>NC_133896.1:104622190-104951253 GCF_964199755.1 Larus michahellis | reverse complement strand
ATTCTCCTTCCTCAGTCTTCAGAAGTATTAGTGACAAATTTATGGCTGTTTGGGAAGAGCATTTGTGGTGCTATAACATTTTTCCGTCCCTGTTGGGGGTAGTAGAGCCTGCTTGCAGGCAGCTGTGAAAGTAGTGGCATTAACCAAGTTCAAGTCACAGAAGTATTCGGTATTCCCAGTAAAGAAATCGTGTTAGTAGTGCCAAAATATTTGTTCAGTGTTTTGAAAATCAATGAGGACTAGTATAAGTTATAAAAAACCAGAGTCCTAGAAGACTTCTGCCTAGCTGAGGGTTCAGTGAAATTAATAAAAACAAGGTAGGGGACAGACAGAAATTGAATTACTTTTACTGATGCTCATTAATTGCATGTATGAATTTGCTCCAACTCTGCATCCATCACTGTATGTAAGAAAGTGTTACTGGTAAAGAGGAAGGTGACAAGAGATTTGAGGAAAGGGTAAGTTTGCATTAGAAATATAGCTGAATCCGGCTTGTTTAGCATGGCATAATGAAGGGACGAAAGCTTTATCTCTACAGATACACCAAAAAAGTAAATGGAAGGAAGAAAAGCTATTGAATTTAAAAGAGAAATGTGAGCACAACTTAAAAATTAGTGTGAACCAGTCATTAATAAATTCAGATAGGAAATCAGAAGAAAGTAAAGAAAAACAGAAAGTCTTGCTTTAAGCTGCTTGCCCATTTAGGCAAGGAAGGAAAACTAGTGTGTTACGGATTCGGGTGGTGAGTTCAGTGCAATATTTAAGCAGTAATTCATTCCAAGCTTTACAAAAAAATTCATTCTCTAATAGCACAACATATAATTGTTGATTTTCTGTATTTGTATTGACTTTGAATCTTTTTCTAGTAATATTTATTTTCCTAGTGTCAAGTCATCAGCTTTAGAAGGATCATGTCCGCTGTCATACATAGTTTAGTGTTTTGCGTAAACATCAAAATGGACCAAGCTCCTTTCTTCCTCACCACAGCTGAAAATAATGAAGCCAAAATAAAACACAAAGATATTGCTTTAAAAAACAACTGAAAAATAATCCCTCTTGGTTTTCAGCTAACTAATGATTCTAGAGGGTTTGCTTTTTGAAAACATTTGGAATTGGTAGTACTTAAAACAGCATAGAAGAGTGTTTCGCATGACCTCCTGTCTTCACCTTTCTGAATACTGCATGTAGTTTAGATTGTGTTTGCAAGGTAAAGTTAAGAAAGAGCCGAAATGTAACCAGATGATGAATGTACTAGATTTTAAGAATGGTTTGCACATATTGTTTCCTTAGAGATCTTAATAAGTGAAATGCACTCCATACTCTGGGACTAAAATGCTAGCAGCATGGTAACAGGAGGAAGACGGGAGAAGGAGACAGTTCACTGTTAAAAATTGTCAGGGCCCTCACGGCATGTGTCTATAGGCACCAGTTACCCAGAGCAGCCCCACCTGGGACCCCAGCCGTGTAGCTCCCACCCGTGGGCCTAGGGGCTCTGCCTGGGCCTGGGTCCTTGCCCGGGCTGGCTGTGGCGGAGCAGCAAGGGCAGGGGCTCTGCAGAGGAAGAGGAGCCAAAAGTAGAAGACAGCCCATGCCTGTTCCCACGCTGGACCCAGGGCAGGAGAGCAGAGCAGGTCTGCTGACATGACGGCCAGGCAAGTCCCTCCTGCCAAGGAACCTCTGAGGTCGAGCTGAGTGCTTTGCAGTGGTAGCAGAGGGTCAAGGCTCGGGGCAGGCTTACCTGCAGCCCAGGTGGGGCAAGGAGTAGGGCAAGGACCTGTTGTCACGTCCCACTCCCAGTAAAGAGGGAGGGTAAGTGACTTCAGATTTGTAAATTCTCAACAGCGTGGACTAAGGTGAGATAAATCTCAAGGTCCATATAGAAACATTTATTAGCTTATCAAAATGGTTAGTATAGGTCTTAACAAGTCCACGATAATTGGTTAGGTATATAACAAATTATGGCAAGTGGTGAGGTATGCATTGTGTTACTTAACAACAGGGATAGGACAACTTATGGCAAGTGGTACTTAAGGTCGTTACTTAACAACTCTAATTTTTACTTAACAATTCTAAGAGAAGAGAGAAACTGAGGGATAGAGAAAGGAAAAGACAGAGAAAAAAGATAGAGGTAAAGAGATCACCGGTCCTGGTTCCAGCGTCTTTTTCAGGGAATCTTCCCAGGCATAATCTTCTTCTTTCTTGGAAAAATCTTTCCAGGCACGGTCTTCTTTCTTGGGAATAATCTTCCCAGGCACAATCTTCTTCTATCGTTCCTTCTTTGTTCCCCCTAGGGGCACTTATTTTCCCCTTTTATGTTTGCTGAATTAGCCAGCCTCGTCTCAGGTTTCTCCCTTCTCCCAGGTGACGTTTAGCATGATTTGGATGGAGAGACGAGTGCTATACTCATACGTGTTTAGCATGATCTCTATAATCTTCATTAGCGTATGCAGGGTGTGCGCTTTCATATGCATTTTGCGGATAATGAAGCAAAGGTCACTCATCGGACACAATGGCCTTGAGAACTGAGAACTAGCAAGCTCACCACAGGAGTGGCAGAACTATCCCGTCTTCACAAGACAGTTCTCCCACACTTTCAGGTGCCAGAAGTGTGAGCCTTATCAGTTCTTTGAAGACCAGGCCTGCGTTATTTATTTCCTTGCGAGTGTCTGAGGCATTCCATTGAAGGCTTGGAGGGCCTTCTGCTCCTCATCAGGGAATTTACAGTCCGTCCCTTACACCTGTGCTGAGGCATATCTTCCCATACTGAGAGTGAGTCAGTGGAGCCCTCGGGTGAAACTGATCTGGGCAGATAAGGGTTACTGGTGCACTCAGGGCTCTTGAGAAAAATTACCCGAGAGCTCCCAGATTTGCAGCGCAGAGGCCTTTCTGAATGGGAGCATTAAAAGCTAATTGATATTCCAGTAGTAGGTACTCCCTAGATCAGAGCCTACTGTGCTAATTAAAATGAAGTCCTGACTTGCAGTCTACATAAATGAGGCAGGTGAACAATGGGTAAAAGGACATTCACTGTCCCAGTTTGATTGAAAAGAGATGCAGAGAAGACCCCTTCTTACCCCGACACAGGTTAATGGCAGATACAGAACTGCGCACCAGGTTTCTAACCTCTTATTTGTGAGGCTGTCCTATTGCTGAAGTTTCCGGTGAGTCTGACTCGGGCATGCCCTCTGTGAGACGTGGGAGAACAGAGCAGTAGAAGGGTAGTTCTTGGGCAGAACCTGCAGACTCCGCAGTCCAAGTTACAAGCATGAATCATTCCCATGCCCCTACAATAGTTAAAGGATTTTGTTCTGTAACTAGGAAGTATTGCTTGATTTTTTTTATATATTTTTTTTAACTCTCCACACCGGAGACTTTATTTTTGTAAGAACAGCAGTTTTGTTGTTTGTTTTGAAAGACAGCACTGTTGTACTGGCTCAGCCCACCTTGCCCCAGCTATGACTTGGCAGTGGTAAGTTTTTATATTATCTTCTGGGGAAGCAGTGCAGACCTCCTGATCCCTGGCTGAGTGGTGACAAGAGTGAGCCAGGTTGGTACTGGAACCAGTATAAGGCATCAGAAACTGCCCGCACTGCTTGCACGCTTTGGGTTTGTTGGTTCAGTGCCTGGGATTCTGGCCGGTTTCCCAGTCGTAGGTTTTCAGGTAGCAGAAGTATGTGGCTACCTCAGCATTACCTTATTATCATGGTTAATTACTAGTATGAATCTGCCACTGGCACACTGAGCAGTGACTTCCTGCACACAAATTTAATTATGAAATAAGAGGGGGTTTTATTAGAAAGTAGCAGTTCTGTTTAGCTGCAGTTCTATAAATGTCTCTTGAATTTAACGTGAATGGCATTTTCCACTCAACAGGTTGAGTTTTAAAATTGTGTGTGCATCGTTGGTTTCAAATATTCCTTTTGTCCCAGTGTTTGAAATAAATACTTTATAGTTCAAATAATGGGAAAGTTTGGGGTTTTTTTCAGAGAAAAATGAGATGTCTGAAGAAAGCTGGTGTAAACTGAAGCAGATGAAGGAACACTATGTGCTTTTCTACTGTTCAGGCCTTTTGTGTATTAGAGAGGAGGCTCAAGCTTAGGTCATGTGAAATGGCAATTTCTTTGTAGGCAACTTACTCTAAAGCTTTGGATACGAAGGGGTCACATCTGGTGCATCCCTAGAGAAGTCAATAGGTATCTATTTTGTACCAGCTGCACACCAGAGCTGTAGAAGCTTCGTTAATTTTCATTGATTCTTCACTTTTTCTTCCTCAGTGGTAAGAGGTATTTGTTACAATTTAAGTCATATACTACAATGATGGGTACCTTAAAACATGATTTATGCATAATCTATCATTCCAAATAGAGGCTACACAGATGACTTGGGTTTAGAAGTAACTTACCCATTGTGTTTATAATGGCAAGAATAAATCTGTTGCCGTCTAATTGTTTCATCTTATATATGCCAGGATTTTTCTGACTTTGTATCTCATAACACATCCCTGTTTCCATAAATAGAAATAATTTGCTTAAGCGCTTTTCTTCTGAATACTTTATTATTCAGCTCACTGTCTGTGTTGGTTTTCATGAGGTCTTAATCAGATATATCAGTCTCTCTCTGGATTGCCTTTTTACTATTCCATGTTTGTGCTTGTGATATTTTTTTTTTCCTCCCACAAGATTTTATTCGTTAACTTTCAGGTTTTTTCAAACATTATTTCTCTGAAAAAGAACAGTAAATTTCTATGTCTTCTCATGTACCAGGATGCAGCTGCGATGAGCACAGCCATTGGCAAACTGTGACCCTGCTCCAAAAAGTGGGGTAAAGGATGAGGGTTGGGTTAATCTTTGGAGGATAGCGGTTATAATTCTGTTCTAACTTTTCAGAGCCAATGTTAAGAAGAGCTCAGAATGATGCTCTGAGTGGAGTGTAAGAGGTGCATCCCAAAAGCACATCTCATTGCTAATCTCTTTGCTAATCTTATTCCTGTTGTAACTATTGAAATTAATGTAAAGGCAGGCAAAAATAAAATGTATGAGCTAATGTGTTGTGAAAGACAATAATTTCAAACAGGGTCAGAGGTTAGGAGTGGAAAATTAGGAGACTGGTGAATTGGTTCATTGAAAGGGAAGAGTCACTTTTTATGTGTGATCCTCAAGTGGTTCATATGCAGGGCTGGCCATGTGCTCAACAGGGAAATAGCTTAAATAATGCTTGTGTGCTACACAGACAAACATTAATAACAAAACAGAAAATGAAGGGTAAAAAAAAGGAAAAAGAAAAAAAGGGCGGAGGGGGGGAACCTAGAAGAGACAAAGGAAGGAAGGGGAGGAAGGAGATGGAATGGTGTCGACATGTACTGACCATCATTGCTCTCAAACAGAATTTTGCACAAGATCTTAATTTCAACTGCATTTTGTGGAATTCAGCTTCTTCACAAGAAAAAGTAACATAGCTATGCTAAGTGTCTATGGCAAAGATCCTTTATATAGATGGTCTCCAGGTTTCCAGGTATTGACAGTGGAAGTTTAAGGTATTAATTCAGAAATATTCAGCCACTAAAGGGAATTGCCCTTTAATGTGGTTTTGTGCTACAATTGATTAACAACAGTTTATTAGTTGTCCAGGGGGAGCTGAGCACACGCTCAGGCTGTGGGTACATCAACCACCAACTGCTTGGTCAGACTGATCAATACTCTCTTTGTTCTTCTTTGTACTCGTCTGTCTGTAGCTCCCTCTTGTTTTTTTTTTCTCATCTCGTTCATAGATTGTGAATGTTTTGGGGTTGGTTCTGCACGGTGAAGATCTAGTTTATGGCTGGAACTGCTACCTACCACAGTAATAGAATGAAAATGGCAATGGTAAAAATAATAATATGCATAGATCTGGAGAGGGATGGTATGTATTAAATCTGCCTGGGGTTGCCTCTCAGTTTCATGCTGTATGACTAGGTCCATCTGTTCAGAGCACAGCTATTGTATGGTGCTGTATTTTTTAAACCTAGGAACAAGCTGACAACTTTCAAACTGCTGCTTCATAATAAGGTGCCATATTATCCTCCAGCTATTTCACACCTCTAGCTATTCCCTTCAGGCAGATTCTAAAATGAAATTAGTGTGGGGGTCAGTAAAGATTATGCACAGTAAAGAAGCAATGAAAAATGTTTGAAAGAATGTTAACCAGCACTTTACACCTTTATTCCCAGAGGCGGTGGGGTGATCACATACAGTATGCATTAATACCAAATCAACACAAATCATTCATAATGGCCTGGGCATCACGTTGAGAAGAAGAACGGAAAATACATAACATACATAAAATTATAATAAACTATCATAATGTGGACAAAACTGAATCTATTAACCAAGACAGTCATTTTCACATATTCCAGTGAGCTGTTCCTCCACTTCTCACTCAGAGATAAATGTCAGAACACTAAAGAGCTGTCATGTGCCATTTGCCTTAGGTAGCCCCTCGTATCTACCATTGTCTCTCCCATTACAAGCATGTACTTCTGATGATATACAACTCCGGATCTGCAGAATATGCCAGCTGGGCCTCTGTTACCAAAGTGACTGACACGATAGAATAAGGAAATCCATCCCTCAGAGCCACCTTGATTGAAGAGTCCTGATTTCCATAGCAAACTCATTTAGGGCTTGTTATAAGGTGTTGCAAGGTTTTCTGTAATCATAAAAATAATGACCATCTCCTAGTGGACTTCTGCTATTCCTTTGTAGGGATTCTACTGTTCGATTTCTGATGTGCCACCAAGAGGTGCGATTTTGAGAACATACAATAGTTAATATTTTACTTAACTATTTCTGCAACAGAGTAAAACCTTATTGTGTCGAGGATCCTGAATGCTGTGTCACAGTGGGAGAGAATTAAGTTACTGGACAATTAGATTTTCTAGGAAAGGTAACACACTGCTCCCCTGTCTCCCTTCGTCTCTGACACGGTGAATGCTCTGCTAGTCACCAAACTGATTCATTTGCACAAGCAGGAAAGAGAGCTACTCGGCTTCTGGCGGTGTGTTATCCAGAAGGTTTGATAGTGTCACTGAATTTTGGCCAAGGATGAAGTCAGGTTGATACACATGATAAGCAGGGGTTTGTTGCTCTCAGGGTTATTTGCTAAATCCTTTACTCTGTTTTGGAACATCATCAGTGAGTTATGGGTGAAAATGGTTTGTTCTCCCAATCTGTAAATTTGAGAATTAACAAAGTTTTTCAACCAAAACGACTCCAGAAGACCACCATTGCCACCACATCTTTTTTCCTTGACATTTATTATTTCTATTATGGTGCTTGACCAGAAGTTTTGTCCCTCAGATAATCATCAAGCCATTTTCTGCTATGTATTCTGGAGGGAATGGAGGTTTTCACGTTTCATCCTATTCCTCTAAAAATTGCATTCTGAATATTTAATGATATTTTTTGTCAGAATTAAAATATGCTTAGAAAAGAAAGATGCAAGTTTAAAATGTGTGGCTATTCGTTAGCCAAAAAAAAAAAAAAGGCAAAATATTCCTGATAAGCTCTAACTTTCACATATTTAAACGAGCTGCAATGAGCTTGTAGGTCAGGGGAATTCCTTTATTATTTCCTGAGAGCCATTGCAGTCCTACAATCATAAAATTAAGATTGTTTTTTTTTTAACTGATCTTGTTTCAGCAGTCTTGTAAGTCTCATCAGGTGTCGTTGGAAGCCTAATTTATTAGTCAAAATAGCAAAGTGGATTTTGTTTATTTAACTATTTATTAGGCTCAAGTTCATTTATTTAGAATATTTAAACACACGGGGAGAAAACTGCCAAAATAGCATGTGAGGATTTGGCGTACTGACTCCCGTTGGCTTCAATAGGAGTCATGCAGCCTAAACCACAAATCCCACTTTAAGTATATAATGGAGGAAGATTAGGCTTAATCTGGGCAATGAACCTGAAACCGTAAAAATGTCAAGTCTTTGAAAAGTTTCAAGGTAATATACATACTTATAAGAAATTAGACAATGGTATGATGTTGATGCAGACTATTCCCTTGTGACGAAAATCTCTTTTTAGTGTTATCTTTCCTGTATCGTTTAAAGCTTCCATTCCGTAAGGCTGGTGGCTAAGGAGTTTTATAATCTCCTTTCACAGCTGTCATGCGCAAATAGATACACAACTCTGTCTTGTGTTCATCCTGTTGACAAGCTGCAGCTAGACTGCAGATCACAGCAGGTATTACAAATAAGCAACATGTTCATAGCCATATCTAGCATCTTTAGAAAAAGGATTATACAAGCCCTTAACTTCAATTATCTTGCTTTTTTTATGTGTAAGAGCTTTGGTAGAGTCAGTGAGCAAACTACAAGACTGGGAGTATTTAATATGAGGAAAAAAAAAAGTGATATTGTGTCCTTCTCTTGACCCACTAGCCCACTTGACCCATCCTTTCCATTCCTGTATATAAACACCAAAATGAAATATGCTGTTTAATGGGGGGGGGGGGGGGGGGGGGCGCGGAAATCCAGGTAATCAAAACGTTTAGATGGGAAACTTACACGCAAGATACAACAAGACATTTAGGATATTTTTAAGGTCATTTGAATCTTGTCTTCTACAGTTTGTATGCTGGTATCTGAATTCCTCCAAGTCTCCTTTCACTGACCAAAGATGTGCTGTTGCTAATTTTGGTGTCACCTCCATTATAGAGCACTCAAAACAAATCTTGTTTCTTTTTCTGCAGTTCTAACTCTTCTAACAGAAGTGTTGCAGCCGTAAGAGAATAGTTACAGCTCTTTGGTAGCTTGTGCTTTGATCAGGTTCTGCAATGTTCCCCTCCAGGAACAGCAAGTCATTGTGAGTCTCTTCTTGGCCACACCTGAAACCTGACTGTATTTGGGCAAAGTGCACAGAATTGAGACATCTGGATCACTTTTATGTGAACTGCTTGTTGCTGGACACATCCTAACTAGAGAAAGGACCAAGTTAATTTCACAGCTGTGTTTTCAAACACTGTGGGAAATTGAGTCAAGGTGGCCAGTTGGCATCCTCTAGCAATAGAGCTGTTCTATCTTCACCTTGAATGGAACCTCAGCAGGGGTCCTCTTGGAACACTTGGAACATCATAAGGAAAATTTGGAATACAGGTTAAAAAATGCTAGCAATTAAACATTGAAAGCACCAAGCAGTGGAAAACACTACTTTCCTGCTCACAAGCTGGCCCCTGTATTTCTACTTGAGAACTCTGAAAGTTATAAATGAAACTCGGCTGTCACTAGCGGTGCCTTCAAGGTGTTATGTACTGGGCAGAGGTACAGAGCAATGTGTCGCCCAGCACCAGCAGGAGGTGCAGAATCAGGCCCTTTAGTGAACAAACGAATATAAAATCCTAGACCTATCCAGTGTGACATATCACCCTGCACATGTATGTTTGCTGTGGCAAACAAGCCCATCATGCTAACTATACAAATACTGTCTGGCATCGCAAATGTTCTCAATATACATCCACACTTTGCAACACTCAGTTCTATCATCTTGCATTTACTAACACGTCAAATGCTTATAGTTGCTTCCCTATATAATTACCTTGGATGCCACTATATGAATAAATCGTGTCTGGTAATAACAGTCATGTATGGAAATCTGGCAGGAGAATCTTAATTACAGTTGAATCTGAAAGTTTGTAGTATAATGCATTATACTTGGTAAAGAATGAAACACAAAGAAAAGATAGTGAAGCAATAACATAGTTGATTGCTAATGAATAATGTGCTTAGGCTATGTTTGACTTTCAAATCTATACCCATGACACCATTTTAAGATTACATTCAACAGTGCATTTGCATTCAAAGTGAAACCCATTTAGGTTATACCGACTAAGTTCTGAATTGTAATATACATCTGTGTCTACTCAGCAGACTACAGTTCCTGAAATCTGTCTCTTGTCTGCTGCAGTGATTGGATTGTGCCTGTCCTCCATGTCAGGCGAAGCACTTCAGCAGTTCCCTCAGAACTGCGGTTATTGTGAAGACTGTCCTTGATTTAAGTTGCTGGAAAGTGGGCATATAGTCTTTCCAGAAGCTGGAATAATGAGCTTTATTTCAGAAACTGCAGAAGTCACTCATTCCCAGCCAATCTTCAGGAAACAATTTCACCATAGAAGCTTGTTCAGATTTTTATCGGAAGCATTAACGCTTTCAGACTTTTGACCTCCTCAGAAATGCTTGTTTCTATCTCAACCTTAACACCAACTATTACTGGACCCTAAGAGACAGTTTGTCTTATTTTATTAATAATTAAACCAGCAGATAAATAGACTGTACAAGACAGCTGCCATGAATCATTTATTAAAATTGTTTGTTTGTGGCTGTCGAAGAAAATCCAGTCTCTGTATTTTTGAGGTGTCTTAATTTATCAGAAAAGACTAGGGTGCAGGAGCAAGTACCTAATACTAGTAGTGGCACTATCCTCCCAGCAGAGCTGCTGAGAAGAACAGTGCGGAGGTGAGGGGCTGAGCTCTTCATGGTCACCCATGGTGTTCCCCTCATCTTGCCAAATGGGTTTCAAGCCAGCAGACTATCAAGATCATAATTTTGCAGTTCTTTTTTATTTTTTTTTTAATGGTGCTGGGATATTTCCTCAGAAAAAGGAATTGCATCCTTAAATTTCTAAGCAATAGCATAGATTTAGGGTAAATTAGGTTAATGGGGTTTTAAAAGTGGAAGTTTTCTGCCCTTGGTATGTCTGTTACTGACGTGTTATGCATAACAGCATCCCATAACAGCATTAAAGAGGAAAGTTAAGAATGAAAAAGGTCCAAAACTATACACTTTCTTTTCTTTTCTGTTTAGTTTAGTTACTAGTATGTACTTCCGACCTTAGCTTTTCATAGGACCGTTTCTATGTTTGACACTGAATGGTCTTAGTTGCAATTGGCTTTTGAATCAGAACTATCAGGAAATTTCTTAAAAATTATGTCCCAGTTTGCTTCTGTTTTGTACTTCAAAGACTGTCTTCCACATCCCCCAAACCTCTCTTTGCATTAACCATAACTTAAAAGCAGTAACAGTCCCATTTCACCCCTCTAAACCTTTGCTTGCATGAAACTGAAACACAGTGTTTCCTTACACAACTGACAGCTGGTTTTAGTGACTGGAAAGGAGCATGCAGTTCATACACTTCGGAGGTTTTTGATGCTTTCCTGAATGCCAGCCCGAGAAGTTCACCATTTAGATTGTATTTCTGATGCACAGGTTTTGTTTCAAAACTTGAATTACAATTTAGTTGCTTTCTAAACCTTTGCCCTACAAAAGCCGTGAATTCCCTGATAGCTTCCAAGCGTGATTTTTCCAGATCACAAACTACTCTTCCCCAATGTGCGCACCTATGCCTGTGATCAAAACATGAACCTGTGGCTTCAGTGGCACCCCTCTTTGCAAGCTCCGGGACTCTTATTTAGCAGAGGAGGTAAGAGGTTTAGTGCAGCTTTAATACTCTTTCATCAATCCTCATTTGGTAAATATTCAGAAGACATTCTTTTTTTGATGGTTGAACAGCTCTAGAACAAACATCTGGTTCAAACATCTTCAAGTTTTCACTTTGTCGTCAGTTTACAATCAATTAGAGACAGGCTTTTACCCTTTCCGGTCCCCAGTGTCCTTAGTTGTTTTTTATTTCATTATCAAAGGGCAATCTTTTCTGTAAACTTTTTTAGATTTACTGTGTGAAGAGATCGAAATGAGCATTGATGTGATTAAGGATGCCAATAAGCTTTAACTGAATTTCTTCAGAAGCAAGAGGCGCATAGCTGCTGTATATAATAAACTCCAAAGAAGAATTGAATCATCTCATTTATACTTAGTTCTGCATAGAGCATTTGTATGTTAAGCTTAAGGGATTTTTCTTTCCTGGAAAGACAAAAATCAGCTCAAGGTTGAAAAAGAAGTTTGCCTTCAGATATGATTTTCCTTTTCACTTGTTTTTTTTTTCCATAATATCCTACTGTTTAGATTTCTTTCCTGCATATGAGGTATTTAGTTTAACTAGCATTGTATTTTGACTGTGTGCAGTCTTTCTAAGCTTGAAGCCTACTCTCTTCAGCATCCAAGATCTTTGCTCAGCATTTTTGCTAGCGCTGAGCTCTCTCCTGCACTTCACTGGTAAGTGCAGCCAACCTGTGGAGTCTCCCAAGTTCTGCAGCTCCAGCTTTTTTCAGGATCGTTCCTTATGAAAGTTGGTCAGGTGTCACAGAAAGTAAAAAAGCCAGTCCTAGGAGTTTCTGTTGTCATCATGAGCATACGGCCATATAAAACACAGTCAGCATGTTTGTTAGCAACAGCAAAACCCAGATGCCTTCAGCAAAAAGGAAAGTCAGTTTATCATGCAAAGGAAAGGAACAGGAATACAGTCTGGGATTAATTAGTGGACATCAAATGGACTAGGATCTGCCAAAAACAGAGGTCTGTACTTTGGCTTCAGTCAAAAACACAGAGAACAGAGGGATTCAGGTTTTCTCTCTAGATGTGTATTTGCTTTGCAGCTAAGTTTTGCATCTAAAAAGAGTGAGTAAATCTTCGTGGAAAGGCTAAGGAAATCCTGAACTGTGCCCACATTTTTGTGTTCAAAAAATGAAAACATATCCAACTGTAGATGTGTAAGTGAAAAGTAATGAGGAAAGAAGTCACCACAGTGATTTTAGTTTTATAAGTTGTCTGTCACTTATTTAAAACAGTGCAAGAATAGCATGAATTCAGTAACTCGTGAAGACACGTTGCTCATTACCTTAAATGTGATTTCAAAACTTCTGTTTCCTGAGGACAGAAAGTCTCTGATTTCTTATCAGTATATAAACCTACTGTGCTATAATGAACTCTCCTTTAGCATTAAGACTCAGATAGGATCAACAAACAGCCACAGTGATTAAGAATATTGAGTATAGGTTACTGTAAAAAGGTAGCATAACCTGCACATGTCAGTAGGTTTCTTTAGTATTTTTTAATTTAAGAACTAATTCTACCTGGAATAGGCTTTGGTGTGGTTTAGAGGATACATGTATAGTCAATAGGATACAGTCAAGTCAAGGTTAAATAAGACAAAGAAATTTTTTCTCTTCTATTTTATGGGAAGCAGTTTTAGCAGTCTTTTGAGATTTTATGCTTTAGGCAGAATATAATGAATTAATATAAAATCCACTTCTATCTAGGCAGGTGGACAACTTCAAAAGCACAAATAAGATCATATATCAGTATGAATTAGCTTATTCACCTTCGGATAAATTGGCAGTGGTCAGATTCAACACATGCACTTATCCGCACTCTCACACACACCCAAAGAAAAATAATACTGATGTGTGTTGATTTTGCTGCTGTCCCTGTAAGGCGGACAGCATTTAATGAGTACAATAAATCAAGAGCAAGACTGCATCTTAAAGCAAATATTTATTTGATCATTTCAATAAATAGCTATGGTCCATTCAAATGTGGATGTATGAATATATTGAGATACTTCTGAATAATGCAAATGAGGATTAAAACTTTGAAAATGTTGCCATTTCCATAACAACTGGACATGAGAGTCAGCCCTCATTATTTGCATTTGCACCAAAAAGGAGATGGGCAATTATTCTCAGGCAGCCACTTCTGTATGGAAGATGTGATTGAAAAATGAGATTTTCAGGGTCCTGAATGTGGTGGAAGTTCAGGGCTAGCATGTTCTGCCTCACTTTAAATGTTGAGAAGATAAAGCTTTTCTTTCCTAGAGCCTGACCCAAGACATACTGATTTTGGGGTGGATTTTTTTCATTTGTGTCAGTCAGCTTTGTATTTGCTCTTTTATGAGATACTAGAACACCATAATACCCTGAAGTAAGTGGCACCAATTGTTGGTACTGCCAGGCTTTCTTTCACTGGCATTCCTGTGAGTTCTTACTGATGACTGCGCAAAGGTGAGCTGGGTACCTGGGGGGTCATCGCTTGGGGCATTTGGCACTTTGCAAAAGTCAAGACCTTGCTTTTCTGCCATCTATCTGCTTACTATGGTCTATGGTGTCCTTGCTGAATAGTTGATCACGGAGTTTTCAGTTGTGTTGTCATGAAGAAAAGCAAAATACATGGATTTGGCATTAAAATACTATGTGCTACAGAACTCAGAAGATAAAAATGTTTAGTGTTTAATGCTTTGTTTGTTTGCCTGCTTTTCTCCTATTTTTTTCTGTTAGGTCTTAGCATTTATCATAACTGTTTATGGGAGCGTACTACCTTACAGTGTACTGCAGAGAAGCCCAATATTTGAAACTGCCCTACCCTAGTGGAGATCTCATGCCATGGAGTCATTCCTTCTACAGGTTTTACCACGTTTTCGTGTTGCACTAGCAAAGTGACTGGCCCTGCTCTAAATAGATAAAGGAGGAGCTCCCATTTGCAGCTGCATCTGTTACCTTTTCTAAGAACCTAATTCAGCTGGTGTAGAGGGTAGGGAACGGGGGTAGAAGTAAGCCTACCTAAGCCTAAAGAATGCACTCTTGAGCCAGCACAGGAGCCGCTGTTTTAGGAGGTACATAATGACTAGTCTGACTAGACATCATAGTCTGACTTTGCTTTAGTAATAATTGGCTAAAGGTTTGGTGTTTCAAGCAATTCTGAACACATTTCTTTAAAAACAAGGCAAGACATTTGTTCATCTCAAACTCCATAGCTACAATGAAATGTACTTCAGGGCACAATAATGTTAAAGCTTCATCAATGTTATCTGACAAGTACTATCATTATGGGAACAAAGTGCCCTGTGTTTCAGACTAATGGTTTATATGGACAGTGGTTGAGTCCTATCTCATTTCTCCAGTCTTCTGACAGAGGCTATGATAAATGGATTGCAGCCATCTTAAATTTATCATTATTATAGTGTACTAATGCAAATAAAACCTTGTAAGGACCTTGAGTCTCTGTATAGGTGCCCTTCTACTGTTTTTTTCCTGTCAGTGCCGATGTATAGAAAACACGGAGAAAACCATCTTCAGAACTTGGTTTCTGGATGCCATCCTTTCTTGACACAAAAATAAAATCATAGAATCTTAGAATACCAGGTTGGAAGGGACCCCAAGGATCATCTGCTCTAACCTTTCTTTGCAAAAGCACAGTCTAGACAAGATGGCCCAGCACCCTGTCCATCTGAATCTTAAAAGTGTCCAACGTTCGGGAACCGATCGAATCTGAATGATGTTGTGTTGTAACTATACATCACTGGTACTGTTGTTTTACAGATGAACTTGAACTACATCTCAAGCAAAGTTGAATCAGGCTAGAATCGCACAACACACAAAGTGGTACTTATAAACATGGTATATTACATTTTTCTGTCTCACAAAAAAGAGCTCTAATTTCTTGTGAGGAGTTTAAGAGAATCTTGGGCTCAGATTTTGTAGAGAATAACAAAAATTAAATCCTACACTAGGTTGACTTTTTGCCATAAAATGTCACTTGTTTGAAGCTGCTCGCAAGCTGTAGCCTGAGCAGAAGTCCTGAGGATATGAATTAACAAGCAGATGGTGTAAGTAGCTCTCAGAAAACTGAGGGACACATTCCAATGTCCCCATTTAACACATTTGATTTTGTCATTAACTTCATCAAGAGCAGGACTTAGTCCTGGCTGCCATTTTTCCAGGAAAACCTTACCTAAACAGTTAAGATTCTGTTTTGGCTAATGTTTTTTGCTACTTTTACAAACAATTTGTTTTTTAACAGCAGACACCATCAACATTTAACAGGACAGGTGTTGGCTTTGTTTAATGTAAGGAATTTTTTGACTATTGCCAATTTGCTACAGCTATGTCAAGACTGTAGACCTTTGGTACCTTTGTAGAACAAAGGTAAATGTGTAGGTTTCACAGACAGCTGTAATCCTGCTGCAAGCTCACAGGCAGGGCACATCAGTACATAATGCTCCGTCATCTGAACATATCTTCCTTTACTGATTCCTCACTTTTTATGAAGCATTCCCAGTTGTATCTGCAGCTAGTCGGGTAGTATTGTGCAGTTTCTGAAGACCATGTACAGAACAGAGGATGTAAAAAATGTAAACAAGTCCTTTTTAGCTACAACATCTCTCTGCCACCCACACAAGCAACTAATTTTGACTTCTCAAGTGTTTTGACCAGCTAGATTAAATCATAGTACTGTACCTAGATGTGCCCATCCCATTTTTCTACTTCTTATGTTACTGCACTGAGAAAGGTCCTTCACGCCTGGATTTTTTTGCAGAGCTCCAGGTGTTAGGAACTGCTTTCATTTCAGTCTTTGATAGAAAAATCATCAAAAACAAATTATTGAAATTAATTTCTATTTCATTTGGTAGTTGTAGCCAGTGGATTATAGATTTTTCCATGTTTTTAAGTATCTGGTATTTACAGATGATCATTTGAATACTTTACAGACCGTGGAGAATTGGTGAGAACAACAGAAGTATAAAATTATTAAATTATAAGTTTGATGCATATTCATGCATATCACAGAATTATTCAAGGGAAAAAAGTACATAAAAGTATCAGAAAAACACCTGAAATGATCCATTTATTTAATTAAAGGTAATATACGGAAGCAGTTGAGATACTACTGCAGCTGTGATTAATATCTGACTATACTGATTTACTATTATTTGTAGTGCCACACTCTTCTCCATGCTGTCTGCTGTTATTTTGAAGTGAACTCTGAAACAAAACTTATCTGTCTTGTCTCCAAAAATACAGAAATTGTAGTTCTGTATGTCAGAGTCTTGTAACTCCCCACTGTGTGTGAAGTCATAGTTGCATCCGCAAGGGCCTTTTCCCCACCTTCATCAAACAGATAGTAGGAATGATTTCTGTTTGCAGCGTTTTCATCCTTACAGCAATCATAGTCAGAACCTGCTTCCTGTTGGCAGGTTGTTTTAGCTAAATAGCAGGTATTTCAGATCATGTCAGGCCAATTTGCTTAACTGATAGCAGCATTTATGCTATTAGGGTGTTACACGTAATATTCTTTCAACAGATGTAGATACACACATACACATATGTCTATATTACCTATACATTCTGCATAGTTATAATATTCTCTGTCTCTGGGAAACCTGCTCTATTATTCTGTGCTGTGTATAAAACCCAATTTTTTCTAACATCACAGCCGGAAGTATAAGACAGTCTTCCATTGTGCAGGTGGATATTGCTTCCCGTAAAGCAATAGCATCCAGCCCCTCTGGTTCATAACGTTTTTCTACATCTCCGCTGCAGGAAAGGGGAGGGTAATCACATCAAAGTTTAGGCAATGGGTATCTGGACCTTATTTGAAATGCAGAGAAATGTAGAAATACGGTGGAATATTTATCAGTGTATTTTTCCAGGTTTTTTATTTTAGAACTGGCTAGCTTCTAATGTATGCAAATTAATTCTTTGTTAAAAGAAAATTTCAAGTCCAATAACAATAACTTCAGTGGAAATGAAAGAGTGGTTTGCTCCCTTGAACCTCTGGGGGAATTTGACCAAATTAATTTTCTTAAGCAACATCATAAATCCAGAGAAAGAAAAACACATTTAGATAAATGAAAGTCTGTCAGAGGCCACAGTGCTAGTGGTGTTGAATTGGACAATTAATTATGTATTTTGTGCACATCATAAATAGTGAGCAGCTTAAAGGATGATGACTCAATAATATAGCAAGAAAGAAATCAGACAGAGTGAATCTTTTATCAATACTTCTCCCCTGTGACCCGTGTTTCACTCAATGCCGCTGTGATGATGCGATGAAAGGATCAGAGTGCCGAGATACCCAACCCTACTGCCCGTTCTGACAGCTGCAGCTTTCTACCATGAGGTAAATTAAATAAGCCGATGTGGTCAAATAGAGAAATGCAGGGGTAGCTCTTTAAGCTTATTAAGTCTCATTATGCACAAAACTTCATGCACAAGCTAGCTGTCCCGTAATATCAATATGACAAAGCAATGTGTCTGTGGAAATGCTTTGATCTCCTGATATCAAAGAAAGAAGATTCATACTGCTCTTGTCCACGGTATTTATGTATGCAAGGCTGAGAACTCATTCGGTAAACAGAGCCTTACTCGTGTGTGCATCTGCCAGAAAGGGTCTGACACAGCTACAGGGCCGACTACACCTTCTGCTTTTTTCTTAGTATCTCTGCGTGGACGATGTTTTCCTTTTTCCTTTACCCAGCCTAAGACTTCATTTAGGTGCTGTTCTCCAAGAGGAAGTCTGTTCTGTCCTTTGATTACAGCCTGCATAGATCTAACTGAGCTAGCCTTAAACAAGACAGCTCAAGTTCTGATGGTGCTGTAGTTACAAGGGTGCAGTGCTCTGTGCAGGCTGCTTGGTCTGCCTCTAAGGAACTGTCGAAATGTGCAAGTGTCCCAGCTGCACTGAGCTTTGCACTGCACCGGATAATTTAAAATTACCCTGGATACCTGATCTTCAGTTGCACTTTTGGCTGTGGAATAGATGTATCTTAAGAGCTGCCTTGTGGTAGGTACTAACTGCACTTGAGTGACTGAGCCAGTGCATCTTCAGGTCCTCCTTTCGAGAGCTGTAGCCATGCGTTTACATGTTTTGGAGGACAGCCTCCCTCCTTAAACTAAAGTTTTGTTCATTTTAACAGTAGGAACAAAATATGTGGTTGAAAAGTCTTAAGACTAGTGTAAACAAATTTTGCTGTTCCTGAATGGCAAGTCAAGCAAGCTCATGTTCATTAACATTCTCTATTTTGTAGTCTGACCCTCCCTAAAAAATCACTCTTGAAAGCATGATCATATTTTAATTACCCCTTTTTCTGTTGCATTCCTGGACATTCTTTTTTTCTGGACAAAATTTGGTCTGTTGTTTCTTCAGGAAATAAAACATTGAGAGCTGAAGTTTGAGCATTGTTCCTTAATGGGAACAAGGCTTTTTAAGTTTCAGCTGTCTTTTGTTTTGTGCTTGGTTTTATCTCATAAAGCTGCAAACCAAAAAATGCACAGGGCTGATATCCCAATAATTGCATCCTTCACTACTCTCATAAATGATTATAAGGAAGTTTCCACCCTCCAGCATGAGTTCAGCTGAAAAATAGGACATCAAAACTGAAAATGAAGGTTGGCATTGAGTTTGAACAAAAGAAGGAGGTAATAACACTGCTAAATTGCCCTTGCCCTGCGAAGTGTTGCCATACTCTAAAGACTATGTACTAAAAGGCAGCAAGGGGAGCTAAATTTCAGCTCATATGTTAAAACTTGTATTTAGCAGCCATTTTTTTGACCCCTTAAGGGATTCTGTCCTTAAAAATATTTCTGGTTTTGGTGTGTTTTTGCTTTCCTTGTTTTGTTGCCTAAAAGCTGTGGAGCCATACTACCTTTTACACTTGCCATAGTCATAGGTGTGATAACAAAATGGAGTGAAATTGCTGTCGTTAGGTGTTTGGTGGAACATCTGAGGTGGTCTTACGATCTGGTGGCAACTGTGGAGTCATCGGTGTAAGGAGATCTCTTGCCATCAGGAAGAGCTATCTGAGATCATTCACTTTTGCCTCAGAGAAATTCACCCACCTGCAGTGGGTGCAGGTTGCTTGTGCCCATCTCTTTCTCTGTAAGCTGCCTCTCCTATAATAAAAATGCCAACACACTTTTTTGGTTTTCTCTTACTGAATAGTTACAGGTTAGCAGGTAATTATGGGACTCTCTGCTTGTAGTTGGGCTGAGGCCACCTCAGCAGCTGATTAGCAATGGAACAGAACTCAGCACAGATGAAAAGAATATATATTATTAGGACTGTATACAGCCTCGTTAAATGTTTCTCAGTAGAGATGAGGGACAGGTTTGTTTCCACAAGCTGGGCTAATATTCCGCCTCTGATTTTGTGTAGTTGTTGCAGCAGCTGGTTACCTGAGGAGCAGGAACACACTATGGCTGTCCTTGAGATGCTCACTGAGGGCCTGACTGTATCACATCATGGTATCTTTCATGGCACCATGAGCCCAGGTTTCCTTCCTGAGTGATCATCACTCGTGTTCCAGGATGGAGCCAGGAAGCAGACAGGGCCAGACCTGTGAGGGGAAAGTGCTCTTATTCCCCTAGCTTGAATGAAGCTGTTATTATCCATGAAACTCACAACCTGGCAGAGGGGGTGAGTTACAGATGGCTTTCCTTCTGGCCGAAACCATGTTGCTACATTAGCCAGGCAATGGTGGCAAGTCACATGCCAGTACTGCTTTGTGCGATGTTTGTGTTGTGTTTCTCCAAGTGTTGTGACCATTACTTAAGGGACCTGCTGGAGATTTCAGGGTATTTTGGGGAGTCATGGATGGTGACAACTTATCTTTTTGGAACTCCTTCCTATCCCCCAGCAGCCCAGCCTTCACCTCAGGGAATGGCTTTTGTCCAGTCATCCCCCACAAGAAGCACCTCTTCTTTTAGTCCTCCTTTCCTGTCCTTCCAGAGGGTGTTGTTTACTTGTTCTGTCAAGCCAGCACAAAAGCGGGGTTGTTACTATAGGTAACAGACAAAGGCTTTTTAAAATATGTTGGTTCATCAGCCAGAGGGATTCCATTGACCACTGAGATGTGGCCAGAGCAGGCCATTTGCCAGCAGGTTGTGAAGGAAAGTGTAGCCAAATTACACTGTGAACCCTGCTTGTAATTTGAATCTGTTGTTTGCAGAAGAGTGCCATAACGCAACTTGGAAATAAATGAGGCTAAATTTTTCTGGGAGATATAGATAAGGTAAATATTTGAGTAACTTGTGGGTTGTTACAAGACCTGTAAGATTTCATGTGGGACCTGTTCTTGAAGATTTTGAAAGCTTAGGCCTGGTGCGACTTTGGGCATGTTAACAACATTTCTACTAGTAAATGGAGAGGGTCAGGGCATTTGCCTGAGCAGTGCTCTGTGTTTGCCCATTTTGTTTAATTGTTGACCCTTACCTAGCCTAATTCTACAGTTTCTCAGACAATCCCCAAAACTAGGTCTAGGGATAGTACAGACCAATGATTTTCCCAGTGGATAATGCAGACACCGTATTTTGGGAGGAAGAGAGGTTAGCTGTGTGGGCATCATCTGTACAATGCCAGTTGAGCAGTAGAGAAAGGACTAAACCAGTTCCCTTTCCATACAGGCGGAAAAGAGGTTTTATTATTATTATATTTAAAATATTATAATTTATGTATCGTCTTTGCTCTTACCTGTCTTCAATTCAAAGCTAATAACACAGTAAAGTTTGCTAAATTCCTCACTCATTGCACAATGCACATTAGGTTTGTTCTAAAGTCTACTGCCAGCTACATCCTCAATGCAAATTCAGTTTTATGAGACTTAAATGCTTGTTGCCCATGCACCTGTTAAGACCCTTTATTTTCAAAGACCCTAAATTGTCTGGCTGTGAAACAATAATAATAAACAGTCATCAGTGGTTTTGGGGTTGGTTTTTTTTGCCACAATCATTCTGTGGTTGCAGGTCACAGAAACAGAAATAGGAATTTGAAGAAATAGATGTACTTCAACAAACCTAGACTTAAGCCATTGGTGCTGTGGGAAGGTTTACTGAAGTGAGCTTTCCAAGGAGTTTTCTCATGGTGCCAAGGGATAATTTTTCTTGATGTAAATATGAGATGGGGTAACCACTTGTTTGTGCCCACTTGTACTAAAGGAATTGCCTTCCTTTGGCTGATATTTGCCCTCAAATTCCGAATTATGTGAAAATGACTGCTTGGAGCTTGGCAATGTATTGGCTCATCAGCATTCACTGACACTGCTGAGAGAGACTGTTGATAAAATCAGGGAATCAAAAAAGAAGTAATGTGTTTCCTAATTCCTGTGCAAACTCTTTTCTAAATAGGCACTGACCAAAAATTGACTTTTTTTTTTTTAAATTCCTATTATCTACTGCCAAAAAGTCATTTATGCTTCCTAGAAAGTCATTCTTGTGTTTGTATTACCCACCTGAAGACTGGCAAAATAGTATATATCATACTCTTCGGGACCACTGGCCTGCTTTAGTGGTTGTCTTGATTTGCATACTTAAGTCCAAGGTATAGCTATAGAATAGGTGTCATGTGGGCATTTTCTGGCTGCCTCTTTCAAAGTGGTTTCTTTCCTGAAGCCTAAGGGTTTTAACAATTCATTGCAGATACAGTGCGGAAAGAACCCTTGAGCCGACTGAATGAAAATCTCGAACCAGCTTTTTTTCAGTGTAAGCGATGTAAGGCAGCTAACGTGTTTGCTAGTATTTGTGGTCATGTTTTTTCCCTTTTAAATTTAAAGTTGATCGGGAAAAAAAAGAGATTTCTAAGGATTATTTTTTTCCATATTACAGATTTTGAAAAGGATAGTTTTTTTTCACAGAAGTTCTGTTTGCTTTAAAATGTCACCTTTTTTATCTTCTCATCAACATTGTCATCACCATCGTCATCAATACCATCTCCAAGAACAAAAAGCCAACGATGTCCAAGTCAATACCATTGTCAATCCATATCAGTCCATGGTCAATGTAATTTCATTCAATTTCAAAAAAATGCCATTTTCACTTTTCTTACGTGAAGTCTCAGAACTTCTTTACCAGAAGGGAAGGGAAGAGAAGACTAATCTTTCTGTTTTCCGTTTAATGATGGATTTCTGAATAATGAAAGAGTGAGGAGGGAGGAAGAATAAGATACTCTAATGCTTAATACCCTTCTCATTTTCAGAAATGAAAATGAAACAAATATCTTCAGTTTCAGAATTCTATAATAATGGAATAATCAGTAGCATTCATGAAAATAATATGCATTTGCTCAAATTCATTTCTACCTGGGAAAACAAAATATACGTTGTGGTGGCTAAGAATCCCCACCCCTCCCCCCGCCCCCCTTCCCCTCCCCCCCCCTTTGGTAAATAATGTTTCCAACACAAAGGCAACGGTTTTATTTCTCTTACTGATGCTGTAAAGCAGCAGTGTTACTCTGGAAAGGTAAATATCTAAACAAAAGGAAATAATTTGGAGACAGTCAGAATTACCATCTATCTTAATGGTGCAATAAAATGCTCAGATCTGATACTGAAGTACCATTCTGAAGAGCATATTTATATTCAGAGGCCTTAAATGAGCGTATTAATGACCTTACACTGGATAAGAGTTTGCCGTGAATGGCACCATCTGTTTTCTAGGGAAACTTTTTCTCCATAGGTACTCTTGAAACAGAAAAGAATGATATTCTGCCAAAACTAGTCTCCTTTTTAACAAATCTACTAGTATCTCCTTTGTCTTACCTCTTATCTCACAGGAGGTCATAAAATATTTTGTCAGTGATTCATGAGAAATACATATTATAATTCGTCTCATTTCCGATTGTTAATTTTCTTGTCTGTGTGTGGAGGTGGGAACACATTATTCCCTGTACTGAAATCGGAAGCAGCTTCCTGCCATTTAGTATGTCCATTACAAAGTGTCGTAGTGAAAGCAATAATGGATGAATATTGAAAAGTGCAGAAGTTTGATGTGGTTAATTACAGAAGATGAGGTGATAATTCACAATTCATCCATGCCACCCAGAGAAAGCAGACTGGCTGGAGGAAGCCTCTTCTATCTAACAGAGCAGTCTGTGTTTGGTACCTTGATCCAGGTTTTGTAACCTTCCCGCGAGTTCATCTTCCTTCTTCTCCACTCTCCAAAGAGATGTCCCTGTCTACACAAATATCCCATTTATGGTGACAGGAACAATTGCTGGAAAAATTAGCCTCGGTGTGTCCCTGATATTATGTTAAACAGGAGGAGCAGGTGAAGCTGGGGCTTAGAATTGTCCTGTGAAAGGGTAGTGCCACCTGAAGACTGTTTTTTTGCTGTTGTATGGAGTGGAAGGCTGGAATTTTTTTCTGGAAAAGACTATTCCATTGCCTGTAACAGCCTCCACATCTCAGCCTCCTTCTCTCAGCAGTACCAGCAGCCTGAGCTTCCAGGTTGAGCTGCACATGCAGGTGCTGTTTTTGAGCTGAATTTCTGGCTGGAAAACCAATTCTGAATTCTTCCTGAACAAGATGGTGTTGGTTTAGCCAACAGACCGTCTGTTTGTGCTGAATGCTCTGACAACAGAAAGGATCACAGAAACAGGGAAGTACTGTTTTATAAAACCTGGCAGAAAGGCTTGATGGATTTCACATAGGAAACATAGCAGAGAGGAGAGCTAAAGCTAGACTTCTGATGTCTAAAACTGTTGCCTCTCCACCCCACTTTAGCGCGCTGTCTCATTAATCTTCTGGGCTGTATTGTGTTAGTTCCTACTTTGTGTGTAGGCCTGCCATTAGATAAAAATATGAAAAAAATACAAGCTTATCAAAGTTTCTGATAACTCACTGTCAGGTATGTCTTACTGTTTTCATTATTAGTGTTGGTCAAGACTACCCAACTTTTGGAAACACACCTATGAATAAACTCTTGGTTTCTCCTTCCTTTTGAATCTAGCATTAGTTGTCACATGTCTATGTTTAGCTTTTTCCTTAATCCATTAGTTCCCTCCTATAAAAAATATGCAAGCTTTTCCCTAGTGTATCCATCACCATGTCACTCGACTTCATTTTTCACAAGTCTCTTGATCCTCCTCAGTCCTGTTCAGCTAAAAGACTTCGAGCTCTAATTGTTCCCTCTATTCTTGCAATTACAACCTTCAATAAACTGGGGCTCCACCTTGAACTCATGCTAACTCGTTGAAAAAGCACGAGGCAGAAGAAGGTCCATAGACTTGAAACTTACCAACCACTGAGATGATCCATCTTCTTCAGAAATGACTTTGTTGGCTCTCTTGACATGGAGGGGCTCTGTTGACCCTGGCAGGTCTCTCAGTGTCCCTGGCCTACAGCTGGCCTGTAGGAGATTCTGCCCCCCCTTGTCCAGGACATCGTGCAAGGTAACTTCCTGGGATTGAGTGGCCTTACCTGAGAGAGAGAGGGTAAGTGATTTAATAACATACGTATGATGTCTAGCATGCTCTAAGATCGTGATTTGTGCACTCGTTTAAGGTATTCATATCTAGCGCGCTGGTGGTTTGTGTTGTTACTTTTCGGGATCACTTGTTAGGTGGTAATAGTGTATTCTGTGAATTGTTTTGTTCTTTTCCCCTTAAATTGCAATAGTGCATTCTTCCATTGTATCCATAAGAACTTGCAATAGTGGTGTATTGGACTCGTGAGTGAAGTCCAAATAAATTGTTAATTTGAACCTCTCAGTGAAGTCTCTTTCTCTCCGTCACTAAGATGTGCCAAAAATGAAAGAAGGTCAGAGTGGGGTTTGACCTACTTAATTTATGTATTGTAATAGACTTTCACAGGGGCTTCTGTAGCTTTATTCCTATCTTTGTAATTCCATTGGCATGAGCATTAAGAAGACTTACTCTCACTTAATCAATTTGATCTGATCTGTAGTGCTTGGCTCACATTCTAGTAAGTGACTGACTCAAGATAAAGTCTAGAGGGAGGCTGTTTTGGTCCCTAATTCAGTTTAAAGTGCGCATCTCATAAGTTACCTCATCTTTGGTTCCCAGATTAATTTCTTGCTTATCTATATTGACTTCTAAGTTTATCCATGTCTTATGGGAGGTGATTACCTGCTCAGTCCTCATAACAGGTATGTTCTTTCACCTTTTGCTGTCTTTTGACCTGTTTTCATTTTCTGTCTGCTTCCGGAAGTTCAGATACCAAGATAAAAACATTATTTTTTTTTAAATGCATATGGCTTTGTTTTTTCTATGAAGCTAAACTCCTTTTTCCATACCAGAATATGCTTCCTTAGCAGTCTGTTAACCCCTTCTGGAAACTGCAGTCTGTTAAACTTTCCTGTAAGCTTCATTTGAATATTCATTGTAACCTTGAATAAGAAAGTGTGTGAGGCATTAGTCTTCCCCTTAGAAACATCCTTTACTTAGGCTTTTTGGTTCTTTTAGTGCCATTGTTTTACTCCAGAAACTTGTCCCTGATTTAGAGGTGAATATTATAGAACAACATCCTGTTGTCCTGGAACACATGAAAAGCAGCTATTGACCAAAAAGTGAGCTTCCTCCGCAAGTTTGCTCACTGGAACAAATGAGTAAGTGTATATAAATAATAAATACAGATATTTATAAATAATAAACCTATAAAATATATAAAATCAATATAAATAATGAAAAAAAAAAACCTTTTATATCTGATGCCTACCCACTCTTCTCTGATCTCCAGATCAGTTAGTACGGTGGCTTGTGCTCAAGTCGCTCACAGCTCACAGTCCTTCCCAGTGAACTGCAGCTGCGATCTTCCTGCAGGATGCCTGGCCCAAGCTTTTCTGGGACTTACGCAAGGCCCTGGTATCCTAAAATACTTTGGTTTGTGACTTTTCAATGTGAAATGACTGAAATAATCCGACGGCTATATCAGATTCTTGCAGAGCAATTTTTTTCCTGAATAGCCCGGCAGGGAGAGGCATTGCATGCCTAGCGACATGGCACGAGGCCATGTATGGGGTTGTTGCTGGCACCGGATGACTATCTAGAATTCTGTCTTCTTTTGCTTTCCCATTAAAAAAAAACGTGCTGTTCATTCAGCCTCTTAACTATGCCCAGAAAACATTCCCAAATTGCATTTTAGAGAGGTCTGGTTGTTTAGCACCAAAAGAGAAGCTAGTAGTGAACCTATATACTGTGTGGAAGCTCAGAGGGACAGGACGCAGCAGTGAACCAAGGAGCTAAATTCTTTGACAGTGCAGATGCACAGTGAAGCTGAGCTGAGCTTTATTAAAGCTCAGGCGACGGTTGAAGTGAACCTGCCCAGTTCAAGTCCCTGACCCAACCCTAAATACAGCTGTTAATTGTTAATACTATTTGGGGCTGGATTAGTCATATTATAAAAGAAATTTGTACTAGAATTGTAATTTAGTCATCATAAAGAGTGATTACATAAAATAAGATCAAGGAAATGAGACTGGTTTTCTTAATTTTATTGAGAGATCTGAATACAAAGAAGCAAATCCCTTATTTAGGTGCTGCCATTTTATGATGCAGTGAAAGGATACGGTGAAAGAAAGTTTAAAACTTTCACTGACCAATCAAAAAAGCAACATGAATTTCTTATTCAGTTTGCTTTCTTCCTACGGTACTATCAAGAAAGGTAAAATTTCTAATTTAACTCAGCAATGATATATAAAAGGCTGTGGAAATATAAATGAGTTCTGAGTCACAAAGAGCTGGGATTTGCTTTTATGCAATGTTCTCTCACAATCCATGGTGATGAAGAATACAGTCTTCATTGAGGCATGTTAATTACAGAGGGTGAGTTTCCTTATGCCCGTTAATGAATAACAGCTTCCTGGAGTTGGTGCAACCTCAGTAGTGAAGCATTTAAATTTTGGCCGCCTTGGACTAAAATGTATTGTGAGCTTCGCATCTCAATTTAAAGGGCCTGTGTGAATTAGAGCTGTTAGAACTTAACTGGAGCTGGGCAAGTGCATCCAAAGATGATTCCTGAGTAACGTTTAGATTATTTAGTGTAGAGCTTCACAGTAATACAGGAATGCATTATTACACACCTTTGCAAACTTTGGACAAATGCTTTCTCTTTAGGCTTGTCCCATGTAAAAGAAACGAAAATCCGTGGATTTCTTCGGCCAGGATGCTCCTACTCACACCTGACAAGGGGCATAGATATCACCTGGGCAGAAGGGGACAAGGCTGGGCTGAGTTTTATTTGAGCTCCCCAAGCCCTGGGACGTCTGCAGGTGCCTGCACTCTGCCCTGTCCTACTGCATCTAGGGAGGGTCCCAGGGCACAAAGCGTCTGCTGTGTGTGACATTTCCATGGGCTGCAGAGCGCTGCAGTGAGATCACTTGTGACATACAGGCCACCTGGGGGTACAGTGGGGGCTACCTGGGGTTATGTGGATGGCATGAAGAGTAGAAAGTCTCCCTTCTCTCTCTTGTGTGTCATTCAACACATATGCGCTGCAGTTTTGTCCCTTCGTGTTGCTCCTGTGTGCTGTTATCGCAGACCCACTTTAGCAATAGGATATAATTCTGAAAGGTGGCTCCACTCCAGTCACAAACTGATTAAGGTCTCATGATACCATGTAATACATTTACTGCAGAAACCATTACCTACTTATCCAGATGACGATGGAGAAGGGATTCAGACAAGGAGAATTACTCAGTTTTAGTCTCTGGACTCCTTTAGTCTCTCTCCTTTGTCCAACAATAACTGCAAATTTAATGTCTTCAGGAACATTGGATTTCAGTCTTTTCTGAAGGGCATCTTCCTTAGCCATGCTGTCTTATAACATCTTGCTTATCCTGTGGGTGACCTTCAAAGGGGAAGTAATATTAATTAGCAATCATCAACACCAATTTCTAGTGCCCTGGGGTTTTTTTTGTCATTTTCAGTGCAATAACTACGGGGAAAAAAACCCAACAACAACAAAAAACCCCAAACCAAACCCATGATACTAAAGTAATACTTTCTGTTTCTTAGAGATCAGACACTAGTACCAAGTGCTCTGCCGCTGCATACAGAGGGGTGGGCAAACAGGAGAATGTGTTTTACACAGAAAGGATGATCAGAAGGTGGGAAACAAAGCAAAAAGACTAGTACTGAAAAGACATTTCCAAGAGCACACAGCACTTCAGCATTGGATCTCACCATGCCCACTGGGTATATCATTCCTTACGTTATTCAGTCAGTATAACCTATCGCAAGCAGCTGTTGCTTGGCCAGTTACTATGTTCTTTTATTTAGCACAAAAGTTTTTACAATATCTGAATGCATTTTCTGTAAAATATTCACCCGCATGTATTTCAGCTGTTATTATGAGAAGTATTAAAGGTGCATCTGTCATGCTGCAGTTTGAAATTAGCAAGATACTGGGCAAAATTAACATTACACGTGCAGCAAAAATCGAGGAAAAGAAAGAGAAAAAGAGCATGCATATGCACACTGATGTATTTCATGTTTTTTTCTTTGCGGGAACTGCTGCCTGAATAATCTTTTGTTGTAACCACAAGATTTTGCAGCAATATGAAATAAACCTGCTTTTATCTCATTTATGTGTTTTTTTATAGCCCTTATAATAAAGGTGGAAGGGTAAAGATTAAGATCTATATTAAAAAGCAAGATGTCACCATTTAACACTCTCTTTCAAGGTGTAACTTTCACCTCATTCCTTGGCCTTGAGTCTGCTTTTAATAATGAAAATCAGGAACATCACACAGGTCAGTAAAATTTTATCAGGGTAATGGCAAGGCAGGCCTTCAGCTCCCTAGTGAAAAGTCACCAATCCCTAGCTTACATTTTATAATTTGAGGATTACATAGAACATGCTTGTGTTTAAACTCAGTATGGAAAGAGCTGTGGATACGTCTGTTAATCATTTACTACTTATATAAACTTATATAGCTGAAACTAATTTTAATGAGTTAGAGCTTAGTTAGCTTAGACTTCAAGAGCCAGAATTTTATCTGCGATGTTCCCTTGGTTTCTCAGATTTATGCATGTATTTTTATTCACTTTAACAGAATCCAAATTGGGCAAGGGTCTGCATGATATGAGCATGTTCATTTGAAATATAATTATCAGAAAGGACAAAACCTCAAGCCTCTAGGAAATATCTTTGATAGAGTCTATATATTTTAACGGCAGTTATGAAGTCTCTCCTAAGAGCACCTGGGGCATGGGAAGGAGAAGTACTTTAAAATACAAGTGGATTTTGCATATGAAGAGGAGCCCACTTTACTTTCCTCCTGGGTTAAGATGAGACCAAAGGTAAGACTTTAGCCCAACTTTTAAACACAGATTGCCTAGCAATTTGTGACCCATGACCAGTTGCAGTATAAATGAATACTGAAAATAATCTTATGAAGTGGGGAACTGGAGTGTTGTCTATCCACTTACTCAGGCTTTTATTTTTTATTATTTCTTACAACAGTAATAAAATGGTATTAATTTTTCAATTAATATTAGCATGAATATTGACTTATGCTATTATGTATATCAAGATGCAAAGAAGAAAAGCTTTCCTGCTGCTTTACATAATTCAATAATGCTGCTTTAACATTTGCAGAACCTTTAGGGAAGTATAATGAGTTCTGCAAATACTCAGATTTACATATTAGAAGCAGAAACAACTGGAAATTTTTAAAATGTATGTGTTGTATTTCAGGCAAAGTAATGTTGGCTTTCTAAAAAAAGAATCCTAAAAAACTGTAAAGTAATATTTTCCACAGAGCTGACAATTCCATGCTTGCATTTGAGCATTAGGAAAGATGGAGGTTTAAACACAGAATAAAAGTCTGTCATTTCTGAGTCTGACAAAATATGCAATCATCACAAAGCACAATTTTGGGAGCACCCAGGAAAGGCTTAGCAAAGAAGAAATTGTTGACAGCCAGAAGTCACCAAAAACTCCAAGACATTGAAAACAAGTGAAAACTAGGTAGGATAAATAACTTTGGTTCAAGTCACTACATGGTAGTCACGTAAACAAAGCCTGCTTTCACCGACGAGCCAGTCATAGCTGTGATCTTTGCTAGAAAAGGGAGCGCTGCTGCCCCAGCCTCCAGGTGTGAAGGGTGAGTGTCCATTACCCAGCGTCACCCTGCAATTACCCTCCCTGAACAGAATCCTAATCTGCATTCCTTTCTGCAAGAAAAAGAGAGGATTCCAGATTATCTTGTGCCTAAACTATTTTACAAACCGCTACTTTTCTTTGAAAGCTGCAAGACTTGTTTTCTAGCTGTGAGTTTTGTTGGAGGCGAGAAGTAAGAGGAATTATGGTCTACCGATATTCAGCTAACACCTGGCAAAATGAACTGTAGTAATGTCTTCTCGCTGTAGTATGTCTAGAACTGTGTGGATAAATGCAAGTTAACATGCATCTTCTCTCCTGCCAGATGTTGATGTCAGTATGCTGGATTGCATTCAAAAACAGAGCTAGGAAGACACAGTCTGAGCTAAAAATGGAACTGCAGCTCCATTTTCAAGTTGGAAAGGTGATACGTTTTTTGAAATGTAGGGTGTGATCCCTCTACTTGCCCTTACCTCTCCCTCACCACTTGCCGTCTCTTAGTAATTCTTGGGAATGGGTAACTGCAACTAATTTTATGTTAGTGGAAAAAAGGTCTAGTTTTTATTTGAATGAAAATAACTATAATTCAAAGAATTTTACAGTGATAAGGCTGATGCTACATTGCTCCAATTACAAATTGTTTGGCTTTCTGAAACACAGCACTTCATTCATGAGATTCTCACCATTATTTTCTTACATCCCCTTTCGCAAATTCAAGTAGTGAAGATTATCTCAGGGCTGGCTTTGCTCTTTCTCCTTGGTCAGGTTGAAACAAATCTCTGCTACCAGATTGTATTCAAAGCTGTCGCCACTGATTTTGTCCTGCAGCATCTGCTTTGTGGAGTATTTGACATCTCTGTGCAGAGCAGGACCCCTGCAAGGACCCCATCAGATGATCTGCTTATTGACTTTGATTTCTCTACCTAAGAGTTTGCTGAGAGCAACCACTTTCCCTAGGCTGTGTCTTCCCCAATCATTCCCCCCTTCCGCATGTTCACAAGCATCACACAGTATTCCTAGGCTCAGAATACAGACTCTTACTACAGCAAAATGCTGGGTGAAAAAATGCAGTGATGCTGAATGGTAGTTTGTGTAAATGAAGCCTTCCCACACTACCTTTTACTTTCTCCTAGAGGGGGAGCACAGGGTTTTTCTTCTTAAGCCTTCTGGCTTATTAAATTAGTAATTCATAACCATCGTGCTTTATATAGGCCATGGCTCACTGAAAGCAAACTTACAGAAAGGTATTTTTCCACCAGTGTTTATCAGAGTGGATTTTCTTAAGAGCATGCAGCTTTCCAAACCACAAAAATCCTAATTTCTGTGGTGAAAAATGTGTAGTTCCATGAAGTATTTTAAACTGATTATTGACATGTTCCTTCTCTACAGAGCTGAAGACGCACACAAGGCAAGGAAGGAGGGGTTCATTGCAACAGACTCTGCAGAGTTAATAAAGGTAACAGATCTGCATCAGTAGGAAGCCACAGCGCTGTGAGGTAGGGCTTTATTAAACATTTCACTGTAACTTCATCATAAGCAGTTAGCAATCCACCTTTAGTATGTTACTAATAGTAATGAATTGTCTTGGAAGACTGGGACCAATTAAACGAGTATTTAAGTTGCTGTAAGTCTATAACAAAAAAAAAAGTAACTTCTTACATTTTCAAATGGCAAAAAATTAACTGTTTAGTTCCCATTACTAAGTAACAGCTTTCTAATAATAAATGACTGTACTTATGTTGTAGAAAAAAAATAGATGGACAGGCTGAAAGTAAAGTTGTAGTTAATATTTTCCTAGCAACCTTATGAAATGTGTTAAGTAGATGAATGATCTGCTAGAAGCATATGGAGCAGGGCAAGACTGATTAAATAACTTTATAAGGTATATTCTAACATGAACAAATATTTCAGAAAACTGGAAATGCTTGGTACAAAAAGGCAATGTAGCGTTATTAGATACTGTTATAAAGAGACGTTTCCAAAAGAAACTGTAAAGAAACGTTACGAAAACGAGGGAAAACCCAGTAGGAGAAAGCAGGTTTTCCTAGGTTAGGACAGTGGTCACAGTAGATAAATCTGGATTATAGAGTTAGCTGTGCTTAAATTTTTGGTTATTTACACATTGCATTATTGATGTTAAGGAAAACCTTGGGAGGCATCTTTAAGGGCCAAACTGTATAATGGAGAGGAGTCCTGGGAATGTCTTCTGCCTAGATTCCAGTTGGTTTTGTTACAGAATGGCAAAATCACAGACAAGCAGCTGAACTTTCACTTGCCGACATCCTCCACAGAGGCCAGCAACGGTCTGCACGCACAAAGAGAGCCCAGAGCAAAGCAACGTTGAAGCAACCAAGCAGCTTCCGAAGACCAGGGACAGCTGAAAATGATGGGGAGAGGAGAAGAGGGAAAACAAAAATAAACCTTTGAGCCTTTGACAGAATATAACTCTTTCATCAAGCTAATATTTGTGTCAGGTAGACTCAATACTCAGAGACTTAGTCCTCAAGAAGTCCACAAGAAACTGAAAATTGTCAATTATCTGAACAATTTCTTTTGTAATAGTAGCCATATGGTAGCCAGTGTCTGTTTACTAACAAAGACATACTCCTACTTTTAGCTGAAAAACAGAAATTAACCAATTAATCCTCTTAGCCTGTATACTTTTCAAACCCTAGCCAGCACGGAGTTCTCAAATCTGAAAGCAAAATAAGCGTTACAGCTAAAGCACTGATACTAATGGTCTCACAAGCACTTAAAACAGTTACAATCCGACTCCTACTTAAGCTCCGCATCCCCTGGGTTCTGTTTGTTGTCAGAAAGTGACGAGGCGGCAGAGGCCATCTCTTACCCGCTTACAGCAGAAGTGCGGTTGTTTTTCTCATTAGGAAGTACAAAACTGAACAGCAAACTACGCTCCATCAGGTGTGTTTCAAAATGCTTTCTTTCAGTTATAACTTTCCTAGAGAAGTTTTATAATGTTTTGGCATCACCCAAATCCCACTTGAAAGCTGTAATACAAGGGAAAAAAATTAAAATAATAAAAGAGTTAAGGTTTAAATCCCAGCCAACTCTGTAATGCTGCTGAACAGAAGATAGATTAGAAAATAATTTTCAGCAACATTTGACAACAGAAGAATTAAAATACTATACATTCTAATAAAATTGCAGGAGATGATCTACAATCCACAGTAAGATAAATAATAGCATTGTTTGTGGATGTTACTATTATATTAAATTGAAGGCTGCAAGTGAAACAGTGAGAAGTAACTCACACCCACGTGAAACACGTCAAGAATGAAGACAAGTCTAGGTTGCATATTGGGTCAGGATCAGAAGTAATTTCTTTTACAATGCTGTGTAGTCTGTAATTTTTGTAATTACAGATAAATGTTCAGATTCAAGGTGTGTTACAATGATTTGGGAGTTAGGGGGGAAAAATGACATTTTATTAATTTAGTTACATAAAATAGTGCTATTTCAAATGTAACATTAAGCCTGGACATTTTATATAGAAACATATGAGAAATGTTAAGAAGGAAACTAATACTGTTGGAAGGTTTGTTGAAAATTCTTTTGATAACCCAGTTCTTTCCATTTCTTAAAACTTCTCAGGCTGAAAATCTGGAGGTTGCACAAAGTGACAGTGGCGTGACACTGTCTGAGAGAGAAAATGGAGACCTGCTCTATCTTACAAAGAACTACTGGAGACATGAAGAAATGGGGACCCCTGCCCCTATGGAAATGGCATATGGATACACTGTCCCTGAATCATCTGCTGTCTTTGCAACAATATAGGTAGTTGCAAAGGGAGACCAGAAAATGAGGTTTGACATAGAACTGTTCCCTCCACCACTTCATGGTCTCCTGGAAGAAACAACAAGGATGGGATGGATGGGAATGCTCAGGCAGCCTGTTATTTCTCCACATCCCCATTTATATGCCTATTTAGTTACTGTAACTGAGAGGAACAGGGCAAGTGTGAGTTTTCTTCTTGCCTAGTTCAAGCTCTTTCCTGCCTCTTTTCCCTGCTTTCTTGCTTGCAGCAAGGAATAACTTGACAAGCAGCCCTGACCTGTAACTGCAGCGAGAGTAAACATCTGCTCAAGGATTTTATTGCATGGGATGAAAGAAAGGGTGGCCACTGGTGCTACCACAGCTGTGCATCTTCCTGCATGTGGCACGGTGTGGGTTGCAGTGGGTGTTCTGGGATGGTGCCCGCGGTAGAGCAACAAGGGCTCGCTTGTCTCTGTTAGAAAGTCCTACCTTGGTGATGGTCAGTAATGCCAGATAGTTATAAGTATTGATCAACAGATACCAGACAGTTATTTTCTATTATTTCATTTACAGCTGTGATCACAGGTGCTTTGAAGTAGTGACAGGAAGGTGGAAATATGTATACATGTGCAAAATGTATACATTATGATCACTGAACCAGAAACTCAAAACAGAAACATGAACAAAAACTTAGTAGAGGTGGTCATCAGTCATAAACTTAGCAATGTTTTAGGGCTGAAGAGTCTCTTGTTCTCAAATACTTACCCCTTCTAATTACAGAGATGAAAGATGTATTAACAATTGAAAATAAGCAACAGTCTTTTATTTGAAAGTGTATGATTGATATTATAACTGTGGGATAGTTTTCGATAAAACTGAATAAAACAAATAATAGGCTGGTTTGTATGAACCTTGTCAACGTGGATGTGCATAGACAGCCTCTTCAAGGCTGGTCCAGCTGCTTCTTGTTCTTTAGCTTATGCCGTTTCCTTTAAAATTCTTAAGATCATTGGATGAATGCAGTTTTGTTTTAAATAAATTGTTTTAGAGTTTGTTCTAGAAGCTCATTGTGAGTTTCGGAAACGCTTTGACAAAGATAATGACAGTCCTCTGAAACTTTTCTGGTTTTCAGTTAATTAGGAGCAAGCACTGTTCTTACTGGCAGAAATTGCAAAAAAAATTTGTTTTCAATTTAGCCCTGGGGGAGTTAAGAACATTACAATCCCATACGGACTGCATTAAGCACTTCAAGTCACTTTAATAATGCTTGCAAATTTTAAATTAGATTCAAGACTGGAATGATTTAAAGGTCTTTAAAATGAGTGGACCATAAGATTATTTTAATTGTTTTAAGTATAATAATTTATATTTTAAAATATTATTATATAAAATTATTATATTATTATATTATTATATTATATAAAATTATTATATAAAATATTATTATATAAAATATTATTCCTAAACCATAAAATTTTGGCATCCAAAAAGAGATTAATTTGGCAGGCTCTTTTTATACTAGGCTTAACGAAATCACTTAAATTCAGATGTTCAAAGTGACCAATGATTTGTAGCTGCCTAATTTGAAACATATTAGAATGGTGCCATTATCATAAATCTTCATATAATCATATAATTATAATATTATAATTATAATTAATTATAATTATAATATAATTATAATATTATAATATTATAATATAATCATATATCATATAATTTGGGCCCCACAAATGTTGTTGGTTTCCTGTGGTACGGTACCATAGTTACAGTGTAAATCAGTTTCTAAAGTACTTGGAAAACTGTTATGAAAGCGGATCATTTAACGCTTACCTAACTTTTGTAAAGCCTTTTGAGGACTCTAATGAAGCACTTAGGCAACAACTATGTCATGGACTTCAAGTCTATTAAATGACCAGGCTGTGAAACCTAATTAGCATAATGCTATGATATGGAGGAAGCTCTTAGCTGCTACTAATCCAAGCCTTCTTGTTGAGAACAGAGAAAATTATCTGGTAAATAGTCGGCTTTAAAGTATTGCACAGAGACTCCTGAAGTAAAACCCCCAAAGTTCTGAAATAACGGATTAAGACAGAAGGAAATTAGAGTAATTGGGCACATGCATGTCAGCAGCTGTTTTGGATTACTACGTGCGGGGTAAAGCCTTTTAGCATAACAATATTTTCAGGGTGAATCAATTTCAGATAGCTTTGAATGCTAATAGCGGATTTCTTACTCCGGTGAGGAGGATGAAAGGGAAGAAAAAAGCCAAGTCCTTTGCCAAAACCTTAGCCTTAAATTTGGTTTCTGTTCAGCACCGAGGGGTGGGAAATGAGAGAGAAAGAGATGGTGCAGGGTTTTTTCCAGATCTCAGAAAAAAGGCCTGACAACGAATGGCAAAATAAAACAGCTGTTTTAATAAGACAGAATAAAAAGAGGAATACAGATAGAAAGAATATCTTCAGATGTTGGGAACCCTCATTCATGCAGCAGCAGCCAGACCCTGGTAAATAAAATGGCAAAAAATGCAGAATTATCAGAAGCATAGAATCATAGAATGGTTTAGGTTGGAAGGGACCTTAAAGATCATATAGCTCCAGCCCCCTGCTGGGGGTGGTGGGGAGTGGTGGTGGTGCAGGGACACCTCCCACTAGACCAGGTTGCATCCTCATGACATCATTGTGATGGCACAGAGATACAGAAGGGACCGCCGCGCCTCTGCCGCTGCATGTGCGTGGGTGGATGTGTGGTCAAAAGCAGGTGTGCTCTGCATCGGAAATGCACTTTCACTGCAAAAGGGCATGGAGAAGAGTTCTGACACAGCCTGTGTGTCTCAGTCCTCATATTTCTCCCTGGACATCGCTCAAGCCCGTGACAAATTACATGTCAACAAACTGTAGAACTCAAAGATGTATGGTTGAAACAAATCAGATTCTCTTAAATATAAACAGATCTCATTAAGGCTGTCTGTAAATTTTATGTCTGGCCAAAAAAAAAATGAGTAAGCATTGTGGAGCCTCAAGATAAGCATAAAAATGTGAATGGAAAGGTCACTCTTTTTTTTTCTGACAATAGCAAGAAATGGAACAGTAGGTAGTTTTAGAGCAGAAAAATTTAGTGCTAGAAAGTCCTTTTGAAAAGGGCTTACACAGTTCCATAAGACCAGACGAGATCTATACTACTTCATTTTTCTTACCAGAAGAAAAAAGAAGGGAGAAAAGCCTATCAGATTAATATGTGTTTTGCCCAGCCGCAACAAAACTGTACAGCCATTCCTAACCAGAAAATCAGTTCACTTTCGTAATGATGCTAGGAGCAAATTTTGACAGTATTTTTGAGAAAAACGAAATCTAGCCCGTACTAAAACCAGATTCATACAGCTAGAAAAATAATCCAAATATTTCTCTTTCTAAACCATAATCGGATAGTTTCAATATTTAGAGTATTGACAAAAATGTTTCAAATATATTCAAATATAGCAATGTTTTTCATATATCATGTTTAAGTAATGTTTAACTAATCCTCAAGCTTTTCAAAAGCTGGGAGTTGGGAGGAGCTTTTTTAAGAGTTTGTTGGTTACCAGGGAGTTTTTGCAAATCAGTAAGAAGTGAATATGTCTTTAAGGCAGTGAGGTTTCAGATGAAAGGAGGTATATACTCTGACTTGCAAAAAAAGACCCAGAGCCAATGCGTCTTCTTGTTTTGTCTACAGAGTGTGTTTGTGTCTGGGGGACATCTGATCAAATGCACAAATCAGATTTACTGTACTGAACCATTAACTGGAGCATTGCCTGTAAAAGCACAACATGTTAAGAAACCGCAGCATCTTCTTACTTTTCTTGCTATTTGAAACTACCGGTAAGTAAGGATTTAGTGGAAGATGTGTCATCTGGCAAATACTACCACAGCTTGGAAAGGCACAGTTCTTGTACAGTGTTTTGTTTTTTTTTTCCTTTTCTTTCTAGACAAGTACGTGAGGTGGTCCACCTGCTGTTTTTCTAAACCAAATGAGTTGCCCACTTTGACTTCCCATTCTTTATCTGATAACTTATCATCGTTAAGTCACAAATAAACAGTAGGAATAAAATAAAGAGGCAGAATTCTACTTCCAAAAACACAATGTAGGAAAAGCCATGTAACAATGAAGCAGGTGCATATGAAACCTCGAAGGCAAGAAAGTATTATAGGGATAAATTAATACACTTAACACATTCAGCTGGTTATAAAGTGAATGTATTCCTTTTTCTAAAATGAGTAACTTTCAGATCTTTGTCAAATGACACTGAGGTCTTTTTAAAAAGACAAATTTTGTCCAAAAGAGCCAAACTGAGCAACTTGGTTAACTTCTCCTTTCAAAATATATGTAGAAACTCTCATTTAAGGTTAAGCGTCTGTGATTTCAGTGGCATTATAATGTACAAAGATGACATTTCTCTGTTATGCATTCATATCTACTGAGCATAAATGAGAAATAAAAGAATCATAGAATCATAGAATGTGTTGGGTTGGAAGGGACCTTTAAAGGCCATCTAGTCCACCCCCCCTGCAGTAAGCAGGGACATCTTCAACTAGACCAGGTTGCTCAGAGCCTCATCAAGCCTGGCCTTGAATGTCTCCAGGGATGGGGCCTCCACCACCTCTCTGGGCAACCTGTTGCAGTGTCTCACCAAAAATAAAAAAAAAGAGAAAGCACAGCTGTGGGAAGTAGTTTGCAATGTGGTAGATATCACAATAGCCAAGCAGGATCATCTCTACTGGTGCAAAAAGGGAATTCCAGCAACCTACTTCCTGCCCCCAGTCTTCCATTAAAAATATTGCATGAATATATCAGGCATGAGTATATTTAATTTACCAGTGAATTACAATAGATTTTAGCAGAATAGTCTAAAGTAGCTACGTTTTTCTAGAAAATAATCAATGTATGCAAAGAAAGTGATAATAGCAACTGGTTTTGTTTAGTGTCATCGTGAGAGGTGAACAACTTACAAATAGTAGTATATAGACACACACACACACACACACACATCAGTATATCACATACAAAAAGCCATCTCAGGAAAATGTCTAGCCAGCACGCCTGCAACAAAGATCTGTTGTACTGAGAGTACAAAAATCTTTGAATTGTCCTATGTCTGAATTGTCATCATGGTTTACAAAGATCTAACATCTAAAAATTCACACAGAGGGAGGGATGAAATGCACCACAGAAGAGTAAAAAGCTCTCTATTCAGGTTATATGGGATTTGAGAAAGAAAAGCTCTAACAGATTCAATCTCACAGCAAAGAAAATTTTTATTACCCAGTTGTTAGCTGAAGGCAGCCTAGTCAAAGAGCTGCAGACTTATTCCAGTGATTCAGAGGCTTTTATTCCATTCGTGTGTGGGGTTTTTTGTTAGATGATTCCATTGACTTCGGCAGAGTTACCTTGGATTACACTGATACCACTAAAATGAGGTAAGCAACCTCAAAAAAACACCCAATAGTGCCACCACAAAGGTTAATAAAAAGCTCGTGACTTTAAGAAATTGGTGTTGCATTCACAGATATATTTTAGAAGCCTGGTCACAGACCCTTGTACAAATAAAGCATACGGTACGAGAAATCTCTCCTTCTTGGACTTTTCCAACAAGAAAAAATCAGAATAGAGAGCTCAAAAAATGTGCTACCGATTGAGGAAAAGATTCCAGCCAGGAAGCAGGGAAAACGTCTCCCACTAAATGGGGCTGGTGATAGGGAGAGGTGGGGTTGTATAGCACAGATTCATTTACTTGTCAGTAATAGCTAAAGTAGCAAGACAGGACCCACTGTGTAAGGACCCTGGCAATGAAGCATTGGATTGAAATGAAAGCTTAAAAAAATAGCCGCCAAAAGCACTCTGAGTGTGAGGTCATACAAGGCACTTGTAGATCATGTGAGCCTTTTCTTGCAGAAGTCGATTTTGTAATGTTCTAAAGAACTGTCTGCTTTCCCATTGTCTGTTTCATAGACCAGATGCTTTTTTTGTCGGACCCTCTGGCTCAAAAGAAAGAATAAGCTGGTTTTGTTTTCTGTTGTAGCTAAGGCATGCTGTAAAGGAGTCTCTGTTGAAACTTATTTGTGATAATGAGTAGGAATTGCACTCTGGTAGATCTTAACTTCAGTGATTCTAGGATAAAATGGGATTTCCTGGGTGATGCAATATTGACAAAAGTGTCACCAGCCAGAAGTATGCCCGTGCTTACGCAGAAACAGCAGTGAGGTTTTAGTATCTCAGAACCATACACAGCAGCTTACATCTCAGGGAGGTTGTCATTTGCGAACATGGTACAGCAAAAGAGCTACTACCGTGAAGCCAAACAAGCCTGTGGGGGAAAAATTGCTCAGGTGCCAATCTCTATAAGCAGTTGTTAGCTCGTTTAAAGTCAGCCTTCCTTCTCTACAGCCAAAATACATATGTTTTCTATATAACCTTTACAAATATAAAGTTGCAGGATTTCTTTTTGAGGCCCGTTGGTCACATCTGAGGTCTTGACTTTCATGGGTGAGATAGAGACGTCTGTGCTGTCCTAGATTCAATGGAATGTGTCACAAATCACTTGGTGTGAGACGTGTGAACCCCTTAATATATCCAGTGGTGGACATAGTGGATGTTTCTCACTGTCAGCCTCTTCTGGCTGCTTCCTCAGCATCCTCCGCTGCTCCACCTGCTGGTTTGCTTGGCTTTTGAGTTGTCAGAAGCAATGACTTCAGTTGCTAAGGATGCCAGGTAGGAGAGCAGTGCCGTTCAGCCAAACCGGAGTGAGTGAAATAATTACACACAGTGACAGCTTTTTGTAGCCCTGTTTGCGAAGAAGGCAGGAGCCCCGTTCCTCACTCCATTATCCTGCAGGCTAGAGTTCACCTCATGGGTTACTAGCTACTAGATTGGAAAGCTGCGTGGTATTTAGAAAGGAAAGTTCAAAGCTACGTGAGTCAGAGCGAGTTCCTCTTTTGTTCTTTTACTGTGTCAGACACCATAGATTAGCAATTTCCCTAAGTGATATTTAATGCTAATTACTTCACGGTCAATGAGCTGTAACCAAAAAAGCTTTAATAAGGCTTTTTGTCATATAAGTTTTATAACTAGTATTTCTTCAGACCCATTTCAGCTCTTCATGTGTATCTGTCTGTACCTAGTCCACACTAGCCTGTACGCCTAATGTTCAGCTTCAGACTTTTGTTTTCCAGTGATGCTCATCAAATATGCCTCCTACTCACGCAGAGAGGCTTCACGGGAGGCACGTGTAAGCTGTCTCTCTTCAGCGCCCCACAGCCCTCTCTCAGGGCAGTCTGCTCCTCTCGGTGCACTCCCTGTGTGCTGTCAGGTTAGAGCTTCCAAAAGGGACACCACGGACCTGTAATTTGAGCTCAGTAGTCCAAATCTGTGGAAAGCAAAAGCGCATTTTCTAACCTCATTCACTTGCATTTCAAACTGCCTGTGTTGCAGATGTGTGTGTGTCATAAACTTCTAAACAAATGCAGGGTGGTTTTTTTCTCTACATAGAAGACAGGAATTCGAGGCTTTTGGAAATGGAAAGACACAGGAGTTACTGAGTTAAATTGTACGGCTCTTTTGTTGCAAAAGCTGGACTAGATACTGTCTTCATTTCTTTTGTCCTTCAAGTCATCTCAGTAGTACCAGCCTTCAAATATGAGTCAGACCCAGGGGAGAAGATAAAAGTTATAATTTTGAGTGGCTTTTTATTTATCTTTTAAGATCTTGAGGTTTAAGTTCTTAGTCTTGTCTCCGGTATCCTGAGGCTAGAAATTCGCTTTTTAAAGAAAAGCTGAAATTCTGATATAATCATATGGCAAAAGGGCTCTCTGAGCTTTGAAAAAGTTTGACCCGGTGGAAATAAAATCACCATTTTGCAAGCACAAGTTTGCGCTGGCTGTATTGTTCAAGTGCCAGGAGAAGGAGTAGTCTGTTATTCTTTCCCTAGAATATTAACAAAATTCTTTACAAGATCAAGTGTTGTTATCAAGTGTAATTATAGGTACACTGCTACTGGTAAAAAAAAGATAGTTAACATTTACAGAATGCTTACTCAGAGGTACTGTAATACTTACCCAGAAGAAAAAAGGATGATTTAAAAATAATTGTGTAATAGTCTATTTTCTAAACCACACAGTGCTTTTTTCCAGATGACCAAAAATCTATGAAATTATTTTGGTCAGAAAAAGAAGAGGATTGCACTAGACTTCTAAAACTCTGCTGCTGTTTTTGCCTTATCAATAGCTTTGGCAAATGGACTGCGTAAGCTTATGGAAAGCCCACCTTAGTTTCCTGCACCGAACAGTTTTAGGGCTGCCATTTGCTAGAGAAAACACTCCATGCCGTGGAGTTCCTCCTGTTGACGTTTTCCCATTCTGAGCAGAATGTTTTAGAGTGTCATTAACCAACAGAGATTGAAAGTGAGAATGGTTTTGTAACTTAATACTTAGGGCACTTCTTGTCATGATGAAACACCTGAGCTTCAGCCTCAGCTCCGCTGCATATTTAAGTGTTCTGTGCAAAGTGGACATTCACTGACAGAAGGGATTTGGGAAGTGCCATCACAGGTGGCCTCGCTCAACTCCCTGGTGCTCAGACATAGCCCGGGCACAAGTGTGGTGTGGGTACAAATCTCATAAGCAGAGAAGAAAGCTGAGCAGGGACTACTAAGAAGAAGTTGAAGGTACCTCATTTATAAATTTTGTTTGATTCTCTCTGCTTCGTTCTATTTACTTTTTAGTTTGCTTTTACAATACAGAAAATTGTTTCATTTTTCACCATTGCATGGGAAAAAAAAAAAAAAGGAAGGTAGCATTAATAAAAAAATTCACGTAAATTTAGAAACTCACTTAAATTTTCAAACTGATGAATTAGCTACTGGCAAGCCTTGGTGATAGCAAAAAAAATCAGATAAGAATGTTATCACAGACTTTACAGTTTGTGTCAATTTTTACTATGAATATTGAAAATTAGACAAAGAGCTCAAGCTCTTATCCTTTTAATTATTGGGTCTGAAAATATTCAGATAACTTCCATACAATTGTGAAGTTTTACTTCATTATACAGGTCAGTTCCAGCTTTACAAGCCAGACTAACGTATGATGTAGATCCCTGTTTCTTAATGTGGTGTTTGCAAATCCACAATGGAGTACATACAGATGAGAGGGAATTTGCTTTTCTTCTTGTTGCTGTTTCTAAAGGGAGTACCTAGGTGTCCTGTATCCCTCTTGTATTCCTATGAAAAGATACAAAAGAGACATTTGACTGTGACCTCTCTCTTTTCTTTCTTACTCTAGAAATGCCTGAATAAGGATCCCAAGTATTGTTACCTTTATCTGACTCAGGCTCAGCCATTATGTTATAGGATTTCTTTAATATTTTTTTTTCTCTTTATTTTAAAGATGAAAACTGTCTCTTTGTAAATCCCTTGTTAGAAGCAGGAGGCTACCAGATCATGACTACCATAGGAAGCTCTACACTTGCACAGGTTTTGTCCTGCCTAGTCTGAAGTTCACATGCCCTTGATAAACCAGCATAATCAAATCCTTTTCTGTCTTGAGACAAGCTATATCAGGTGCTAAATGAGGAAATCCTGTTATCTTCCATTGTAGAGATAGCTGCTTTCTAAATAGGAAAATAAAGTTGTTTCTAAGTATTTGAACTTGCAAGTGGTGCTATATAGGAAAACATTAAATAAATGAAGAACAGAACAAGAAGTGTTTGGTAAAATTGACTAAAAGTTAGGTGAGACAAGAGCATACTGCTTTGAAAAAGAACTTTTCAGGCTGGGAGAAGGTTACAATTTGAATTCCTCAAGAGCAAACTCGAAATTAATCTTCATTTATTTTCCTTAAAAACCTCCATTAAAAAAAAGTAATTACTGGTTATGTTGGTTGACAAAACTAGGTTCTAAGGCAGTGTTAATTCAGAGAAGGACTGAAGTATCACACAGAAAGAATCCGAGCGAAAAAATGCGATGGAATAAAATAGTGCAAAGAATAAAGTCTTGCACTTGTAAGACAAAAGAGAGGGAAAAGAAGCTGAATGTATGGGTGAGTCACAGAATAACAATAAGCCTGCAATGTGGAATAGTCATGGCAAATCCAAATGCATCCTTTGCAAGAGGTGGTCACTTCTAGTACATGTGAAGCAGTATTCATTCTGTTTCAATTAGCACTATAGGATCAAAGGACTGTGGCCATTTATCTGCATCCAGAGTCTACTGCTAGCGGTCGCTCTCATTGCTCTGTTTTGGCCAAAACAATTTGCTTATCAAAAGTCTGAGGGATTTTCTCTCCCACTTCTCGACAGCTGTCCCTGACCTCCCAGCAGCACAGTCAGCAAATCCCACCCCTTCTCACTGGCCACACTTGGCTGCCAGCTACTTGGGTTTGGCAGCCAAGGGCTGCTTGCTTAACATAGTCTAAGTCCAGGCTAGAAAAACGGCTAGTAAACAGACATACTTCTTCTGAAAGTGCAGTGTTTTCTATCTATAGATAGACATGGGTGGTTTGAGACGGTTAAGGACTCGGAGTTCTTTTGCTGCTGCTAGACTTGACACAAGACTGCCCGGCATCTTTGGCGTCACCTTCCTGAAAGTCAGGGACCGCTTCACCAGCACAAACATACTATCTGTGAATTTTTTCAGGAAATTCCCAAAGACTGTCAGGCAACAATGTGAAACTATCAGACGGAAATATATTTGTTTGGTTTTGTTTGTTTTTTTTCTGTGGGAGTGGTCAGACAGTGAAACAAGGTTGCACAGAGAGGCAGTGGGGTCTCCACTCCTGGAGAAGTTCAAAACCCAACCGGACGTGGCTAGAGCTACTGCAGTTACCTGCTCTAGCAGACCCTGCAGTCATTGTTTGATGGACATCTGTGGAACCAGGATTCCTGTAGGAGGATAAATGGCCTCTGGTTTTCTGAAATCAGGACACAATCAAAAATATAAACCCTGACTTTCCTTAGTCTTCTGATGGTAAAGTTGAAACAGATTCTTTATCAATTTTAGATTACTATTGAGAAATTAGCCCTTCAGAGAATGTATTTGAAAGTTAAAGGCTGCTTTATACGTTTTTTAAATTGGAGCTTTCATTTTAATATAATTATGTGTATTTTAAAAGATAATTTTTGTAGCAGAGGAAGAACCAATTGCATAATGTAGTACACTCTCCTTAATGACACAACTTTATTGGAATTTAAGTTAATCACCATAATTGTATGGTGTGCACTTTATTAATATTACAGAATGCTGCATTAGATTACTATAATTTTAGTAGACAATTCAGTTCATGGTCTCTCTATCAGAAATGCAGGTATAGGTCATAAGATTAAAAAGATGTTTGAAAAGCAAAGAATGATTTTGAACTATCTGTTTATACTTTTATAAAAAAACAGGAACCTCTCCCTTACACACGTAACTGAATGACTGTTACATGTTTACTCTATTTCAGAGATTTTGCCGTTTGACAGTTAGAAATTAAATCTATTCCATGCATGGTGTTCGGCTATTATTCGCAAAAGATGAACTGCACCAAATGCATTCACAAGGAATATACTCCCCTTTCTTCCAGGGAAAGCCGTAACCCAAGGTCATGAACACCCTGTGAACAGGGCTCAGCCTTTCACCAGTCTCTCTCTCCAGATGTTTGTTCTCTCCATGCACAGTGCTCCAGAAGATCTGCACAAGATTTTACGTGCCACTTGTTTATAGAAAGAGACAAGAGTTGTAGAGAACCTCTCCCTTGAAAGAATGGCATCGTGAAGCATCATCATGACTTTTAAACACTCAATATAATCCTCACCAGAATCTCCCGACTTGTCCCCGGAAGGTTAGCTGTGTTGTCAGTGTACTTCAGTCTAATTTATTATATAATTACATGCCTACATCTAAAGTATACCTTTATTTAGTAGTGATTTAGCAGTGATGTGGTTTCTGTAGAGGGAATACCTGTGAAGTCATGGAAACATTAATTTTACTTAAGAAATACATGCTACTGTTACCTGTTGTCTGTTCAAGATCAACAGTATTAACAGTAAAAGAGTGTCCCCATTGCTTTCTCTACTGTTACTTAGTTTTTATAGGGAATAAAAGTATGAACTGTGACTAACTGTTCACTAATAGAAAAGCACTAATGAAAAACTGTTGCATTACTGAGGTAACAAATACACCCTTTGTTTTTTTTCTTTATTCCTGCCTATCTACTGAACATTTTTAAAATGCATTTTAGCTAAAAGCTGCTCAGAAATGTTTCAAAGCAAGTAAACTGTCAATCCTCACCATTTTGCACAGAATACCTAAACAAAAGGCAGAACAGAAGAATATGAGGTTTTTGACTTCACATTATTACATTGTTAACTACTTCTGCAAATCAAAAGTAACATATCAATGTCCAGTATCTAAAATGATGACTACACTTGAGTATATGCTTTCCCCAAAGTTCATCTAGCAAAATTCAGTGCTATAGGAAGACAATTTTCAGTGTATAAAAATAGACCTATAGTGGAAGAAAGGATTTAGAAAAATGTAAAAATGGCATGTATAATTGGCTGCTTGAAAATAAATTTCGGGATCAAATCTTACACTTCTTAAAAGTAGAAGAAAGGAAAAACCAATAATAATCTTGCCATAAAAAATGAAGATATACTTCCATGGATAATGGAAAAATACCTTGGGATTCTTCCTGAGTTTAAAAAGCAATGATAACAAAAGAATAACTTTATATGCAGTGCTTTCAGCTGCCAGAGAGAGACCAAGATGGGAGCACTAAAATAGACAGAGCTTACAGATACTATTTTATGAAAGAAAAATGGTTATTTTTCTTTTCAGGTTCTGAGTCATGCAGTGCAAGCTAAAAGAATGAAATTCAGTGTTCTTAAAAACATGTTCCAGAAAATGTTGATGTTGTGTTGTTATTTCCCACCAAGCTTCAGATTCATTATGTCAAAATTATTTTTATATTCTATTACTTTAAATTAATGACATGTTTATAGCATAAAATTCAAGGAGCGAACCCTGTCACTAATATAGTTGGTGAAGATGAATCTGATGTCTGAATTCGTGTGACCTTCTTGCTAGTGTTTTATTTTTACATATAGTTATTTACTCCAGGCCTGTTAAAAAGAGTACAACATATCATGCTGGCAAAGGCTGAAGCCTTATTTCTTCTCCTGCATTTCCTTGGAAATCAAATAACTTGGTAAGAAAATATTAATTTGACCAAGCTCCCAGGAACTGCTCCCCTGATTTGAGTATAAATGCAGGTCATAAGGCATAATATTGTCTTCAAAAGGGAGTCTACCTTGGCATGAGATGCCTGGGGCTCTGGTACAAACCTCTCTTTGGCCTGAAGTTAGTCAAAATCACTGTTTAAACCTTACTTTTTTTAAACTGCTTAGTGAAAATGTTTGGGGTTTTTTACACTACACAGTAAAAATGTTGGGATTTTTTTTTTTTTTACGACCTTCAAAAACCTTGATCAAGTGGGTTTTAACCTTTTAAAGCCAAAAATTTTCATTGAATTTGTGTCTGCTTTAGGCCACGCTGGAGACGTTACAGTGCTCTGGCCTTGGGGTAGTGTGACACTATCCCAAGGGTGAGGGTAAGAGAAGGAAGGAGCATGTTCCCTGCAATGAGATCCAGATAGGGTGACCTGTCAACTTGGAAAGGAACTGTATTTTAGGTTTTTGAATTTAAGGGGCATCTACACTTTTCAAATAACAACTCCCCACTTTGTTTTGGGGTCATTATTCCAGGACTGTCTACACTGAATAATTAGTCCACTCCTTTCCCACCCAACCACCTTCAAAGTTTGAAGTGAAATCGGAACAGGCACAATTTTTCCTCCACCAGCTGAGGAGATGAATTTAGAACAGTATTAATTAGTTAGCAGATTCCGCTCTGCTAGTCATATAACTTTGTCATGCTTTAGTCGGCAGCTAGGATGACTCAGCTGCTTGCTTCCTTCCCCCAGTTAGGATGGGGAAGAGAACTGCAAGAGTAAAAGGGAGAAAACTCATGGGATGAGATAAAGACAGTTTAATAAGTAAAGCAAAAGCCGCGCACACAAGCAAAACAAAACAAGGAATTCATTCACTGCTTCCCACCAGCAGGCAGGTGTTCAGCTGTCTCCAGAAAAGCAGGGCTCCATCATGCATAGCAGTTACTTGGGAAGACAAAAAAATGTAACTGGGAATGTCTCCCCCCTTCCTTCTTCTTCCCACATCTTTATATACTGAGCATGATGTCATATGGCATGAAATATCCCTTTGGTCAGTTGGGGTTGGCTGTCCTGGCTGTGTCTCCTCCCAACTTTTTGTGTATTCCCAGCCTACTTGCTGGTAGAGTGGTGTGAGCACCAGAAAAGGTCTCGACTGCTTAGCAACAACTAAAACCACTCGTGCACTGTCACCACGATTTTCATCCTGAATCCAAAACATAGCCCCGCACCAGCTGCTAGCGAGAAAGTTAACGGTATCCCAGCTGAAACCATGACAAACAGATGTGGCCCAGGTCCTTCCTGATGCAATGGCCATCAATTCTACCTAATGAACCAAAATAGAGCGATTGCTTCTAGAATTGAATCTCTTTTTCTAAGCCAATATCATTATAACATGTGGCTGTGCCAGATAATTTCTCTTAACAAGAACTACTGGAAAGTTTCATCTTTCACTATGACAGTATGTTGCAAACGGCATACATTTTGTGGAAGGAAGTTGGCAAAGTTCATGCTGTGTTTCCTGTAAAGTTGCACCTTCCCTAATTTTATTGAAAAGTTGTGTGGGAGCCCTGAAGGTAGAAAGCTTCTGTTTGGTTGTATTTTTTATTTGGTTTTGTTGGACAATACATAGCATACACAGAGTATCCCACTAGCTAAACTAAAAATGTGGTGAAGGACACGACACTTTATTATTATTGGAAAGAGAAACTAGGCTGGATCATCTACTTACAGCAGATGTTGCACCAAGCTGACTCATTTATCTTGCAGGAAACACCCAAAAAGGGTCTTGTATAATTTTTATCCCAGTATAGGGTGAGCTGAAGGTACTATTCTAAGAGGACACTGAAATTACAGCATAGAGAATGACAGGCTCAAACAGGAACAGCTTTACACACCTTAAAGCTTGTGTTTCTTGTCAAATTTTGAGAAGTAAAATAATTTTCAATTTTAAATAATCAGCACAAGATTTAATGTGTTCAAAACATTTTAGTCATTTTCTCAAAGTCTTTAAAATGGCTACCTTAAAAGTTGAACATAAAACCTTCAACACGAAGACTCTATGCTAGAGAATGGTCCTCAGCGTTATTTTCATAGTCTATGATACCCTCAAAAAATCACAACTTTTACTGAAAAAGAAGATTATATTGGTTTTGAATATGAGGTTGCTGATTTATTGAGGCATCATGCTGTTTGTATTTCATACTGAAATGCCATTTAAATTGTATCCGCTATTAGTGAATTTATTTTTCAGCACATTCTAGAGCTTTTGTCAAAGACTAAGTACATCCTATCATTTTTTTACAGTAGGAATCTGCATGTCAGTCTGGCCTGCCTGATTCTGATTCATATTTATTTTCTATAGTATGGCAATAACCTGGCAAACTTAGTTTGATTGGCATTTTAGAAAAATTGCTAAATTTGCCTCATATTCTTTTATTGTGTTTTGATACAACAGACAACCTAGTCATTTGGAGAGGCATCTCCAATCTGTCTTGAACTAAATCTAGCTGAACAGCATCTTCAGCACTCAATGTCCCTCCTCACAATTACAGCTGTATTAGAAGTAGAATTAAGAAAGTATCAGTCAAAAGCCCCCATTTTATCGATCACTAGAAACTCCAAATACAATTGCTGCCTGCTTTGTTTCACCCATAGATCTGGAAATTTTTGTGGGAAAGAAATCCTAAGTATGACCAAAAAAAAAATTACAGATACGCTCAATACAGATACATCTTTTCCTTTCCATTTACAAGTTGATTTGTCATCTTTCCACATAGCACAAGAGGAGTGCTAGAAATAATAGAAGTAGGATGTTGATTATCGTGGTTACAGTCTTCTAAGGGCAGACACTGTTCAAACACATCCAGGGAAGTCATTTTGTCAGATAAGGGCCATCTCTTAAATAAATAAATATTTTTAGTGATAGTAATAGTAACAACATCTAATAACAGTAATCATAATAAAAGCAAAACACCCCTTCAGAACCCTGCCACTCCAGTTTTGTAGTAGAAGGGGATGTAGGAATTCTGATCTGGAGGTTCTGGGGTGTCCTTTCAAAATTCAATCTTAAGGAGCATGAATTCTTTTTTTAATGTTGCTTTTAATATGGATAATAGAAAAGGAATGAAATTTTAAGTAAGCATAAATATTTTATATGCATTATTTTTTTCAATAATGAGTGTGCTTTTATTTGTTCTTTGATTAAGTGTAATCAACATGGTGTCAGCATTTGGATTAAAAATATCCCGTGAACTCTACCCTGATATGTGGAGATAATCAAGCTTGGGGAACTCAGCCTTCATAAGCTAATTAGAGTAGAATGAATATAATGTTTCCTGAGGGCCTTTAGTTTATGAGAGAGTACATCCACAGAAGGAATTGGGTGCCGAAATTTCAAGTCATTATGTTCAAAATTCTTGCTTTGCTACCACATACCCCTGGACCCTGCACTACAGTCCTCACGGTTTAATGTTACAGTTTCTAAAATGCTAGAAAATCCACTTCTGGCCAGATAAGGTAATAGTGACAGAAAAGAAAGTCCATGATCCCACAAATCCTTATGAGGCTGTGAAACTCAATACCAAAATAATGTCACATCATGCTCAGCATAGAAATACGGGGGAAGAAGAAGGAAGGGGAGGACGTTAGGAGCGATGGCGTTTGTCTTCCCAAGTAACCGTTACGCGTGATGGAGCCCTGCTTTCCTGGAGATGGCTGAACGCCTGCCTGCCCATGGGAAGCAGTGAGTGAATTCCTTGTTTTGCTTTGCTTGCGTGCACAGCTTTTGCTCTACCTATTAAACTGTCTTTATTTCAACCCACGAGTTTTTTCTCACTTTATTCTTCTGATTCTCTCCCCCATCCCACTGGGGGAAGTGAGAGAGTTGCTGTGTGCTCCTATCTGCTGACTGGGGTTAAACGACGAGAAGTATAAATTCTATCTTTAAATTGTAACCCATCTCCCTGCATAAATTTCCCTTTTATAATTGAATGGCAGCTGCCAAATGATCTGGTTACATCACATAGGCAGCTGAATGACACTAAAAATAGCAACTAAAGGAGAAAATGGTATAAGGATGGGAAGAAAGATGAGAATCAGCCTCTCAAATGGAAATTGTGCTTTTAAATTAGATGCATGATAGAGGATGACAGAATAGTGATAGAAGCAGCAATCCTTGCTCACATTCCTATGGACTTCAAAGGGAGTTTTCCCCATGTGAGAACTGCAGGATCAGATGTCCTATCTGTACTTGTTCCTTTCAGCATCTGCCTCTTATATGTGTTGTCAGGAGAGCTTTTCTCACCATATGGGACTTGTGAAATATATTTAAAGCCCTTGGTAATGCTCAGTCCATTGCCTACTTGGTTGGGCATTCCTTACACCTTTCTAAAAAGTGCCACCACAGAGAAAATTTTAATTTGCACTTTAATGTGGGAAAAAAAGTCTTCCTTTTACAGAATAGGTTTTTACAGTGTTTGCCTCTTACTGCAGCTTTTAAAAGAGTAAAAAACCCCATGGTCCATGCTGCCTCAAGAGAACTGGAGCGTGTCCTTTTCGCTTATTACTGTCAGACTGGGGATCTTCATTTTCCAAACCTCACTCAACAGCCTGAAGCTAAAATGGTCTTCTTTCAAAAGCCTGCAAAACTGTCTCCCTTTCACGTCAAGGGATGCAGGATGACTTCTGGGCTGCTCTTTCAAACTGGAGAACTGGAGAAAATTAACCATTTTCCCTTTAGGTCTAGGTGTCTATGGAAAGATGAATCAGCTGGCGCTATTAAATATTTATAAAGGAGATAAATGTTGCCATATAAAAACGTATCTCATGCCACTCTATAATGAGGCCCTGATTTCATGTATGTCCTCTAGTTATCCTAAATTCTTGTTTAGATTTTGTGCTGGTGCACAGCCTGACTCAGAGGCCTTTGTTGTATGTTTTCCACTGCTGCATTAACAGTGGAGAAGAGGACTGGTGAGTCCTGGAGGTTAATGTAAATGTTATCTGTAAGGACCACTTGCCCATCACTGATTTGTCTCTACAGCGCTTAATTTCTATGTGATACGAAGAACGCTCTGTGGCAGGCTGGGGAACATGGTAAAACCAGCATTCACAAAATCATCTTTGTGTCCTACATAGAATACGGTACATGTTCTCACTACTGTTGACAAGGTCCAGTGCATAATTTATATGTCTGGATTGGTAATCAGTCAGAACAGATTCAATACCTCATTTTGGACTCAAGGTCTTGGCTAACATTCTTGTTCCACTGGAGCTTTCTTCACAGCTTATGAATTCTGTGCAGAACAATACTGACTATCAAAAACACCAGAGCAAGAAGAGCAGTGACTCCCTAAACCTGTTTGAAAACAATATATTCTAAGTACTGATATTATATTTAGATGTATATAGTACTAAATGCGTATGGTGGGAAAGTGAATATACAGTTTTCTTTGCTGATCAAAACATGCAGAATCATCCATGAAACCACCCTTCACCATTCTGCATCTTGTAATTCTGGAAAGTGGATAGAAAATGAAAGGTTTGTTTATTCCTCCATTCTTCTTAAACAGTCACTGTGTGCATGTGACTGGGTTATCTACAGGTGTTGTATTACCAGCTCAAATTTAGCTTAATGGAAGGGAGTAGTCTTGAAAATTGTGAGGAATCGCTCCAGTAAAACATGTTCTGATAGCTTTAGGCTATTCTGAATGAGCAGGAAGTATCCTTATGCAATAATAAACTTTTTAATTCTGTTGCTGGTGGTAGTTTAGGGGATAGGGTTAATTACAGCAGATAGGCAAATACTTAAACACTCTGTGCAATTATTCCCTTGCTATAATGCATGGTTTCCTTTAAAAGATAGCATAGGTGACTGTCCGATACAACTATTTTGTGAATATCTCTAAATTGAGTTATATTTACATAACTACCTTTTTTTTTTATAACCAGACTTCTTTTCTTGCAGAGTAGAGCACCTAAGTTTTTCCAATAACCTTTTCTTTCCAGTTATCCTCTGGCAATCTCCTGATCTAGTTTACATATTTCCTCTGCCCCGAGTAATTTGAGATACTGAGGGTGAAAATCATGACAGAAGACTCAAAAGAAATCATTTTGGTTAAATCTCTAGGTGGCCATCAAAAAATCTTGTTTCAAATGCCTTTCCGCTGTGCAGAAATGAACAGAACTTCATTGTGACATTCAGCTTTGATCAAATGTCATATCTGGGAGTCCTTCTGCACAGCAGTGTTTTTATAATAAGAGCTATCGTAATACTGCAGCTAACACTTTAAACTAGCATTAAACAAAGGTCTGTGAGCTGGATGCATTTCACAATGGATCGTGTATCTTGCTACACTCGGGAAAGTGGGAAATTCTCCACTAACAGTATCTTAAATAGTGTTTTGGCACCATCTAGATATTAGTTCGTTCTGACATAGACTTCCTCTGTGGCATTGCATGAGTCATTTAAGATCTGCTGATTTTTCTCTATATTTGTTTATCTTTAAAATAGAGATAATGGTATTTTTCCCTCAAAGAGAATAGAGTTCAGCTAATTCAGGATTATTTTTGTAAAACTTCGGAATCTGTGACTTTGACAACATGATACAAACTTATCTGTGATTTGGATTTCTATTAAATGAAAGCATGATATATTTTACTTCTCCTCTCTTGTGTCATCTTTTTTAAATTACATAATCTTGTTCATATTAATCATTCTTGCCGTGCTTCGAAGGGGAAAGCAAGGCAAGGCAAGGCAAGGCAAGGCAGAAGATTCTAACCTTCAAATTTAGGTTAGAAAGGTAAATAAAAAAGCTTTACTGTTCAATATCAGCTCTGCTCTTTTCTTGATCTTCATCTTGTATGCATCAAATTCAAAAACAGATATGAAGATCTGTATTTCTTTCACTTCTCAGTCCTGCAAAAGTTATATTCAAATACTTTATGTGGTGTATATGTGTATACTGACGGGACTAACCATAGGCATAAGGTTTGGCACCTATCTCAGAATTTGCAGAAGCAGGGATTAATTTTTTTCTTTAAGGTCCGTAATAAATTACTGAAGTAACCTGCAAAGAGGTCTCTAAATTATAAGTGGGCTGGTTTTGTTAAAACTCAAGATACACATACTTCTGTTTGAAGAGGTAAAATAGAAAAGTATCGTCCGATTTCTAGTAACTAGCCACCCCTCAAACAGAAAGCGAATATGTTCAAAGGGCGGTACGCTTGCAGTGTGCTTACCGTGCTTCTAGCTCCTCATCGAAAGTACCGTATCTGGCTTTCAGAGTTCAGATATTTCCTTCTGAATGAACCAGCAGTGGAGGGGAAGGGAAGGAACTGTTCGAATATGCTTCTTTCTGCTGATGGACTTTGAGAATTAAACACAGATGAGGCTTATTGACAATCTTTATTTTTGGCTAACGGGAAAAGCCACTTGCTGAAAACAAATGTGAAGGGAAAACGTTGGATTTAGTGTGAAGAGTCGGGGCCCAAAGGCCAGCTGATTTCATGATGCTAAGGCATTTATGTCGGAGTCCATAAAAATTTAGATTCTAGGGATACTTTCCAGGCCAAAAGCAACACTCGGGGTTTAATTATTTTTCTTATAGCTTTTACTTATTTTCCTTACATAGCAGTCAAATACAAATTTCTGCGACTAGGGAGTTATGTTGTTTCATTTCAAATGAGGAGAAAAAAAGAAAACTATCAAGGTAACTGCATGAAGCGTGTAATAGTGGCAGCTGAGCTTACGAAGTGAGGGAAATCTGTTAAACATGTAGCAAGCAATGAGCAATATGTCATCAGGAGTGGTTCCTGCATAGCGTGATTGCATGTGAATGTTTGTTTTGCTGCGGAGGTTTAAGGCTTTTTTGAGGGAAGATATGCCTGCAGGTTTCCCGTGTTTGGTAAGCCCATGTGCCACTATCCGCTTTCCAAAGCTTCTGGTATTTCTTTCATGTTCTCATTTAGTCACCTAAGTACTTTATTTCCCTCTTTTCTCATATCTCTTTCCCTTTTCTCCACCTCTTTTCCACTCACTGTGTTAAATCATCTGGTTAAAATGAATCTTTATAAAACCCATTGAGATGCCATTATGTTCATATCTGATTTATTTTTCATGAAATAGGCTTTTCTCTTCCCTGGCACTACTCAATCTATATAAACTGGCTATTTTAGTCAATGAAAGTTTTTATGACTCCAGCAAATCAGACTAAAGAAGAAAGCAACATATTTGTGAGGTGTGCCATGCAACATTATGAGATGCTTCCCTTAGGCTCCCAAGTGCGAAGCAGTCCGGGAGAGCTATCATATTTGATTGATATAATCATATTTGAAGTGAAATCCAAAGATGAGCAAAATGACGGGGCATCAGATTAAAGGCTTTTCTTATGTAGGCTGCACATGATTTCTATCAAGAAGCTGAATTTGCCTTTCACTGGAAGGCTTTTTAAATCTGTGGCCTGCAGAGTTGACTTCACAATTAATAAATATCATACCTGTGTGCAAATGCAGCTGCCTATAATGGTGTCAGTTCCAACGAAATCTCTGTAAGTCCTGTCTGGTGTCAGTGAAGGCAGCGGGAAGTTCCATGGCACGTTTCTGATGGCAATAGCAATGAAGCAGAGCGCCTTCACAATGCACATCTTGAACACTTGGTATGGTACTTTAGCCAAAGGAATTGCAATGTGCAAACTGATGTGGAAAAACTGTATGAAGTTTCTGAATGGTCTGGCACGTCGTAAAACCCAGTAACAACTTTGTTTCAGGTGTTCAAAAACAGAAGAGTTGAACATGTCTACGGACATCGTCTCCTAGGAGTGGGTAACCAAACATTTAAAAGTTTGATTTAATATGACTTTATACATTGATTAATATGACTTTAATCAATATTTACATAAGGCAGTTTATTGACTAATTTTGAATAAATAGGTGTTCTTTTTTCTTTCTAAAGTTGTATTTTTACTTACTTCCCAATGCTTTGAGCATGCTGCCCCCTTTTCAGCACAGCCTGCTGTCTCTCTGCTTTTGGGTTTCCATGGCTTTCTGTGGGTTTCAGAAGAAGCAGTCAGAAGCTCATTGCCCTGATATTCTGAATTCTGCTTTACTCCACAGCTCAGCTAGCAAAATACTAAGGTAGACTACACGGCATTTCCCTTTCAAGGAATCAAGAGCCATCATGAGATCTGTGAATATAGAGGTTTTACGAGTCATCAAATTCAAACATTAATTGTGATTCTGGAAATACTGTGTTTAAACTGCTTTGGAGTTATGATTTTATTACAGCTCTGTTTTAAGAGAAGCTAAGTGACTTCAACAGCATTAAATCAGAATAGCTTCTCAAATGAAAGGTTTGTGACCGTCAGATATACATACGTAGAGGTATAAAAGCATGCAATGTCCACATGAAGGTTTTCTGTGAGCTTAAATTTTAATGGTGAGGAACATATTGTCAGATAGCTGTTGGCAATGCAAGTGAGAGCTTTATGGGATGTAGTAGCATGTTGTTGTCGGAACAGGCCATAACAATCAATTTGTTTTTTCTCCTGTTGTTGGTTTACATTTTCAGTGTTGAGTTGTTTCTTCCTTCAGCTTTAAATACATGTGAATCAGGTTACTATTTGCTGACACTGGAGCGTTGACTCTTGTGACATTAAACTAATGCCATGTTCCTACAAATATTTTGACATGTGCTTAACTGAAAGACTTCCAGTAGGTCATTGGAACCACGTAATATTCCACATATACTCATGGCTTTTAAAACAAGAGTTGGCAAACCATCTCATGCAAGTGGAAACACATGAGACAATTTGGAGTGGTGCATCTATTCTCTGTGGCCCTTTTGTGCCATGGGTATGGAGATATTTATGGCCACCACACCCTCCTCAAGGATACCTTTGGCCCTTGCACCAAAATGTATTGTTTAGCACCTGTAAAAAGCTGGAAATAACACTAAGGGCTAAAACTGATACTGAATCCCTGGAAGAGGGGGATGTAAGGCTGCAGGTGTGACTCAGCACATGAGCAGACGCTGTGCTGCTGCTGCCACCCAGGAAGCTATTCATTGCTAGCGCCAGAGGTTTGGGTGCAAACTGCAGAGCATGGGAACCTGTGACTTGGAGAGTGCCGATGTGATTGCAAAACCAGCATCTTAGTGCTGTAAGGCTGACCACGAGAGGAAATAATGTTTACCAACACGGATGTTGATTAATTTTTCTACCAAGGATGCTGGAGTAATAGGATATTTACCTGCAGCAGACTTGACAGACCTGAGATACTGCTCGCTTCTTGATCAGGTCCCTGTACATGACAAAAATGAAAGCTAGGGCTGGAGGCAGGCCACAAGAGAAGCTGTGTGATTCAGACTTCCACATCACATCAGGCACGGCTACAGTTCCCGCCTCTCCTCACACACTTCTGAAATTCCCCTTTGCTTAAGCAGATCCTTAGTTTTAAAGCAGTTTGTTAAATCGGAAGCCAGAATATCCCAGATTTACAAATCGCACAGTATTTTCTCTGATACTTTTAAAAAATAAATAATCATAAAGGTTCAAATATTACACAGTTACAAGGGATTATTTACTTTAGAAAATCTTTTTTCCTTTTTCAGAAGAACTGCAATATATATTTAGTTCTCTTAATAAGAAAGAAGTTATTAAACAAATATATAATGCTTCTTTTTGTCTCCCATGTGGGTAATCGTGCATTTGGCATGCAAAGATTGATTCAAATGTTTTATTGCACCTTATTATAACAACTTATATTATTTCAGGAAAGAGCTATTGCAGCTTGTGGTTTTAGCGGTTCTTCCAAAGAGATGTTGATTTGGAACTAGTAAAGACCTGATGTATATTAAACCTACTGCTAGCATCCCCTCAGAGCAGCCTACAATGAATTAATAGTAGTTTCTGCTGATCTGACAATATAAACGTAGTTTAAATTTTGTCATCTGGCTATTCTCTTAGATTTCCTGGAGTCACCCGTTTATTTGCTTCTTTCAGTTCACAACATGCTTTGTTGGGGCAGAGGGTGAGGTGCTTTTATATTTGAGAACCTGTGAAGTAAAGGTGCTTAAAATTGTCCTATCCTGGGAAGAGTGGGGTCACTGCCTGGTGGTACTGAGGCTAATTGGGCTGCTGTAGAGTTGAGCGTCCCATATGCCCAAGGATCTTCTCGCTGAGATGGACATGGTTCTTGCTGGTTTAGCTGCTGCCCCACATAACTGACTGGTTGCTGTGAAATCAGGTTTTGCCTGTGCAGCTTTGAATCTAGTAAAAATCACCTGAGGTTTCATAAACCTAAGTCTAGGAGCCTATGATGCACAGCCTTGCTTTTGAAGCACCATCTTACAATATGTTTGAAATGAAATGAGAGGCAGACATCCCGTAAGAACAGCTGTATAGGGTCAGATTAAAGGTCTGCCTCTGACCATGGTTATTGCAGAAGCCTCTGGAAGTACAGAATGAGTGTTAATGTACTTTTTCTTGGAAACTCAGAAATATTTTCTGAAGCTTCAAGAATTTCTAATTCAGGCACTTCTGAAAACACTGGAGCATCCTTTTAAATTCAATAGCTTCTTTTTTCCTCCATCAACTTGCTCCGTTGCTTTTCAATCTCTAGAAACTTTAAGCATCCTGAACACCTTCTGACAAGGAATTCAATAGCTTCATTGCACACAGTATGAAGAAGAGACTGTTTTTGTTTGTTTCGAACCTGTCACCTCCCGTTGTCTCTTGATGTTCCTTGGTTCTTTTATTGTACAGGCAGTCTATAATTATTCCCTACTCATCAGAATCTCAAGTGCATAGATTTCAAGTAATAATTTGAAAATGCAAATCATCTGTGTGATAGTTGTGATTGAGCTTGATCATGAACTCTTTCAATGCAGGTATTCGTTCTTTGGTTTGGATGACTCACTATAAACCTGTAAATGTCACCTGCAGATACTCTGAAAATAACAGATTATGTGTATTGTTAAATATGTTCAAATACAAATTAGAATAACTGATAATGTTCACAATATTTTCTTTGGTGAACATGATTCATCCAGATCACCACATTCCCTTTTGTCTTTATCTTTTATATATGCATGCTTTATTAATGATAAATTAATGAAGCCAAGATCTAAGTCCTGGTTTTACTGTTCATCCATTTTTTCTAGCATTTTCATCTTAGATGACCAAAACATTCTCTTAAAGGTACAGAACAAATCAGACAAGTAAATCTTTGAAAAAAAAAGGAAGAAAAATGGAGGGGAAAAAAGTTAGTGGGATGTGAAGATGCCATTTTGAAATTCGAAGTATTAAAACTGGCTTGCCAGAAAATATTATAAAATTTCACTGAAGGATGATTGCATAAATGATGGGGAGAAAGAAACTGAATCTTAAGAATCTCACAGTTCCATTAGTATTTGTGGTTGGGTCATCGGAGTTGTATACATCAGGTTGTTTTTGCTTACCTTTATTCTTTGGGCAGCAACTTCTTGCCTATTCAATCCCAGCAGAGCTCGTGAGAGATTCATAGAGTTCAACATACGTAGTATCAGGATTGGAACCCTAGACCAGTAACCTGTCAAACATGCAAATGCTTATTTTAAAAACAATTTAAATTAGGTATGACAATAATTTTTAGAAGAATTTCTCAATTAATTTATTAAACCTGGTCTCTCATAACTCCAGCTGTCATTTGTAGGAAGGAAGTGCTCTTAAAAACTGTAGATATTGTATCCTTTTAAAAATACTCCTTTTAAAAAAAATCTGTTGTTTGTTGGGTTTTTTTTAGTAACTATGAAACACAGTTAAGCAAATATATCAGGCAAATCAGTAGACATTCTTTTCTGCTTCGAGCATTAGCCCCAAACTTTATTGCATTCTCTCTTTCCTGTGTAAAAGCCTGCTGAAATATAGGTGGTTGTAATAAATGTCCCAAAAGTCTGTAGGTCAGTTTGCTGATCTGATCTGGACTATCAGTATCCATGTCCACACTATTGGACTTGAGAGAGGTTGAACTTTTAATTTTGTATTTGTTCCACAGCAACATTTTAAATGCCTACATCAGCTAACAAAACTTACATGAACTAATGAAGTTAATTAAAATCACGGCCTATAAATGACTGAACTTTTAAGAAATACATTCCTACCTTCTGTTTTGGGCATTTAACAATACTACTCTGCCCAAGTAGCTGAATGCCCAATGAGCCACCACAAAGTCTTTTGTATCTTTTTTTGATATAAACGTGAATGGGTTTATGTTGTGATTTTAAATATACTTTCCTGGTAACGAATATTTCTTTGCAAAAGATGCATGGTTCTAGTTAGCAATACTAAGTGAAAAAAAGTCCTTTACCACATCCATCACACATGATCAATCCAGATGGTTAGAGCATATGGCAACAGTGAAGTTGTCACTGCAGTGCCTTTGAGTACCCAAGTCACGTGCCCAAACGAAGATGTTGCCATCTTTACTGAACTGACCTTTGAGGAAACAAGCAGAATTTCCCTCCGGGTGTCATCTGCTAATTTGGCTCACTATATGCCACCAACAAACTGGCTTCAAAGTCAAACATACACCACGACAGGGCTTCCCCAAGGGTCGTTATTAGAGAAATTATTTTAAATGCTTCTGGCCAGGAGAAGTGTGACGAAGGCAGATGGCAAAATGGAGGAGTCTCTTTCCAAAGGAAAGGATTTTTTTTCGCTAGCTTTGCTGGAATGGCACTCCATTTCTGGGAAGGATTTAAGGACTGTGTCTGCATAGAAAAAAAAGTTCAGAATTGTGGGTGATCTATCCCTAATCTTTGTTACGACACAGTGGGGCTTTTTTCACAAGCATTATCGTTTTAAGAATGCTTTTACTGGGGTCTGTTTCCAGCGGGAGATACTAGCTATATGGGGCTGCATTAATGTGGGAGTTGGGAATGTTGCCTCCCTGTTAAGAATAAGAAGGAAAGCAGAGTTTAAACTCCTTGTATAATACAGTGCTTAAGCAAGCATCGCTTTAAATGGGTGGGATGCCAGAAGGAAAACTAATGAACACCAAGTAATTTAATACTAATGTTACTGAAAATGGGAAGTCAAAAGGAGCACAAAAGGTAAGGCAAATTATAAAGCCTCTCTGTAAAGCCAGTTCAGTGGGAGAACCACCACTGATTTAGGCAAATGCCTGAGGAGCACTGTGCAGGCTAATCGCAGATGCTGAGTACTTTTGTTACTGCAACTACACCACTACAGAGGGATATTCCTGTCCCTAAAATATTTGCATTATCAATGATAAAATGCAGGGACTTTCTCTGCAGAGTGGCTGACTCAACCAGGACTTGCACTACTGAAATAAAAGCAGGAGGGAGTTACCAGTCGTAGCCTTTTTCAGCTCTCAGTATGTTTCTGAGTATGAAAGGCTTCAGACTGGATGTCACAGAGGAGAGCCGTTCAGAAAACAGAAAAAAAAAGGTTTAACCAGCTTTTAAGCTGTTTGTTTCTTGAAAAGGGAGGGCAGAGCAAGGCTAACTTTATGGTTCAGTATGCATTTCTGGTACCATCTCACTTTCTGCCTCCAGGTCTGCAGAGGAAAACCTGAAGTTTGGACTTGTTCCAGAAAATGTACGTACCACAAGTACGTTTCATTAGAATAAAATATTATTTGGCATCAAAACAAATTCTTCTGCACACTGTATTTTATTTGGAGGAGACTCTACTTTATTGTTGGCTGCTGATCAAATGCCTTCCGCCTTTACAATTTCTGTAGTGGATACACAATTAAGAACTACTCCAAACGATAATGACTGCTACAAATTATTCTGGGTATCTTGAACTTCATTATCTCATGCCAAATCTTTTTTTTTTTTTTTTTAATACTGAAATGCTATCATAAAGAACATTGCATAGAAAATTTTCCTCAGAAAATACATTCAAATTATATTACAGGAGTCATACTGAGATTTGATAAATCTTTGTGTTACCATCACCACTTTACAGTATAGTTTTTTTCTAGTTGGTGGTAATTGATGTAGTTAGTAGTAACAGAGTATAGCAATCTGTAATTTAGAAATCAAAATTTATTTAATTCTGTTTTAAAAATTCAAGCTATTTTTTGTGAAATGTTTTTAGCTGAAATTGAAAGCATTGTTGAAGTTTGTGGTTTTTTTCTGTTTTCAATTGAAACAGCATTTTAGAGCTGTGTGCCTCAGGATTGTTTCTTGTAAGCTTTGGGACACAAGAAAGAATCATATCTGCATTGTTTTTTGCTGTAAACACATAATTTCCCTGTCCTGAATTTTGTAGTCTCTTCTAATTGTGTGAAAATTACTAGGCTTCCTTTTTTATTTGTCGCCTGGGTATTGCAAAGTAATAATACCAGTTCGCCCGGTTGTGCTGTAACAAGGAGAATTTTGTAGCTGTGTGAGGCAAATCCAAATTAAAATAAAAGGCTGTCAGCTACATAATTATGCGCTAATATTTTCTGCGATTTCTTAAGCCTTATGCATGCCAAGGAGCCTATTTCTCAAGCAATTCTATTGGGCCTGCATTTACATTTATGGTATTTCAAATCAGCCTGCTGAAGCACAGGGACCTCAACAGAGCACGCAGATTCTCCTGGAGCCCCTTTTTTATGGTGTGCCAGACCTGTGATCACACTGTAGGTGGCACTGGCCTCCGACCTGACTGTGCTGGGTGGTCTGTGAGGGCCAGACTCTGAGCAGAGGCTCCCCAGCCCTGAAGGGGACATCAGCCCCTGCTTTATACACACCTAGAGGTGCTGCTCTGAATCAGGGCCACAAATCTTCAAAGTTAAAAAAAACCCCACATTTCTCTCTGTGGCCGTAGAACTCACTCTCAAATCAGTCTGCCGGCCTGTGCTGAAGTATCTGTACTGTCACTGGGTAGAAATTGACTTCCTAATGTTAGTGTCAAAAGGGTTGAAATAGGGACACAGTATTTTATTATTTGCTTTGTTTTGAGTTCTTTTATTCCATAACTCAAAAGCCTGGAGAATAACTGTTGTTAAATACAAAGCTCAATATCTCAAACACTTACATTCCTCCATCTTGGCTGTATGAATACAATTATTACTTAGCAATTGTGGTTACTACTATTGCAGCTCATTGGATTGAAAAAAAAAAGAAGAACTATTCATAAACAACTTAAAATATTATTTCTAACAAAAAGTGGGCAATTGTCATGTTTTAACCTTGTTGAATTCTGGGGAAAATAAGGCTGATGATAGAAATTTGTTAATCAGCAGGATTAAAACCCCTTATTTATATATGTGGTAACATCAGGCTGTATAAATACAACGTACCATGACCCTGCCTCTAGTTCAAACAGACTGTAACTAATTGCAGTTATTTTAGCTTTTTACCAAGTTACTGTTCTTGATCTTATATAAAAGGAGTATTGATTGTTTAACTTGCTATCTAATGCTTATCACATACTACAGTTTAGTTGCCTTTCATTTTCCTACACCATAGCATTTGGGGGTGAAATCTGCTGTGTGGAGACTCTGCTTAAGGTGGAATTGTTTGAGGGACTTCCAAATAAAGTGCATTCAATGAAGCTACATAATAGGAGGGCATATATATATATATATATAAAAGAAGGGCAAAAATATTCTCTAAATATCTACCCTATATACATGATAGTATTTTAAAATGATACGAGCAAGCAGACGAACAACAAAAAAAACCCCTAACACCCAAGCCTACTTTGTTGAAGAGATCTGATGCTTTAGTTCTTTAGAGCCCTTCTATCACTGGGAAGCCACCTATCACCTTGCCATGCAAATTTGACTGTGATGAATGTCCCTGAGAAGCACTCTCAGCAGCAGTTTGCAGGTTTGGAACCTGAATTACCTGGAGTTTTGGCTTTATTTAGCATATTTCATTCCCTGATTTGTGTGTTTCTGGGCTTTACCCAGGCACCATCACCTCAGTAGGGCTAAACGCCCAGCTGCCTGTTGTGAAAATGTCTACAGGGAAACGATACTACATCAGTCAGTATTTGCACCATAACATGAACAGTCAGGGGCTCATAGGCAATCTTAACCCTGACACATCCTGATTTCTGAAGGCTTGCATTTTTAACAATAACTTTCTGAGTTTATATAACACAATGTTAATTTTGGCTACATTGCTTGGGGCTTACACCCTGAAAGATTGCGACCCCGAAATTTGACTGCAGTTGGTAGGGTTTGAAACTGTTTCAGCAGCTCTAGCAAGGTTTTTACTAGACACATCATGGGCCATGTCACAGGTTTTGTATAATTCAAAAGTTAGGAGAATAGGTCTTCTGCATCTGTGATATCTGGTAAAACTAATAACGACAAGTGATTTACCTTCCTGGATAAATAGACTAGAGAAATGACTCTAAAGCATTTATTGCTTTAGCCCTCAGGTACTTAGCAGTTGCTAAGCAGCAGAAGGTTCGTGCCTCTTTCTCTCCTGGGCATTTTTTCTCTTTAATAAAGTAAATTATAAAAGATTGATTTTATTATTTTTAATTGAATAAATGTGATATGGACAAGAGTCATATCTCACAGGCATGTATAGGCATTTCTTCTCATTTTGACCAGCTGATATTAAGGTATAAGAAAAAGAAGTTCATCCTGCAAACGAAAAGCTCAAATATTCATGAAGGAAAAAACAGGAAGCTTAATTCTGTGCTGGTTAGAGTATTGCTACTGTTTGCACCGCAATAGCTCCAAAGAGCACCTGTCTTGCATGGACACTCTGTTGTACAAGATACTGTATCAATGCCTTTTCCCACAGCTCTGGCAACTTAAACAGCAAGGACTAGCAAAATGGTCAAAAAAAAGTAGATGTATTCCCACTTTCAGCAGAAAGAATAAACCATGGAAACTGGATTTGTCAAGAAACCTTCAGGAACTGAACAAATTCTACGGTGAGCTTGGCAGATGCAGCAGGAACAAGGATGTGCTTATTTTATCATTGAGTGCTTTTGCTGAGGAAATTCAGTTACAAAATACAACATTGATAAGCTATGTAATGTTTTTCTTAGTGGAGCATTCGCCTACAAAGAGAGGTCTACAGAAAAGTTGACACGTGCTCAGTCTGGGCGTGAATGATCTACAAAAGGAAATCCTGCATAATGCAAAGCAGGATGTGGTCCAAGATTTAGGACAAAATGAATGTTCCCCATATTCCCTGCACTTGTTCCCAGTTCCCTTATTTTCTTAGTTTTTTGTTTGCAAAGAAGGTAAGAGTCCCCATATTCTCCATTATCTTTAAAGGATGAACTTCAGTTAGGAACCATTTCAAGCCAGATAAAATTATGGGTTATGCTGTGATATCAGCGCCTCTCCACCAGTCTTGATTTTGTATGAGGATCACAGAATCACAGAATGGTAGGGGTTGGAAGGGACCATCGGAGTTCAACTAGTCCAACCCCCCTGCTAAAGCAGGTTCACCTAGAACAGGTTGCACAGTATCGCGTCCAGGTGAGTTTTGAATATTTCCAGAGAAGGAGACTCCACAACCTCTCTGGGCAGCCTGTTCCAGTGCTCTGTTACACACAAAGTAAAGAATTTTTTCCTCAAGTTGAGAAGGAATTTCCTGTCTTCCAGTTTGTGCCTATTGCCCCTTGTCCTGTCCCTGGGCACCACTGAGAAAGAGTCTGGCCCCATCATCTTGACAGCTGCCCTTGAGATATTGATAAGCATTGATGAGATCTCTCTCAGCCTTCTCTTCTCCAGGCTAAACAGACGCAGGTCTCTCAGCCTTTCCTCATAAGAGAGATGCTCCAGATCCGTGATCATCTTCGTAGCCCTCCTCTGGACTCTCTCTGGTAGTTCCTTGTCTTTCTTGAACCGGGGAGCCCAGAACTGGACACAGTATTCCAGATGCAGCCTCACCAGGGAAGAGTAGAGGGGGAGGATGACCTCCCTCAACCTGCTGGCTATGCTTTTTTTTTAATGCACCCCAGGAGACCGTTGGCCTTCTTGGCCACAAGGGCACATTGCTGGCTCGTGGTCAACTTGTTGTCCGCCAGGACTCCACAGGTGCTTCTCTTTCTGCAGAACTGCTTTCCAGCATGTCAACCCCTAAGCTGTACTGGTGCATGGGGTTATTCCTCCCTAGGTGCAGGACCCTTGAACTTCATTAGGTTCCTCTCCGCCCAACTCTCTAGCCTGTCCAGCTATTGCTGAATGGCCTTCTGGTGTGTCAGCCACTCCTCCCAGTTTTGCGTCATCAGCAAACTTGCTGAGAGTACACGCTGTCCCCTCATCCAGGTCATTGATGAATATGTTGAACAAGACTGGACCCAGTGCTGACCCCTGAGGAACACCTCTAGCTACAGGCCCCTCTGCGCCACTGGTCACAACACTCTGAGCTCTGCTGTTCAGATAGTTCTCAATCCGCCTCACTGTCCATTCATCTAACCCACAATTCCTAAGCTTGCCTATGAGGATGTCATGGGAGACAGTACCAAAAGCCTTGCTGAAGTCAAGGTAGACAACATCCACTGCTCTCCCCTCATCTACCCATCCAGTCATGCTACCATAGAAGGCTATCAGATTGGTCAAGCATGATTTCCCCTTGGTGAATCCATGTTGACCACTCCCAATAACCTTCTTTTCCTCTACGTGCTTAGAGATGACATACAGAATGAGTTATTCCATCACCTTTCCAGGGATGGAGGTGAGGCTGACTGGCCTCTGGTTTCCTGGGTCCTCTTTCTTGCCCTTTTTGAAGACTGGAGTGACATTGGCTTTCCTCCTATCCTCAGGCACCTCACCTGTTCTCCCTGATCTTTCAAAGATGGCAGAGAGTGGCTTCGCAAGAACATCTGCTGTCTCCCTCAGCATTCCTGGATGCATCCCATGAGGGCCCATGGGTTTGTGGGTGTTGAGTTTGCGTAAATGATCTCTAACCCAATTGTCGTCTACCAATGGAAAGTCTTCCTTGCTCCAGACTCTCTCTCTTACCTCCAGGGTCTGGCATTACTGAGCAGTAAACACAGATGGAAAGATGGAATTCAGTAACTCTGCCTTCTTTGCATCCTCTTTCACCAGGGCACGCGCCTCATTTGGCAGTTGACCTACATTTTCCCTAGTCTTCCTTTTGCTACTGATGTACTTGAAGAAGCCCTTCTTGTTGACCTTGACAACAAGATGTCTTAAAATGTTAATGTTACAACATATCCCAGTGTACAGGCAACCAGCTTGTAGTGTGGTATTAGGTGTCAGTGCTGAACTGTTTAACAGTGCCTGCTTCGAGGCTCTGTGCCTCCAGCTATGTCTAACATATGAAAGTGTACAATCAGATCTAGCTATTTCAGCAAAGAGTCATTAGGAAACACTGAGTAAGTGCCTATTAGAAGCATTATGTATGCAGATGTGTCTAACTCTTTCTAGTAATGAACCATGGATAATGCCTACTGATGAAGACACTGCAGAATTGCAACGGTTCCAGATAGACTGAATGCTTCCAGTTCTGCTTGCAATATTGGTGTAAGTCAGACTAAAAGTCTGATTTTGCAAAGAAAGTTGGCAGTACCCAAGTAATCAAGACCCTGTCAGCTGGGACTGGTTTTCAGCATATTCTACCTGCCTTAAAGCGTTGATATTAAAATAGGGAAACAGAAAGATCAGGATTAATCTGTGTTGTCCAGCCAAAAGACTAAGTGCCCTTGGTCAAGGTCACCCTGGAAACCAGTAGCAGAGCTGAAAATTGAACTGAGGTGCCCAGTGTTTGGCACAGACACTTCAGCTCCATCCCACATCCAGAAGTGACCAGTCCCTCCATCTAAAAAGAAATGTCACCAGAGGTACTCTCTGGTGCTGTTATATGACCACCAGAAGAAAAGGCAGGCACCGAGAGGACTTTTGATACAGCCAGAGGTATATTGCAAATGATTCTAAATATGGAGAGGAAAATGAGATAAAGCAAGGGCAAGGCAATGAAGTTGTCTTTATAGAGTGGAAGCAATTCTGTTGATACGCAGCAGCTCTCAGGAACGCAAGTTTCATAACTGAAACCTTGTGGTGCTAAAAACTTAAAGCATGGTAGGATTGTAATGCTATGTAAGGGAGCTAGGGGAAACTTTGGTCTAATTTTGTATGTGCCCCACGGGATGAGAAATGCTTTGGAGACATATTTGGGTCTTTCATGTCTGCAGCAAGCAATGTCACCCGATGATAATTCAAATGGACAGTTGCACCTTATGAAAAAATCATCCCCAGCAATCTACTCCAAATTAAAAATACAGTACTTTGCACCATGGAAGACACCACTCCCACTAAATATTTCATAGGGTGGAAAGAGCTGCCACAGAGTAAATATTTTTTTACAATGGTAATTTTCATGACAAGGTGAATATTGGTGTTATATTCTGAGAGTGGGGAGAAGCAAAAAAAAAAGGAAGCAAAACCATAGGAAAGAAAGACAAAAATGGCAAGTCTCAGCTGTTAGCTAAGTGTATTTCTTTAAAGAGAAAAGAGATTTCTTACGACACTGTTCCCAGGAGCACCACCATGACTTAAAAGCATTCTCATGTTCAATGGAAGTTTGTGTGCCTGTTTGATTGAGTGGAAGGAGTGCAGGGGAAAAATGAGAACACAAATGTATGTTTTGGCTGCCATACAGTCAATACAGTAATAGGTCGGCAGAAACATCAAAACACAATCAAGAGCTGTCTTCAGGGCTGTGAGTGAGCAAGATTTGTTGGGCAATCAGCCAAGGGAAAGGAGAAGAGGACTTCTGTTGTTCTTGTAGCTCATCAACAGGCACTAAAGAAGCAAATTGAAATATCTTTATATTGAAACTGGAATCTCTGTTGTAATCTGCATGTGCAGTTTCATTACATATAGTGTAACACAGCTGCCACTTTCTTTCCCCTGAGGTGACTAAACGTTGGCAATGAGAAAGTTAATAGTGTGTATATAAGTAGTGCACATACAGTTTGTAGCATGGTGCAAAATTTTTCGAATACTGAGTTTGGGGTGGATGCAATACTCCAGAGCATTAAAGCCAAGAGTAAGTGATGCAGGTCATTGCAAGTAAGTGGTTACAACTGATGATGTGTCTGCAACATTACAACTTTTGCAAATGCTTCTTTTCTCTAAAAACAACACAAAACAAATCAACCCAACCAGGAGCACCTGACAGTTTCAAGATATTTTTTAGAACTTTCCTTTTTGAAAGACAAGGAAATAATCACCAGTGTTCAGCTCTCAGAAGGAACCGTAAAAGCTTATAGAAGCAGCTTAAAACTTTATATCCACATGTGAAAGGGACACACATATAAAACTTCACCCTCCATCCGCACCCTCCAAGACTGGAAACAAGGACCCATTTTGCAAAAGGAGTCTGTGGCAGCCCTTTAGTGTTGAAGTCAAGATTGTATTTCTCATTCTGATATCTGGTTTTGCACTCTTTATCAGTGCTGAGAAAAGTTTAAAGTGACAACATTCTGATAAAATTTAACCCAAAAAGCAAATAACTTTCTCAAGCAATAGAAGCTTTAAGGCATAAGTAATTTCTTGCTCTTCCATCACACTTCTTACTGGCCTCAGGGCAGGAATACGTCAGACAAAGAGATAAAAAATGTACAAATTTAAATAGAAATGCTAACATTTCTGTGGCAGATTGATTTACATGAAAATGATGGATTGCTTGAAGCCTCATGAGGATTTGTTCTCATACAGAAGGCAAACCATTAAAAAGACATTATCAAATCATCATGTGGCTCTACAACTTTGTTATATATTGCTTTATATGTTTACCTGTGTAACAGAAACAAAGGACTCAAAATCATCTCTTGAGCTTGTGAAACCTAGCCTTTGGTATGGTACCAAGTGACTTTTCTGATTCTCTTCATTAACACAGTGGGCACCATTTCCAAAATGGTTAGGGAGTTTTGCTTCTCTGAACAAGCTGGCAAAGTGAACATCCTTCCTTTTGTGATAATGATCACCTTCAAGTTTCCAAAATAACTTTATTCACAGGCAGTTCACACACAACTATTTCTGTGACAATGAGTGATTTTTAGCTTTCATGAATCTCTGCCCTGGCCTCTTAATATGCAGATAGGTTTGGTATGGGAGCTCCTCTGCTGAAGAGCTTTCCTCTTGCTCTTTCGCTGCATGGGTGACTTGCATTCATATATCAGGAAAAAGCCTGATGAACTGGAAAGCATTTAAAGACTCTTTGTGGATGCTTGATGAAAATATTACAGAATGACAGAATCGTTGAGGTTGGAAGGGACCTCTGGAGGTCATCCTGTCCAAACCCCCTGCTCAAGCAGGGCTACCTGCAGCTGCTTGCCAGGACCAAGGATGGGGACTCCACAACCTCTGTGGACAACCTGTGCCAGTGTTTGACTATCCTCTATAGTAAAAAAAAATAAAAGTTTTTTCTTATTTAAATGAAACTTTCTATACTTTGGTTTGTGCCCATTGCCTCTTGTCTGTTCACTGGGCACCACTGAGGGAACCCTGTCTTCCTCTGCTTCATTCCCTCCCCTCAGGTGTTTATGCACAGTGATAAAATCCCCCGAGCTTTCTCTTCTCCAGGCTGGACAGTCCCAGCTCTCTCAGCCTCTCATCATATGATGGATGCTTCTTTATCATCTTGATGGGCACGGACTCACTCCAGCATGCCCGTTTCTCTCCTGTACTGGGTAGACCAGTGCTGGACCCAGAACATAGGGCTGGACAGAGGAGAAGGATCACCTTCTCAGACCTTTTGGCAATGCTCTTCCTACTGCAGACCAGGAGGCTCTTTGCTGTGAGGGTGCATTGCTGGCTCTTGGTCAGCTTGGTGTGCACCAGGACTCCAAGTCCTCTTCTGCAGAGCTCCTTTCCAGCCTCTACTTGTGCTGGCAGTTATTCCTCCCCAGATACAGGACATATGGTGGCAAGATGTTGGCAGCGGGCTGCAGGGTTGGCCTCTGTGAGAAATCCCTCCTTGTCCATGGGTCCAGTGGGCAGACAGGGGCTTCCAGACCCACAGCGGGGAGTCTCACTTGGTGCTGTCCCCCACTGCTCCCCCCAGCATGGCTAAGAAGCCCTACCTGAGTAGTGTCGTCCCCATGCCTTCTCCCTCGGATGTCAGTACAGGAAATACTGTAGGAAATGTCATTTGAAAATGGGACAACACCCATCCTCTGTAAAAACCCTCCATGAATGATTTTCTCTACATCCACATATCGGTCTTGTTTTCATTCAGACCATTATTCTGCTAATCCCTGAAGGAATGGCATTTAATTAATTTTGGCGCAGCTGTAGGATGTTATAACCCAACCCAACAGGGGTATTTGTGCACATGTGAAAAGAGACAATATTCAAAGCCATAAGTAGGATTCCAGCTGCAAAAACACCTGCTCAAACCTCCTGGATGAAACACGTAGAAAAACACTTTGAAAATGTGTCGTTAAAACGTACGAAGTGCCTTCATAGTGAAATATACCATGTGAATGAAATAATATTGTAAATTAATTACTAGGCAGTCCAAACGTTTGTAGATTTCACCATAATGACCCTTTGGGATGTTTTTTTATCCCAGTAACAGAAATAATCTAGCTACAAGTACTTGTCAGGCATGATGAGGCAGGATAAACCTGTCTGCAAAGCTCATAAGGTGCTGTAATGAAAAGGCTTTCACCTTCATGTCTGATAAGTTTGAAACATTGAGTACACGTCAGAAAAACTGACGTTGAGGCAACACAGCCTTTTTGGCCAAGCACTGGGGTTATTCTATTTCATTCTTATCACAGTTTTCACACCAGGGGGCAACAAGGAAGAATGCAAAATTCCTCAGCTTGTAGTACAACCAACAAAGGGGTTTCGTTCTTCTGATTCTGCATATGCAATGTAAGCCATATGGCAAACACCACTAGTAACACAGTAACTTTTGCTTTTATTACTTTCACATGAATAAAGGCAGTGCCATCATTATTTGCAACCCTCCCGTGTGCATACGCTGTAACAGCCAGGGCCAGCCCTTCATATGCAGCCCTTACTACGAAGCCTGCTGAGTGCAACGGCGGCACGGACTGGAATCTGTAACTTAACTTGAATATCAAAGTTAAGTAATTTCATCTTCCTGAGCACAGGAGTCTATTCCGCAGATCAGACTACCCACAAAAGGCTATAAAGTACACGAACATGGGTTGTATTAAGCAATCAGCACTACTGATCCGTACCAGGTGATTTCTTCATGGCAGTTTTAGCAACCTGTGCTCAAAAAAGGGATGTTTTCCGCAGCATAAATGAGTCAAAAGACTTCAAGACATTAGGATTTATTCTCCAGGTTTTCCAAAAATCAGTTGGGTTTTTTTTTCCCCAGAATATTAATATGATATCTGAGGGGATCTAACTTAGTGCCGCTATGAAAAGTGATCAGAAGTCTAACTATATTAATAGGGTGACCCACCTAGATTTATCAACCCTTGCATGAAGCAGTGTATAACAGCCTGAGGAGACTCATAGTAGCCCCAGCTTCCTTTTAATATATCCCATATCAATACCACATGTCCCAATATCAATACCAATTAGAGTACAGGTCACCAAGAATAATGGAGGAACGCTCAAGACAGACCTGTTTTGACATTCATCTCCTAAGGTGCTGCTGCCCAAATTCAACAAAGAAGTTTGAAAAAGCATAATTTCTCCAATATTTCCATATAAGCATCTTCTGTAGTTGCCATATTTAAAGTGTACTCTGAAAATATTTTCTGACATGCCATCTTTTTACTGTTCATTTGTTTTACTTTTTTTTTTTTTTTAAAATGTTCTAAGTATTGGGTGTTTAATTAATTGTGACACATACTTTACTTCTGCTCATTATTAGCCTGACATGTGGCCTTTGTTTTCTCTAGCAACCTGTGGGTGGTCATGCACTCACCTGTGAGCTTTGTATGAGACAAGCTACCAGACATGCAAGACTGATTTTATTGAAAACCAAATAACTGTCCCAGAATTGCTTTCTTATAACTGGAAAAAACCTCTGTTTCTCTAAAGCCAGCCATGCAGTGCACTGAAGCCAAGAAAATGTCTCTCATTGACATCCCTGGGCTTTGGCTTGGGCCCCTTGCCAACGTTTTATTTAAATGGGCTTTTAACAGTTTCATATATGCAACTCCTACCAATTCTCAAGTTCAAAAGGAGGAAACATGTTCTAGAGTTGAACTGTAATGTATCCTCTTCAAATCCATGCTGCTAGTAAAAATATTCATTTGATTACAGTGGCCGGCTGCCACCGTAGTTTATTTTGAAAGTACAAGCTGGTGCTGAGCTCTTCTGAAATCCGAGACTGGAAATTAGGCACAAGCGTCATACGTACAAAAGAAAAACTATCAAAGATCTGAGACCTCTGTAGTGATGGGATGGGGAAGGGGAAAAGGAAAAGAAAGAAGAAACATCTGCAGCAACCCCTAGGAACGGGAGAAACAAGCAGGTGCAGTGCCCCACAGGTTAGGGGAGAAGGAAAAGGGGAGAAAACTTCGAGAGACAATTCTGCCAGGCTTAATCTCCGCAGATTTCCTGCTCTCCCACTTCACGGTGTCTCAGGACTGCCACCAAGGACTCCCCTCAATTCCTCTCTCATATCCCATGGAGACCACAGGGGCTGAAACTGCCCCCAAGACCACACAGGGGCTGCTGAGTTTCGGCAGGAGAGCACAGCCTCGAGGGCACCGGGGACCCCAAGGCAGTGAGGGGGATGCCGAAAGGAGCTGCCTTTCCCTGGCAATGGCATTTCCTCACCCCTTAATTTTGCCTGACACAACAGCTCTGTAGTAAGGCACAGTTTGTCTCTTAGCATGGTATACTTAAAAGGTAATCTGATTATGTCAGTTCAGTCCAATAGTTTCAAGCTCCAGAAAACAAAATGTTTTTTATTACTGTTATGTGTGTATTGCCCTCAGCCTTGGCAAGTTGCCTCTTTCTTTTCTAAAATCGTATTCTCCTATAAAGTCTGATGAAAATGAAGTGGAGAATTGTATTGTATATAAAGAAAGTCAGAAAGATTTAAATTCATAATATATTTATTAAAAAAACACAATTTGGGGATGTTGAGATATTTAGGGCATTTTGTATTCATTATTATTTCATGTGTAGCTTGCCGTTACATGAAAGACTGAAGGAGTCTGTGGGGAAGGAATTTAGGGCTTAAAGGCTCTAGAGGAAGTCACACACTTAGCACATGAGGTAGGATGCTTCATTTGTTATTCTGAGATATTATTATACTGGGGAGGCAGGCTCACAGCCACGCGTACTGCACAGCCACCAAAGGACAGCGCTGGCCCTGCTGTTCCCAGTCATGGCAGGAGTTAATGCTCAATTTTCCTCTTCCTCTCCAAAGCTGGCCGGCGCAGGTCAACACTCTTCCACCTTTCTGTGTAACGATGAAGCTGGGTTATTCACCTTGAAAATACAGTTTTTAACATTAGTCAGTGTTATGCACTGTGTCTAGTTTGTAGCTTAAAAAAAACTAAAGCCTTTCTTCACCTCTAGCTTAACCCATTTTGAAGTAGAACAGCAAGAGTGAATCAAGTCTCACTGGCTTCCAGATGAAGTGCTGTAACCCCAGCAGCATGGTGGCACCTACGTGGAGTTCACAAGCTGGACAGAAATTGAGCTGCGTGGCTCAATCCTGCCAGGAGGTTTGAAAGCTTAGAGGTAAAATGGGAAGGAGGCTTTCTGGAGAAAAAATAATTATCTAGGAATAACTGCTTGACACAATGGTCATTTTCATCAACTATAATAATTTTCATTAACATTACGGAACAAGAATTATAGATCTTATTTTCAAACTTCTATTTCCTTATTGGCAATTCATTTTACTTCTTATTTCCAATACATTATTAATTTTACCTTGCATGCTATCTCATTCTTTTTTTATCTCTTTTGGATGCCCAGTTACTTTTAATTAAATATTAATAACCATCTTTTAATTTATTATGTAACTTGGAAAAAAAAGAGAAGGGTGCTGCAGCAGTTCTTGACTTTCTGAGGGATAATATCTCTGTACAGTGACGGAGGAATCCAAAAGGCAATGAATCTATCTCACCGAATATCTGGCCCAGGCTGACAGCACACCGATTGTCCTGCCACACTTACCCCAGGGAGGCAGAAGATAATTTATGGAGCTGTGTGGAAATGTCAGAACAGATAAAAGGCTACCTTCCGTGTTTAGTACATCCAGGAGGGGTGTTCTTGTGGGAACCAGCATCTGTGAGATGGGAAGATCAGCTGCTTAGACGCAACAAATGTATTTTGGCTTTGGAGATGGGTGTGCCTTTCTGGGTTTTTTTTCTGAGGCCTCTGTGCACCGGGTGTTCAGGTCACAGGCAGTCTCTGCCTGGTACTGTCTGGAAATCAGGAATCTCTGTGGCATGTTGAGCTGAGCATTCAAAATCCTTTTTATCGTAGGGCTTTGGGGGTCTGGCAGTGTTACTAGAAGCAGTAACTGAAGATGCGCCACTTTTTACTGAGGATATCCCTCGCGACTCAAACAGCAGGAGGATCACTATTGTGTCTGAAGACTTTTGGGGTGGGGTTTGGGGCATTTCCTGGCCTCTGATCATTGTTTTACTTATTAGGCAGGAAGAGAGTAAATGTCCTCCCCCTCTCAATGACAAAAGAAAGACTTTCCTTCTTGGTGCTGTTTCAAGTTTACGCCATGGCTACTCAGAATACCCTCAAGCAGTTATGTATGTGTGGAGTCAAGGATATTGTCACCTTATCAATAGAATGAGGAAGGACATTAAGCATGATAACATGTCATTCTAAATCAACTTTAAAATCTCTTGTTTCAGGACAAGTTGTAGAGTGATTATTCATTTTAGATAGAAGTTGGTGCAGATTTATTCTTGTCTTCTTTTTCCTAAAAACGATCAATAATAAGATTTTTTTTTAAGCTGCCTGAGGGACTGAGAATCTTTATCCTTTGGGTGAAGTTGATACCTCTGACCAAGTCTGTGAAGTCTGTTAATGTGTCCAGTGTACTAAATCACGTTTGTCTTAGACGTCACTCTGCTTTGCAAATTAAAAAAAATAATTACGACCCCTTCCATGTCCCTGGACAAATATATTTCAATATTTTCCCCTGTAATTAAAAAATGCTTGATTCAAATGTAAGCTTTGTACTCATAACTTGAGAATGTGACGTTGTATGATGATCGTGCAGGGAAAATATTTTTTGTTCAAAAATAAACATGATTCTGCCATCTACTACTCAGAGTTGTCTTTGAAAAAACGGCAGGCAACACTTGGAAGATAAAGAATTTTCCTATTACATACCTACCTAGACAGACATGCCTTTTAGTTATGCACATAGGTTCCCAACACTGTGTGTTAATAAATTGACCACCTGTTTCAGAAAGATTTAAAAGACTTCACTGAGTTTTATTTAAATGAATCCTGCTTATGCAAAATTTATCTATTTTTATTTTATCTACAAGAATATTGAAGGTGCTAAAGGACAAGAAAGGTCAGAATTTTTAATAATTCAAGGAGGATATTTGGTGATATAAAAGATTGTAATTACTGGTGGAATAGAGGATTGATCATTTTCTTTCAGGGTAATTAATTCAAATCCAACCTAAGATGCTCAATTACAGATACATACCTGTGTGTATATATATGTATATGAATTTTTATTCATATCCTGGTGGCTGTAACTATTCATGTGCACAGAACTACTCAAATAAGTATATGTTGGGAAATTAAGGGCCTAAGTCTGTATTTTGTGGAAATTGTTACTGTTCGATTTATAATGCAACATACCAGAATACAGGAACTTTTAGAAAATGGCAGAGCTAAAATATTGGTGCCAGTAAGGCAGCTGTTAACACAGCTGGAATTAAACAAGGATTTCCCCTCTTTTCCCAAGCAAACATGGAAAGCAAACTCTTATCAGCCTGTGCTCATCGGAAAGCTGGCAGGCTATTGACTACTGCCCCTTGTGCTGCCGAATCCTGCCTTGTTACCTTTTCTTCCCTTGTCTGTAGCTACTGCTTGTCCCTCTACCTATCTGAACACTGTAATTTCTTTAGGGCAAACATCGTCTTTCTCTTATATGCTTGTGCATAATCTCAGTCTGTTAACAGTCCTGAGACACACATTAAGTAATATTCAATATCAGCAGAGCTCTAGGACCACAAGCTAATACTATCTATGCTTTTAATGCTCCTATAGTTAAAGGGGTCACAGATATACTGTAGTGTGCTTTATTTTTATATTTACTACTATTTTATTAATTTTATTGCTAATATAATTATGGATATAAGGAATTTTTATTCAAATATAGCCATCAAAACTGATTACAGTTCAGTCTCTTGAAATCTCTGAACTACCTGCTAATGAGAAAGTGGAGCCAGACATTTTCTACCTTCAACCAGAACAAGCGAAACTGAGATTCCTGCTTAAAGTAGGTCATCTCTGGTTTATTAAAGAACATGGTCTCTTGTAAGGACCTGATACAGTTTGAAACAGCATTCAAATGTTACTTGATCAGTAGTTCTATGTAATTTATAAAGCCACTTCATTTTGTTAGTATAGAAAACTAATATTGCAATTGTGGATTCTTTTGTTCTTTCTCACTTGCTTGCTACAGATACACTGAAACTGCATCCACAGCTAAAATAGATGCATGTATAGACAACATATTTTGCTTTTTAGTAGCAAGGCAGTGGCCTGATGGTTTCTTCATTACAGAGGCATGATTTTTAAAAGTCTGGAGTTTTGAGACAACATTATTTTCATCCCAAGCTTAAATAGATTTTACACCAAAAACTGGTGTTAAAAAATTATCTAAACAGGAACCAATTGTCAACATCTCATCATTGCAAATATTTTCTGTTCAAAAAGTGACACTCAGCGTTGTCATAATATTTATGGGATGTTGAAAATGGAGCAAATATCAAGTTGACAAATCTGAAAATCACATAAAAAGGAAGATTAAGTAGGATTTCAAAAAAAGCACACACAAACCGAAGTGATTGTATAATATAATATCCAATATATTTTATATATTTATAATATTCTAATGGTATGGTAGATCTTGTGATACAGAGTGCAATTTTGGTCATGTCCCTTTAGAATAAACATGGGGGTTTTAGATTACAGGAATAAGTAGACTTCTGTACAAAATGTTGATGTTTATTTTCCATTAAAAAAACCAAACAAACAATAAAAAGACATATGATCAAGCCACCAATTAAAAAAAAAAAGCACAAAGGAACTACTAAACATAAATGACTTTTTATAATAGTATTAGATAAGCATATATAATGAAAATGAAAGCAATTAATTTAAAATTAGCTAAAGGAATTATTCTTTTACATAATATACAATTAGCTTGTAAAACTCTTTGTCAGAAGCTATGATTGAAGTTGAGAGCATAAACCAGCCTCTCTAGATTAAGTTGTTTAACACTTCACAAGTGAATTAGGTGGGCATTTTTGCACTATGGGAATGAGGAAAGAAGGATTTCCCAAGATGGAAAAAAAATGCTTGAAACGGTGTTTCTTGTATCTCCCCTTGAAGACGTGTTCCAGGCCATTGCTTAAGACATGGTTCTAGACTGAGTTAATCACCATGCCAGTTCTGACATAGCTTTATGAAAAGGTCCTTATTCACTGGAGATAAAGGTATAAATGCCCATCTTCTGTACAGTGTCATAAGGGAGAAGATGCCGTATTTTCAATGGTGTTTCATCCATCCGAGTATGCACCTGAATTCTGAGACAATTTTGACCCAATTGGTAAACCAGTTTTTGGGGGGAGGGCCATTTTTAAGAAGCTTTGGGAGGACTCATAATCTTTAAACAGAAAAATATCACTCCAGGCCTTTGCTATGAACCAATTATCTTGAGCTAAACTGCTAATTAGGCCTGGCTTGCCTATCCAATTAGTGCTTGATTGCATAATCAAAGTAGTGCTCTAACAACTCTCAAGAAACATACTGCTTTCCACAGCTAAGGAGGAAGAAAACCTAAAATGGCTGAAAGATTACTTCAGATAAGGAAACAAATCCAGCTGCTGAGAAAACCAGAGATATAAAAATATCCGCAAATTCTTCCTTACAACATATACTCATTGCGACACTGAATTAGATGTTGACTCATCTGAGCAAAGCTTACTTCTACTGCAGGTGCCATCCATCTCATGAGTCTCCGCTTGCCTTCAGAAGGCAACAGGGGAGCTCCATTACAGGAACACCTCGGTCGGATACGGCAGGTAGCAGAGCAGAGTCCCTCTCACACAAACAGCAACCTGCTGCCGCTCTTCTTGCTTCACAGTGGTATTTCATCTCTTCGGAAAATATATTGCATAAGGTAAAGGAAATATCACGCTGAGATTGTCAGCAACATTCCTCACTGCTCAAGTGGCTTCGTTTGAACAGCCGTTAAGATACCATTTTAGCTTCACATTTGCTCTGAAGAGGTAGCATATAATGAATGTAAGTTAGGAAAAAAGCCATGTGAATTCCTAGGCATACACCTTATTTGTATTGCACTTACGGTCAGCCAGCAGCAGCGCCCATTTGTTTTTAATTGCCACTCGGACCCCGTCTCCTACTGTGTGAGATGAAACACAGCGAGGGAGCAGTCCCTCCTTTCTCTTATCTTCGGGTGGAATGGCTGCGGCTGCTGCAGACCGACTCTCGGGGGGAAAATGAACCAAGCAGCACATTTTGCTGTGTCTGTACGTGTGTGGAACCCGAGGGCACAATCCAAATCTCATTAAGAAACTCCTGTGCGTATTCCTGGAAAAGTCTTCTCCGATCCATTCTAGCATCACTTCCCAGTGCAGGGAAGTGCCAGTGGTGAAGCAACTGTAGTAGCACTTCTGCTGTCTGATCCTAAAACGGGGAGCAGAAAGTCCTTGAGGGAGGGATGCAGGGAATGGCTTAACTTTTCATCTCTGTGAGGAGGAGGGGAGAAAAACAGTGTAAAGGCTCATCACGCTCATATGACCGCTTTGGCTACAGCTGGTGACACAGCAGAAACCCTCTCCATCTCTCTAAAATGAGCAATGGGACATAGTGCAGACAGAAAAGATGCACTGAATACTTTTACAGCAAAAATGAAAAAGGAGCAAAGTGGTTTATGAATTATTTGATGTATGTGAGGTGTCTTAAAGCACAAAATAAAAGTTAACAAAGATGTTACATATCAGTAAGTTCAACACTTTTGTTACCAATAACTCTATGATAATTTAGCATTGTTTTTTGTTAACAACTTTTCTGGAGTTCAACAAAATGCAACAACTACTTCCCTTTATATATCCTGAGGGCATAATAGGGCAGTGCTTGTTGTTTGTAGAAAATGGTCAGAACAGCTTTGCATAACCAGTTACAGTCAAAACTCATTTGCAATACTTGTGTCATCTACTTGCGTGGAACATTTTTGGCTCCTACCTGGTTTGCAGGAATTTGGCTGAGTGTCAAGACAAGGTTTTAAAGTTGATTTGAACCAATACTACATCAACTGAAGCTAAGGAAAGCTTTGCATGAATGAAAAATAGAAGAGGTACCTTGGATTCTTATATGATCCATATATCTATTTTGCTTTTTCCTTACAAATTTGTGTGAAAAGATAATTAAAAAATTTTCAATCACATATATCATTTGTCTTGAATCAGAGAATTTCTCACAATTTCAACTCTGTGTGAAATATGATAACAGAAAAGCAACCAAGCTCATATTGTTGTTCAGTGTTAAGGTCTTTGATAGATTTAATTCTCTCATTTAAACTTATCAAAGTTACACTATATTATTTTTGCAGGATAATACTTTTTTCCTAGTTCATGCATCATATTAGAATTGAGATTATCTCACATTTATTTTGAATAATAAATCATTCCACAAATAAATGATTCACCATGGGGTAATCTACATAGGTAATATTGATACTATGTTCCAGGCTGAATCCAGCCCCAATTCTGCCACTATCATCCAAATGGAGCTATATGAAATAGAGTGGGATTATCTGTATGCTAATCCAGTGAAATCAAGATGGAAAAATGTGTCCCTTAGACATCAGTATAGATGTATACGTCATAAAAGATAAGCAATATCTAGAGTTTGGTAGGTTACTTGCACAGTTGTATAGATTGTTATTTGAAGGAGAGCTGTAGCAGTGCACTCTTTGCTGACACTTGGAAAATACAGTAAATATTTTGCTGAATGCGTCCACTGCTCTCAGCTTTGTGTGTAACACTGAACTTTTATGAAGTGTGTTATTAAGGATCAACTACAACATTACCTTTTAATAGGATCATAAATCTTTAATTACAGTTCAATATGGTACCAACTAAAATTGCTTTTGGAATGAAATCTTTTTATTAAATGATATGAGTAAGAGCTTCTTTCAGAAGTAAAGAAATCATAACATCTAAGGGAGAAGTTAAGGCATGCAAAACTCCCACTGACTTCAAAGGATGGCAGTGTCGGCCCACTGATTAACATGGAATTTACCTAGTCTGTCACTACTATTTTTACTACTTTTAAATGCCCATTAAAAATTCAAATCCCTCTGTGATTGTAATATTTATATCTGTTCTTTAAATTCACAATGGTGTCAGCTCTAACTATGTAAGAGATCTCATTCCAGGGAAGCAGGTTGGCATGACATCTTTCTCTGCTGTCAAAGATCAAGGCAGTGGAGAATCAGCAGGTTGGTGGAGAGACAGTTTTCTTGAAGAAACAAGAGTGTCACAGAACCATAGAATCCCCTAGGTTGGAAGGGACCTTTCAGGTCATCTAGTCCAACCATCAACCTAACTCTGACAAAAACCATCACTAAACCATATCTCTAAGCACTATGTCTACCCGTCTCTTAAATATCTCCAGGGATGGGGACTCAACCACTTCCCTGTCCATTGAAACTATATTAAATGTACAACTGGAATTTCTTGCCAGATGAAACATGAATGTGTCCATTACTCTCATTGCAGCTGCAGTTTCAGCTCTAGCTTAGTTAGCTTCCCTGCAAAGGCCTTTTCCAACACTTTTCTCCTCAGGGTCTGAGGCTGCCTGTGGCAGCAGGGCTGTGCAAAGGGAGGTGACTTTGTGCATCAGTGATGGAGCTCAAATGCTGTAGTGATGGGAAAGTTTTTCAAAGGTGCAAAACTGCATATTATCCGCTGGAGGAATAATTCAGGTATCTCCGAAAGGGTTAATTCCTAGGATCAAAGCTTTAATTCCCATTGTGCTCAGTTCAGAGGGCAGCCAGGGGGAGGCCCACAGAGCAGGAGACGTGGGGCAGATTGCATATCTGCTCCTGAGAGCGTATAATGCAGTTAAATACTTTCCTGGTAGTTTAGTCTTCAACATTTTATTCTGCTTTGTTTTTCAAGCAGCAGCTGACTTTTATATGGGAATGTTTTTTGGACCGTACCCTTGGATTACACCCATGAGTGGAAAGGCAATATATCCTACCCACTCCTAAACTTTCATTCAAGGCGATGAGGAAATCTGTGCCAAGGAGAGAGAGCTACACTAGGAAAATGTTCTTTGCAGCTGTGTCCTGAATGGATGTGTAAAGAGGTAACGCTTCACTTGCAAGGCAAGGGAAAAAGGGGACACTGATTTCACAGCAAATATTTTCCAGCCCACTGATGTAAAACCCAGTGTTTCCTTACTAGAGTATACGACGCATGGAATTCTTTCACAGTTGCAGATAGACTGGGCAAAGCAAATGCTCACGTGCATTTGGTGAAGTTGCATCACAACGCTTGCTGGTTTAAGCAGTCCTTTCTGCTCTTGGCAAGTATAAAAGATCACTGGCAAGGAAGGTTAGCGTTGGCCCCAAGGCTCTTCCACAGGCTGCCAATTAAAAGATAAAATTAAGGTGATTTTGCAAGTGAAATCAAATTTGTGTTCTTTGTATGCAAATTTGTCTAACTGACCTGTGCTTATTACAAAGATTAAAACATGGAGAAAGCTACCTCTGTATCATTCCCCTTATCCCTCTCTTGATGGGCATTTCTGTCCTCATCCATTTATCTTTTTTTTAAACTGTCTCCGCTTTGCTCTCAGACTTGGGGTACCAACGCAGTGTTTCAAAGGTAGGATTGCAACGCGTTAACTTTTAATAACTAACTTGAAAAGCCATAGAAAGGTAAGCGGCAATAGCATAGCTGTCAGTCTGGCTAGACTGCATACCCAAGAGCTCTGGCAGGTGGAGACAGTTTGCAATGATGTTCATGACAGTGCATCCATGCTGGCGTGGTCATCGAAGTTAACTACTTTAAAGGCAACACTAATACTGACACCTCACTCTGCAATCCTCCAAATACATGTAGATACACCTTAAGACATCCCTGACTATTGTACTTGTCCTTCAGAAGTAACTCTTCTCCCACGGTCTAGAAGAAGTCGTGGCGCCGGCATTGGTTGACTGGCAAGCTTGCAAGTTTGAATGTTTTTGCAGTAATAATTCAACAAGAATTTTGCTTCTCACAGTTACTGTCACAGCGCGTGGTGGATATTTCCGAAATGGGTACAATGGCTACGTTACCTAGTAGCACGGACTGAGAGGAACGTACTTGTAGTGTGAAATGGCACCGACATGCCACATTTCAGGCTTTTTCTGGTTTTATTAGTTCAGACTGCCTTGCATGCGCTGAACAGCCGTTTGCAATTGGGGTGCGTTATGTGTGCTGCTGGTGTGCATCTTCTGGGCTCGTTCTACCCCAAAAAGCACAGTTCGTGCAAGAGCTGGGTTTTAGGTAATGCCACAATGCAGACAAACAGCAATCTCCAGGGCTGGGCAGGAGGATGAAATAAAGGTTGCCTAAAAGCTGCCTAAAAATCTCTTAATCTAAAACAGCAAGCAGTGCTACACACTAATTAAAGCATTATGATTTATTGCAGATAAAAGGAGTGGAGTTGGATGACTGAATGGTGCATTCCCAAGAGTAGCAAATTTGGATTTAAAAAAAAAATCAGATTTAAATATTTTTTCCATTTCACCCAGATTTTTCAGTGTTTAGCTCTGTTTAGCTGCAGAATTACCAGTAGACTCTAATTTTTAACACCATCATATGTTGGGCATATATGCAAAACCTTATAATTTACCTCAGTTTTTGAAATCTATTTTCACAGCCGATTCCCTTTGGCAATCCAACTTGTGATTTTATTTTTTAATATACTTTAAGGAAAAATATAGGTAGCTTATCGTGACAAGAAAAAAGCATTCAGGAATGTTTGCATTTTTCTTTTCATAATATGTTGCTAGATTATTAGATTATGTTCACAAATGAACACCACAAATAATTTGCTTATGTTTGTGAAATGCTCATATAACAAATTTCAGATTAGCAGGGTTTTTTTGTATACCAAACCTTCATATGGGGATAAGCAAATAATTTAATATTTCCTTAGTTTACACTATCTTGCTGACAGATTTTTTTTCCTAACAAAAAATTTTTTTTGAAAAAAATGGTGTGGGCATTTTTTTGTTGGGGGTTTTTTGCGTGTAGGGTATTTTTCCTGGTGTGCTTGACTCTGAATGTGTTTTATAATGTCAAAGAGACTGAGGGGGCATTTCTCACTCCATTTCCTTGGGCTATAACTCACCACAGGATTGTAGACGTATGAGAACTATAACACAAGGAGAAAAAAACCTAGTATTTCTCATGATATTGATATTATTGGGTATACTGAATAAAAGACTGTTAACTTAAACTCAAAGCCAAGTAGAACACATGCCATTTGTGTTTTAATTAGAGAATTTGAAAGGGCTATTATTTGGGGTTTATTTCTTCATTAATTCTTTTATTCACAAGGTTTAATTGTACAGGGCAAATAAGACAAACTGTCTTGTATAGAAGTGAAAAAAAGCGGTCTGTGTACAATATATATTTGCAAAGTCAGCAGCCCAGTTACAGGGATAATTTTATGCTGGTAGCTAGCATCTGGCACGCTGACCTCACAAACTGACAGAAAATCTGCACGTAAAACATACATTCAACTTATTCTGGGGAAAAAGTCAGAAAAGTTTGTGCTTACCACACAAAACTGTTCTGCGTACATGTGTCAGAGGGATGACATTTCCCTGGCAACACCCAGGAGAGCACATCTTGCTGGGGAGGCAGGTTGTCTCCAGAGACTGAGGGTTCCCCTGGTCTCCCTGCTTCCCATGGGCGTCCCCGAAGCTGCTGCCCCTCACTGATGGATGGAGGGTGAGCTCTCGCCCCTTCAGGGATGGAGATATTCAGCTCCGTGGTCACGAAACCTTTTTTATTCCATTGTTTTTTCCTCCACTTGCCAGCCCATGCAGCTGCCCCTTTCTGCTTCAGTATGTTTTTCTGCAAATGTCTGAGCCAGAGAGCTGATACCTGTGTTTTTCCCTGAGATGAAATTCAGGCACACAAAAGTCAAAATTTAAGCTCTAGGCAATGGCTTCCACTGAAAGGTGCTCGTGGCTATGATATTACAGTATTTTCTGCAAGATGGGGAATGTTTTAAAGCAAACATCAGCTGTAGCCTGGGACCCCGTAACATCCTCTTCATCCTGCCGGATCCCTCGTCTTTCATCCTGCCCTAGCCCTCCTTGCCAGAGTCTCAATTTCTCACCATTTTTTAGCAATTTGCTGACACGATATCACTAGGAATGATCTCATGTCCTTCATGGAAAACGAACTCAGGTTTTGTGTGAGTGTTTTGGGCTTTATGGCTTTATTTTCAGGTGCTCTTGCTGCACAATATTGTCCTACTATACCAGGAGGACATAGTACTACTGTTTCAGGTCCAACCATGGGGAGACTGCTTGTTATTTCAAAGCAGCCCCTTTTCAAGATCCTTAGCTACAGGAATTGTAGCAGCTGTTACCAGGCCCTGACTCTAATGCGAGTGCTCGGGCCCTAAAAGGAAAAGAGGCTTTATCCTGCAAGTGGGTACTCAGAGCCTTGGAAGAGAGCACAGCATCTCAGCAGAGACACCTAATTAGAAAGAGCCAACAGGTTTACACTTCATTTGAACTGCCATTTTTCATCTGCTTATTTGGAGGGGACAAATCCAGATATTCTCCCTCCCTTCAAAACTGAGAAATTCACTGTAAGGTGTTACTACTAGGGTAGGATGTAGGTTTCTACTCTCAGCAGAGGGTAGAAGTAGAAAATGAAGCTTATTAGTTTCATTAGGGGAAGTTACGTTTAGGAGAATTATTTCACGATTGTTTGTCGGAGGTGTGTTTTAAAGATTTCTTATGCTTCTAATTAAGAAGCAATAAATATCCAAAGCTCAGGAGCTGACACAACAGTATAATGGAAATACAGCCAACCTTGTAAAGAGATCCTATTTCATTCTTTCAACAAAATATGGAGTTGTGCTGGTAATAATGATCACAGACTGAATAAGGAGCCAAAGCCATATGAAAACAACATAAAATTATACCTGCTATAACATCTCCATGAGTTACAATCTTGTCATGATTTCCAGGCTAAGTCAGGCTTTACCTTGTTAGTAGCTTGATGGGTGAGCTGATAAGGGAAACCTATCACATTTGTAGGAAGTGGTATTTACAGAAAAGTAATCAGTGCTACCATTCCCTCCTCTTCCACAGCCCAAATCAGTGCTGCACCTTACCCTTGCTATTCGGCTTCGGTGTTTTGGGCTGCCAGAGGGTGACACAGCAACCAAATCCTGACCTCTAACACTGATTAACTTTCCCACAGCAGGTTTCAACAAAGAAGCCTATTAATCAGAGGTGCCCTGCTCAGGTTCTAAACTGGATAATTAAATTTTCCCTGCCTACATTACCTTTGTAGTTTCAATTACTTTACAGCTGCTTTTCTTTTTTTTCCTTCTTTTTTTGTTAATACACATGATTTCCTGAAACGGTGTACGATATTTCTTTGCTCTCATACATGTGTCCACTGCAGACACATCTGTATTTGAACCACGGTAATTCCGCCCCACATGACACTTGTATAGCCCTTGCAGACACTCTAGCAACCAATGAATATATGTTTCCTTGGTGATATAACAACGATTCATGATATGTCATCCCTCACCATACTTTAAAATAAATATGCCAGCATTTTTTATGCACTTGGAAATGCATAAGAGCCGCATCATTTATGAGGGCATTGGCTTCAGCATAGAAGACCCAGAGACCTGGAGAATATCCTTCAGTTCAGAGCTTTTCCATCCCACCACCTAATCAGTACATGGAGGGCAGGAAACTGCCTCTCTGATAAGAGCGGGTGCAGGCCCTGAATATTGTGTTTGTTCTGGGACACAACACATTTTTTAACTGCCGCAGCTCTTAGCTGGTTCTCTGCCATTACTCCAAAAAAAGGTTGAACCTGTAGCTTCGGTCACCAGAGCTATCCAGGAAGGTGGACATAAATTCCAAACAGCCAAATAAAACTTCGTACATCAAATGAGAACACAGAGCAGAAAGATTTGATTCAAGGCGTACTGATCCAGGTTGTTGCACTGATGTAATTTCCATCCCTCAGAAAGGTTAAAAGGAAGAAATAATAAAAAATATTGTAACCAAGCCTATCGCTGAGATCTGTACCTGGGGTATATTGATTCGGCACTTCCAATCCAGAAGAAGTTCTTGCATTTACTGTAGCAGTAATAAGGTGAAGTTGTACTTCTCAATGATGTTCCACTCCAAACACAAACACTGAATCAATATTCAAGGCTGCCGTTTCCTACTGGAAAAGTCCATAGCAGGAGATGTTGAGGAATGAATTGCCCTGCCCACGTAGATTTTAACACGTACGCTATGGGAATACATTAGTTCTGTGCTTTTTACCCAGGCATTGCGAGAGGGCTCTTGGACTTTGATGTGTTCAGGTTTTGCTTGTAAGGATAGTTCAGACGCTGCTGTGAGATTACCACCGCTGGGAATCTAAAGGGAATCCGGATACTGAATTTTAATGTAGCAGTACAGCCAGACCTTTTTAGCGCAACACCTCCCCTTGCAAAGCAGCAGAGCTCCAGCACAGGAGGGCAGCTGGGGCAGGTCTGCAGCAGCCTGACAACAGTAAGGGGGGGCCGGAGAACTTCCCTTATCTCGTTAACTTCCATCACTTGGTAAGTGTAAGGAGGAGAGAGGCCAGAGAAAGGAAAAGGGAGACAAGCCATACGGAAGGGGAGGGGAAGAGAACAGAGGTCAGAGTAGGAAGAAGTACTGTGGTTTTCTTGGGACCTTAAACAGCTTTTGCTGCCTTGTAGAGGCAGGAAAATTAACCATTTTCATAATTAACAATATTAAGATTTTTGAACTTGTCCAATAAAATGCATTTTCATATCTGAAGTAGCATTCAGATCCAAACTTGTTTTCAATAGAGATGCAACACAAAATTTGGGTCCAAAATGAGTCCTTGTGTATCTATGGATTTAGGTCAGATGAAGTGATTCAGGAGTAATGTTGTGTTTGGCGTAAGCAATGCTGACTTCTTTCTCTGCCCTGTCCTCCCCTTTCCTGGTGGACTTCAGTAGGAACAGACTGTCTGAATAGGAGTGTCAATATCCTCTTAACATCACCATTTATCTAGCCCTGCTCGTGACAACAGCTGGCTGCCGGCATAAGGTTTATAGAGACCGTGAGATGGGCTAGAAAGCCACACAATACCATTGGCCTTGCTGGTGTTCAGAGTTGAATAAAGCTCTCTCCCTGAGTGGGGGAACTATTGCAAAATAGAAATGAGTCTGATTTTCTGGCTGCCTTGCAGTTACTTACTGTTAGCGGTCACTTACTCTTGAGGATGTTATATGCGAAGCATTAATTTTCTTAATGCACTTTATGTAGTGGTGTTCTTAATAAGTGTTGTCAGTGACTGACTGTGGGACTGCAGTCATACTCTCTTGCTGTCTCATATTTTTCAGTGTTATTTCACCATAGCCATTATCCACGTGTCCAGGACTGCTCTTCCAAGCACTCTGAAGGATTGGCAGTGCCAGTATTAGTACACGGCAACATCAGGATTTGTGGTTTTCGGCATAAATGCATAGTCTACAAGCCGTGCTATGATCCCGAGTCTTGTGGATGCTGATCGTGAGTATGAACACAGAAATACTGAATGTTCCTATGCACGGGGTTTTGCTCCACTGTGAAAGAGCATACTGCAACTATCACCCCAGGCATGAGTGCAAAATGGCTGGTCACTACAAGTGCTCTTATAGACACTTTTCATACTTGCTTTTCCCACTATGCAAAATCTAATTTTCCTTAATGTCACTCTGCTAGTACATTATCATCCAATTTTATGCCCTTTCGTGCTGGAGCAGGGAATTAAGAATCTCAGAGTGTTTTGTGAGTTGAGGGTTAGTGTCTTAATCATTACAGTAGTTTGCTTTTCTGCCTTCTGGCAAAAATTAAGTCCAAGTAAATATAAAGGGACATTGTTGCTTTTTGCTTGATTCTAGGATGTTTTCTATTTTTTTAACACTGCAGGCTTTATTCCAAATATTTATTAACATCACTGCTACAGAGAGGTTCCACTGAATCCTGGTACCTCTTTCTTTTTATTGCAGATTGAACATCTTAGAAAGCTACAGAAACTGCACACAGAAACTGCACCAGGACTTTTCAAAGTGGTGTGTGTGCCCATGCTGTGCAGCTGGCAGTGCTTCACCTGCTGAAATATTTGCTTGGCTCAGCAGCCCCAGGCACCTCATAGTTCAGCTGCATTTCTCACACTCTTAATATGGTCTCACCCGTGGGGATCAGCAGAACACCTAAGGGTCCGTATCACTGGGGTAGCACAAATCTTGTCATCCATTTACCAGTGAACACAGCATCCCCTAGCATTTCAGGACTCAGTGCTCTGGTACTGCCACGATAACTGCACTTTACTGTTTGGATGCGTGTAGCATCATACAAGTTTCTAGAAACATTTTAAAGACTAAACTGGTAAGTAACATCCCTACTATATGAGCCTTTACTTTTTTTTTCTTTTTTTTTTTCCTGTAAGGGACCTCACAGACCTCAGAGCAGGTTTTAAGCAAAAGTCTAAACAGAGATAATGGGCCAGAAGATATTTTCTCTAATTCTTGATGGAAATGGATATTATGGGAGGTGTGGCATGGGAGAAGAAAAAACAATTGTTGGTATTCTGCTTCTTATGGCTTTTCCTTTCATCTCATGCCACTGTATTGAAATGCAACATATGCTAATTCCTGACTGTGATTTACTGTTATTCTGGATATTTTCATTGGTTGCAGTACAGTTTGTCATGCATGTTACCTGATCATCCTATGCTGTCAGCAATTTAAAAAAAAAAAAAAAGAGGCTTTGAGACTTCATGTTTTTACTCACAAATCACAAATTTTTAATACAGAAGAAAGCATTAAAGCATTTGTCTTAATCCTCATGTGTCATGAGCTGTAACATTTTAGTCTTCTATAGGGCAAAAAAACTTGGTTTGATGAAAACCTCTTTGGTGTCTGGCAAAAGTATATCTTCTAGAGAAGTGTTCGGTCTTGACATGATGAAGTAAAACAAGACTGTCCCAGCAGTCTCACCGTGTGTGTATTATTATTAGCGTATAATCTGTCTGTCTTCATTTCAACCCATTTGTTATTTTTTGACAGTTCTCTGTTATAGAGCTCTTAATAATCAGTATTTTATTTTCTTTCATGCATACATCAGTGAAATTACTTTTCAAGATCCGCCCCCGCCCCCCGCCCCGAAAAAAAAAGCGTACCACATTTCTTGGTAAACTAAATAGGCCAAACTCTTTCAGTTCTTCTTCTTCAGTCTGGAATTTTCCAAAAACTACAAATGACACCCGCTGCAATGATCCTCATTCAGACTCCCCCGCTGCTCCCCTCATACGCGTCATTCTACAAATACAGACAGCAGAGATGGAGATAAACTCCTGCTTTGTTTTGTCAAAGTCATTGTACACAAGTGACGTGGCTTTCAAAACACACTTGCACCCATTTGAAATAAGGACAGAAACTCCTCTCCTTGATTTTGCAGTGGGTTGCAAAATTCACATGATGTTTTTACTGTATACCGAGCAGTGGGAACTTAAAAAGTGCAGGAGGTTTCTGCAACTCCAGCAGGGAGAAGGGTAAAATGCACATGGATTTAGGCCTGCCACAGTTTTGAAGGAAAAACTTCAGTGCCAGTTAAAGGCAGCTCTCAAAGCATTCGTAGCAAAGGCAGTCTTAAGCTGCAAAAATTCAAAGCAAGATCTGTAACACCCGAAGGAGACTTTAGGATGGTTTATGTAGGAATTTGTAGCTATTCTTCAAAGCTCTGGAATTTAAAAAGCTCCTAAAATTCAGATCTGGGCTTTTGGCTTAGGTTTAACTCTAATTTGCACAGAGCTGTGAATGCAATGTCTTGCGCAAGCCTCCTCCCTATCTTCTCCACATTTTGCTTTCCTTAGACCAGCCACATGAAATTGTTTCCATGAAAACAAACAGTTCACTAAAAAATACCAACTGTGGAGACAGAACACCCTTTTATTGCTCTGGTATAAATATGAAATTAATTTTGTTAGTGATATTAAAGCATGGAATAAGAAAAAAATGGGCTTTCATCTTGGGTCTTGCTCACACTAGACCCAAACACAAGCTAGTTTCACATGAAGAACACACTGTCAGGTTAACCAAGCGTCTTAAAGGCAAAAATCAATACCAAACAGTCCTCAGGTAGACCTATTTATACCATATTTTCTTACCTCACCTTATGTAATTTCAGTCTCCAAGCATTTCCTAAATAATTTTGGTTTTATTCCTCACACTGCATTGCACTGTCTTAATTTTGTAGGTTAACCTTGTTTAAACCGGTATCAGTTCAACTTTGGAAGGACACCCTCCTAACACTATTGTGGCTGCATAGTTTATTACAACTAACTTTACAAGTCCAGAAAATTGCGGGAGACCACCCAGACTTGGAAAACATTCTAACCTACTTGTTTTTTTTAAGTTACCTGAAGACCCAAATGCTGGAATAGATGTAACACAGGGATGATCCAATGTGGTGACTGCCCCATTCCTCCAGAAGTAATGCTAGATAATTCTCTCTCTCTGGTTGGGGGATATTTGAGATGGGAATCACCATAAAGATAAAACAAACATTATAACTCTGTAAATGTGGTTGTCTCCAGAACAGTTTATAATATACAATAATAATATCCAGTCAAAAGCCTACCTGTCAGCAAAATAAACACCCTTTGAATAGCATAGGTAACGGATAAGAAAATTATTAAAATCTTAACAGAAAAGAAAATTGATCCTGTGGAAAAGAGTAGGGTCAAACCCTAAAAAATGCTGACCACCTGAAAAAAAACCACCGTAGAGAAATGCTGATTTTGATTTTAGGAAGCCCCACAAGTGTCCCTGACATGCTGCCTGACAGCTCCCAGTTGCTCACCTCCCCAGGGTGTTGGTGCAGTGGTAGCAGCCAGCAGAAGGGAAGGTCTGATAGACGAACACTCGAGCCTCAGCCACCCACAGTGGTTGGGCAGTAACGTACTGGGCTGGGTGGTGTGTGGGAACACACCCTTGTTGCCCAACTTCTACCTCCAGCAGGGAGCTAGGCTTGGCTGAGGGATGCTTTTTGCTCCATAAAAATGAGCAACTAAATTCTCTTCTAGTTGGTCTGACAGTAAATTAACCACAGATATTTATAATGTGGAAATGAAATAGAGAAATTTGTCTTGAGTTTGGGGGTATTTTTCTTTAGGACTATGTTGGCATGGACTTTGCTAAAAAGAATATTCCATAGCTTCTTTCCTTAAGAATTCTCCTTCTAACTTCTAATTAATTTCGCACGTTCTCTGAGATGTACTTTCTCCTTCCAGAAAATCCATTTCCTCTGATTTGTATCAATTGTTCATTTGCTGCTCCTTCTTGAGATTTCTCACTCCTAATTCATGAATCCATTAAAAGGCTTTCCTTTGAAAAGTTGCCCCCGCTGCTGTGTCAGTTATTTTCCACTGTTGGTGCTGGCAAGTAGAACTTGTGGCTCTCCTGAGCAATTAACCTGGCAGTTATCAATACCAAACACCGAGAACTGTAACAAAACGCCACCGAGTTGGGAGCCATAAGGCAATGGCTTGCACAAAGCAGCTGAAGGAAAATGTAATTGTAAAATGGTTAGCCCATCTGACTTCTTTGAACTCTTGGCAGATGACACGGTTGAGTAATGGGTTTGGAAAGCTCAATCTTCTGCCTTCATATGTTCTAGGCCCTGTGGAAAGGCAGTAATGCATACATATATACATATATATATGTGTGTGTGTGTGTGTGTATATTTAAACAAGGAATGGCAAGCAGACTGTAACACCATTCTGTATGACCGGGTTTCTTTAAAATGTGTGGATCACTGGGTGGAAATAGGGGTCTTTCAAATCAGAAGCAAACTCTGACAATAAATCACAGTTATTTTACAGCGGTCCATACATGGATAGAGTAACATTTGCGCTCAAACCCGCCCTGCTTGGAGCCCAGTACTCCATTTCACATAAGCAGGCTCACTGGTTTTATCGAGAGTCCTCACCACTGTGCCCAGCATGTGTTTTTCTCTGTGAGCTTGCCTACAGCGTGATGTGCCTGAGCTGCTCCAGAGACAGGGCAGGCAACGCTAATGTGCTGGTTTATGTACTCATCATGCAGGAGCTGGTCCTGTGAGGGTTCAGTGCCACAATGCAACATCTGCCTGCGTTGCACTACTGTGCGTGTACAGCCACCGCTTGCTGCATGTTTTGAAAGAGTTGTCTCTTGCTTCCCCCTTCCTCCCACCCCCAGTGTGACCTTTCTGAAATCAGCCGGTTCACTGTGGCTCACCAAACGCTGGGCCTAGGCTTGGCAGGGTATGTGCTGCGCTGGAGACGGGAGCCAGACACTCAACCAGTGAACTCGGTAAAAAAAGCATACAGAAAATTTACATCTGAACTGGCAGTTGCGTGCACCACATCGCTCTCTACTGTAGATCACATTGTTTTGTGTATTTTAATTGATAGGAAACTCTTTTAGCGTGTAATAAAAAGTTACTTTGTAATTGATGCAAATACTCAATACCCTTGGCCATTGTTTTCTACTATCTATCCCATTGAAGAATGCTTAATTATCTGATTTAACACCAGTTCCTTATGATGGCAGTTGACATGGACATGTACTGGATATTTGAGACTGGTCCAGGATTCTGAAATTGTCCGTCATCTCAAAATGCAATCTGACTTGGTAGATGCTAAAGAACATCTGAAGGTTATTATAACTTGTATAAGGTACAGACAAGCCTGCATTTAGTACTGTACTATATGCTTTGTGAAGTGTAACAGCACTAAAGTTATACATTAGCTCGATGAAATGGAAGTGTTCTTGCATATTACATTAATACCAGTTAATAGGGAATTAGTGCCACCTAATGTAAAAACGTAACCCAAGTGTCTGTGATAGTATAAGGGAAGGCTTTCTCATTCTCTCTCTTCCATCTGCAATAAACATTAGTGAAATAAAAATAACCATGGATTATGAAGCTTTTAAATATTATATATTTCTATGCTATTAAATATCGTCTATTCCTATTACATAAACTTCACCTTTGATTAGTAAGAAATACTCAGTTTTATTCTGAGAAATTGGCCATTTCGTAATGCTCTAAAGGACTAATGGCGGTAATGAGATACATCCCTTTCAGAGTCTTGTGTAAACTATAATTATTTTGGCCCCAGTTCTGCAAACGTGTATGCAAGTTCTTAATTGCACTCAGGTGAGGAGAATTAAGTGCATGTATAAATGTTAATGTGAGCAGAAGCTAGGTCCAATGTGTAGCCTTTTTTCCGTTTACTGAAGGTACAAGTTTGAATTCCAAAGATGACTCAGTCTCTCTGGCTATTTTAGAGGAGAAAAATAATCCTTTAATAAAGATTAGTGAGAGCAAAGATAAATATAGTGAAGGAGTGCTCTGGTTCCCCGGTAATTACCTATCAGGTATCTTCTATCTGAATTGAATTTGCCAAAAGAAAGAACAAAAAGAAAGAAATCATTAATTTTAAAAAAATACAAAATTTCACCCAGAACCTTTTTCCCTTTCTCACACACCAGCCTTCTTGAGTGTTAGCTGCAAGCATCCTCCACCTCTCAGTTGCTGACGAGGGCTAAGGTGTATGGCAATGCATTGGGTTATTCATCCCTAGGTACAGGACCCTACACTTGCCCTTGTCGAACTTTATTAGGTTCCTCTCTGTCCAGCTCTCTAGTCTGTCCAGGTCTCGCTGAAGGTGGCACGGCCCTCTGGTGTGTCAGCCACCCCTCCCAGTTTTGTGCCATCAGCAAACTTGCTGAGGGTACATTCTGTCCCCTAGTCCAGGTCATTGATGAATATGTTGAACAAGACCGGACCCAGTTCTGACCCCTGGGGAACACCGCTAGCTACAAGCCTCCAACAAGATTCTGCGCCACTGGTCACAACCCTCTGAGCTTGGCCATTCAGTCAGTTCTTAATCCGCCTCACTGTCCATTCATCTAACCCACACTTCCTAAACTTGCCTATGGGGATGTCATGGGAGACAGTATCAAAAGCCTTGCTGAAGTCAAGGTAGACAACATCCACTGCTCTCCCCTCATCGACCCAGTCAGTCAAGCCACCATAGAACGCTATCAGATTGGTCAACCACTTCCAGGTGGGCAGAAAAGCAACTACATTGGTTTTGTTGCCTGATTAATAGTGTCATAAAGGAGGTGAGGAGAAAGTGCCCAATCTCATCTTGACTGTTTTATTCAGTGATTATGGTGAATGTTATTGAAACTGACCATGCAACTTTAAGAGAATTACGGCCAAAACCCTCAGCATCTCTATTTATAATGTGAATTTGGTGAGACCCACCATTTGGTTACACCAAGATTTATAGTATGACAATTCATTTTTCTTAAAATGAAATCTGAAATTTATAAAAATGATAAAATCAACTAAATCCTAAAAAAACAACCTGCAACTTGTCTCAATGAACTCGACTTTGTGAACGACTAGAAAGAAAACTGTTATTCTGAGACATAAACAATGAATATTGTGAGGAGTTTTACAATAAATTTCAGCACAGTCCAAATGTTTCTACCAAAATACAATAGTTAGAGAGAAATGTAGCTAGATGAGATGTTTTGACTCTGACAATATGGAATGACTGGTGTTAAAAAACTTTTAATAAATAAACTGCATACATTTCCTTCCCCGCCAAAGTAATTTAAAAAATGCACTATCTTTAAGTGATAGCGCATAATAGAAAATTCAAAATGTAATTGTAAAAGTAATTATTTGTGCCGTGCACACATTTATTTTTATTACAGCTCCAATTTAGTTTATATTTTTGTTACCACAATGTAAATTATAAACATGTTTGTAGCTGCCTTTATATCAGGTTATATATTTAAAGCATAAATTGTCACTGTCAGGATTACTACTCATTCTGATGCACAGAAAATGCATTTTGGAACAAATTACACAAAGTCGCACGCTCTGGCTTTTGAGATAGTTGCATGAGTTTAATTGTAAAAGGTTTGCCTATTTCAGAGAGTCTTTGATAGACGTAAATGGAAAGCCGAGGTGCTTCTGCTGAGCTAAGCTAGACTGTAATATTGGAACTATCTTCCAGGTGCTAAATGGTGACATGCTTCTTCCTAAAATTTGTCATCTACTCTTTCTGAAACACACAATCTCGTGCGAGTGCAGGCAGAGCTGCAGTGCCCACCCTACAGCCGCATGGGAGGTCCTCAGGCCCAGCATGGACTCCCCAGGTGGTCCCGTTCCCTGCTTTTATGTCCCTAGCTCATCTAGCTTTAATTACAGATGATGTCATTTCTTGCCCCCAGTGTGCAAAGACAAAACCACCCTGCTGGGCTGAGGAAAAGGGAGAGCAATTCTCATTAGGCTTAATTCAAAGCTTTGGTATGATGCCTCCCCGTGAGAGAGAGGCCCTTGACATGCAGCCCCTTGCAGTGGCTTCTGTGCAAACTCTTTGCAGATGCAGTCACCTCGTTCTTAAAAACAGGTGAGCAGTGTCAAGGAGTCCACACGGACATCACAAGAACAGCCTGACATCAGACACTGCACCAAATAAATGAATGTTGTGGATCTTACTTGTGTATGAGGGCTGAATATCTCTTTACCTGAGTCAGACTAGTACTGAACTCTTGTTAAAGTCTACACTGTTGTGACAGTAGCCTCCCCCTTTCCTAGCCCCTAGCACAAACTAACCTCCTCACAATATTCTCTTCAACAGTGCAAAAGTTTTGCAGGCATTTGAAAGTATTTCATGTGGAAGCAGCTGGCTTTCCAAAAATGTAACCTGTTTCAAGGCAAAAACCCCATCATACCATCATTTATGCATACCAAACCATTTATATAGGAGTGTCGCACGGTCCTTCTCTTGCTCAGATGTCCTGAATAGTGGCAGCTGGTAGGGTGAGATCTCAAGGACAGGGGTCCAAGAGAGTGAATGTCAGGGACCCGCAATATCCCTCCTTTTGGTCGGATAGCCTGGGTAACAACAGCTGCAAAGCTAGAAAAGTGAGCATAAGCCCACTCACTTAAACACCCAAAAGCTGCCTGAGAGGGTGTTTTCCCAAAACTGGTGGAGCAACTGAGGAAGATGACCATCAGCTGGATTAAACAGTAACTGGGAGTTATAAAGAGACTTTGGAAAAAGGAGGAGCCAGCTTGAAAAGAAGTGAAAAATCGCCATGAAGCGTGTTTGGGGCTGGGGAGGGCAGTCGGGGTGCAGGGGCTTGTGTGCCCCCAGGTGCCGTGTCTCTGGGTTGGCACGGGAAGGTGTGAGGCATCTGCAAGTGCATACTAACATTTTGCAAGTGTGTTATGTCGTGATGAATCTCCTCTATTGCTGGTACTGATCCTGAACAGATTGCCAGTTATTTATGTGCTGTTAATAAATCAATAAACTGATCTTGATTTGATTTAAACCACCTGAACTGAGGACATTTTCCCTGTAACAATCATATATTTCAGTGGGGTGTTCTGGGCTTTGGTAACTTCTGCTCCCATGTACAAGCGATTTCTTTTTCTTTCCTGTAGATTTGCCCCTTTCCTCTACCCCAAATTTCTCTATTTGTAAAGATGTCAGAAAACTAGCTTCTAGACTCTAGTGAAGTCGGGAGGAGGTTTTTTTCCATTTTTTCCATACCATCGTTTTCTGAGAGAAGGAATGGCCAGATAGCCTTCTTACTAAGATCAGTTCTATAAGTATATATATATTTTACATTCACGAAATCCTGTAAAAAGGAAGGAAAACTTGACAACATGCTGAGTACTGGCATGTTGAAAATAAACAGAAAAAAAAAAATCCACCTGGAAAGCCCAGGAATGAAGATTTCTACATGATCCTGTAGCCTTCTCTGAGTACATTTAAATTCAATTAGCACATTGACGACATATTCCTGAGCCTTTAGTTCAGCTGTGACTTCTGAGGTGAAAAAACAGAGCAAACCCCCTTTCTAGGGGAATTTATTTTTAAGTCTCAGGGTCTCTACTGCGTTTCAGAGATCAGTGAGAGGGTGCAGGAAGTCACTGCAGTTTTGCTTGCTTGTGATCTCCTGCTGCAGCAAGGACAATGAATGCCTTTTTCCAAGCAGGCTGGTTTGTCTGTTTTCTAAGCCATTTCTTTGAACTGCCTTCCATTAAAAAAAAAAGAGCATTTTGCTGTATCAGATTTACTGGAAGATTCATATTAAGCCACAAAATATTTCTCCACGTTCCCGTGATCAAACTGTGTACAATAAGTGAAACTGGTCCCTGCATACAGCAGCAGTGCAAGGCTTATTGCATCTCTCAAGTCCCAATTATGCTTTCAGAAAAGTGCATTGGCATTATGAAGGCCAATTTGGCCACAGATGCATTGCACTCGGTATGATCCACTTGTCCTACATGGTGAGCTTTATCTCAGGTTTTTAAGCTTGCCTTTTCCTGCAAGCCAAAACCTTCACAAACAAATTTCATCTTGAGATGTTTTTCCGGAATTTTATTATTTCTGAAGAAATAGCTGCGTAATGTGCTACAGGATGCTGAATAATACAGATTATTCCTGTTTTGTAATGAAATCTGTTCATTTCTGGTACCTAAAAAATCCATATCTCTGGACAACCACAGTGTCATATGTTCAAGGGACGGAGGATTTTCATGCCGTTTATGCATGCTCTGTTGTTAAGGGTTGTTGCTTTTGCAGTAAAAAAACCCTCTTACTCTATACTAAGCAGTGATAAAAATAACCGGTGTCTTTAGAGGTGACAGACGACAGTGCTTCAAAGCTCAAGAAAAAAAAATAAAATTAATTGTCTACCATGTTTAGAGAATTGTGCAAGTCATCCTGCTTTGAAGCACTGTGACCGAGAGATTCTGATCCACCCTATCTACTCCTGGCTGATGGGTACTGCTGAAAATTGACCAACTGAGCAGTCTTCAGAGGTAGAGCGGGGAAATGTATTTGCGCTCCTTTCAATTGCTAAAGACAAGGTTGTAGCGATAAAGAGAAAATAATGAAAGCAAACGAAAAGGTAAGAAGAGCTGATGCTACTCCCTTTTTTGACCTTTCTGCATGGCTAGATACAGTGAGATAAATCATTTGCGGTGAATGAGCGCAACCTCCTGCGGCTGCAGCCTGAGGGTACGGAGCACTGGGTGGCAGAGAAGTCCCGGGCACTCCTGACCAAACCAACCTACTGTCGGTCCCCAAACACAGCGTGTGATGCCCTCCACTGGGCCAGCACAGTACTTCTGGGGAACACTTTGCGAACCAGAATCAGAGGGTTTACAAGTCTTAAGAAAAATATGGGTTTGTGAATTTGGGTCTTTATCTGCATACACCTATATTGTATTAATCACGCTGTATCTCCAGTCCTGAACAACATTTTTGTATGTATTTCTTTGTTGGATTTACGTAGTTGCAGAACAGAGCAAGAGCTGATAGGGTCTTTATTTTCAATTAATTTTCTTAATGTAAAAATCATGTTTGTCTGTTCTTAAACGCATACACCAAACCAATGGAAAGAAACACAAAAATTTTATCTGAGTCAGAATTGTTGTTGGTTTGGACTTCCTCTCCGCTAAAACAGGGCCCCAGCTTTTTTTGCATGTACGTTTCTGGTCATATATGATTTAGTAAAAAGCAGGCATATAGGGCATGAGCTAGTTACTAGTACAAGACATGTTGCAAGTATGTTTACATTCCATGCTTCCTGTGCCAAACCTGTGCCATTTCCTCATTTCGTTGCAAAACACAGTAAACTTCCTTTTCTTCTACGGCTGATTTTTATTTCAGATGAGTTTGAGGAAATGTATATTATGTTTTCCGACGACAGTAAAATTGAGTCAAATACTTGATTCCAATATGGATTTTCTACTGTATATTAAGAATTAAGTAGAGAGCTGATTGTAGCAGATTTATTTGTCAGAGAAAGATCTTTAAAGACATACCTCACAGTGTGATTCATTTCTATTAAATTAGTTATTTGTCCTCCACAGTGTAATATTTTCAGGGAGATATCTAACATAGTTTGAATGCAAATTCAACCCTAGGGGAATAAAACACATAGGAGAACCAATGTAGTCATATTCCATTTCCATTAGTTCTTTCATGTGTTAACCTCGGATTTGTTTCAGCCCGTATCAGACAAAAATGCTGTCATTCTTACACTTTATTGTGTCATTCAATATGTTTTTTCCCTGGAACTGAATTATGTTTGTTGCTGGACAACACCATAACTTCAGACAGGGTTTGGAAAAAATCTTTTGTAGTAACTACCTGTATTTATATTTTGTGTCCACAGCATGCCAGAGCCAGTTTGTGTTCATGTATTCTTAAGAAGAAAACAGGTGTTGAGAACATCATCACTGATTTATAGAGTAAACCTAAATGATTTCTAGGCAATTTCCTAAAGTTATGAGAGCTGCTGTTAATGCTATGTGACAAAACAAAAGGGGTGTAAGGAAGGAGACTGAAGAAAGATACTGCTGTTTTAGGCATTATCATGTTTGTTTATTTAAGTCCCAAATCAGGAAAACACTGAAGACTATGCTTTTTATCGGTCCTGCTATGTAAGTACAAACCAAAGTGCTCGAGTGAATCCAAGCCACAAATTGTCCTTCCTGGAGCTATGCTTCCTTCCACTACTCTCATGGATGTGATTGCTCTTAGGAGTGAAAAAGTGACTAGAGCAATGATACACGATTTAGCCATCCTTGTGCAAAGCTATGCTGCCCCAACCAGACAGATTTGGGCCGTGCACATCAGACTCTTCTTCCTCACTGACTTCAGCCATGTTTGACTGGAAAGCTTTCTAAAAAGCCGTTCTTACAACAATATGTACCTACATATGTGTGCATCTTAGGGAAAAGGCACCCTGAGGGGCTAAATTAAAATTTATGACCTTGGGACCACATAGCGCAGGAGGAAACTTTGCTCTTTGAGGAAGTTTGTTCTTTTATTGCTGTAGGCATTGCAGACTACACTATCTGCATTGAACAATAGCAAGAGTGATGAAAAATTACTAGATATAAAAGAGAGTATTTTGTGGAAAATCTGGCTTCTAACCTGCAGAACTCAATGAGGATCTAGGAGTGCACAATGCTGCAAACATGAGTTGAAATCTAATCCTTCTCCTATTACCAGCAAAGGGTTTCTATCTCATGACTTAACAGTGATTTGAAGAAGACATGATTAAAACTTGGAGCTCTCCAGTTCAAATTGACCTTGGCATCCTGATAACTGCAAATCAGATATTCTTTTATCAGCCCCTGCTTTTAATTTTAATTTCTGAAAAGAGCTGTAGTTTAAGCAACCACAAAATACGTGTATCATTTTCAGAACAGTGCTGGCCTTTGAAAAGTTTGCACTTGCTTCAAGAAAAGGGGGAAAATGTGTATAATATGTGGTCTGCCTGTTGGAGCCCCACTTAACAGACCTGAGAAATGTCTTCTATGTAACAGAGAAATGAACAACTGAAAAACTGAAACATCGAAAATCCTTAAGAGATAGCAGTTGCATCCTCTTTGCTCTCTTCAAAGCATTTGTAGACACCATATTACAAAAGCAAGCAAGAGGGACCGGAGAAGGGAAACTGGTGCAAGAGAGACTCCCTTTGCAACTTTTGTTCTGGAAAGCTCTGAAGAAGCAGGTGCTGTTGCTGGGAAATGCTGGCCTGTGAAAGGGCCGTAGCTGAGTACCCATACCGTTGTGACCTACGGCCATTAATGCAAGATACAGCTGGAAGAATTGTTCTCATGTTACTGGTATTGTTCTCGGATTACTCTAACTAGACTCCAGCTGTGATTTTATAATGTGCAATTATATTGTGCTCAGTGAGGTTATTATTTCCAGGAAACAGTGGCATCGATGGAGTGTCTATGCTCTGGGACCATGAACTTCACTTTGGCTGTAAACATGGTAACCCAGGAATCAGACCTCTAACAACGAAAATTGCTGGGTGGACAAGGAAGTCGAATGTGAAAGAGCAATGCATTGCAGGTATGATAAGTGACAGTGTCAGGATGCAAAGGGCCGGCTTATTGCCAGGATGGAGGCATCTGCCTCAGCCTAAGCAAGAGATGTGGCCCTGCACCCAGACTCTGGCTCAACCTGGACTTCCAGGAAATGCAACAGCTCCTTCAAAAAAAGTCATTGCCAGGGATGACCCCTACTCTTGATCCTTTCCACCCTCCTGCTTAAGCACATGCAATAAGATGAGCTCTGCTGTGCTCCTCAATCCTCAAATGCAGTCATACAAAGCTTGAGCCATCCACTGAAAAATGGAAGTGCCTCATTTATGTTGAATGCAACAAATTGTCATGGCACGCAGCTGAGGAGCTTCACTGTCATTCTTTCAGGGCCCTTACGTTCATTACAGACTTATGCTTGCACAGTGTGGCCTCATCAACAGAATAGTTTGCGGTGCGCATGTTCCCAGAAACAAGAATTTTTTTTATCAGGTCAGAACTGAGGGCTGGACCAGTTTTTTGGGAAGATTTGCCAGGTTTTTTTGGTGATGATCAGTGCTTCCATGCAACTTCTGTGCTTCCTGCTATGAATTCTTCCTGAGTCTCGTGGACTAGCCTCCTTGCAGTCTTGGCCTGGAAAGCGTGGTGTAATCCACAGTCTTTCATCCATGTGTACAAATTTAGCAGGTAAATTGCAGCCCACAAATTAGGACTTAATTCAGTATTCCTCTACCTCCTTTAAATACATTCATGTAGAATGTGAGGAGAACACAAATGACCATCAGTTCAGCATGACAAACCATTAGAGGCACTAAGAAGACGGCATATTATTTGACTTCTTCTGCTATTAATTTCAAGTTTTTATTTTGGCTCTTATGCACTTACTAACAAATAATAGCCAGTTCTGTTATATTTCATTATATCATCATATTTTGCTGAATGAAACCCTGTCAGTGAAGGCCTGTATTATGCAGACTATTTCCATGTCAAAAGCTTGTTTTTCTTGACCAATATTTAATGTTGCACTGTAGTAGCAGTAATAACTGCTTGCTGTGGCAGTTTTCCATGAATTTATACAAAGTCATTGACATTAAAATTGAGCAATATTAATCCCCTTTTATTCTACATGTAATTGTTGCAGGCAGGCGTCCTTCCCTTCTGTCTCCTAAATTTTAATATGCGTTATACCATGTGTAATTAAATACACGCAGAAGGCAACTCGCTTTGAGACTTTTGAGCCTTGTTTACTTAATTTTAAAATGTTTTATGGTGGAATAAAAATTTACAGTACTCCAGCCTACAAAAATTTAATCTGTTGTAAAATATCTCTCTAATTGAATTTGCAGCTCCCAATGCCTTTCAGGGTATTACATGCCACTCTCAGAATGGCACTAGTGATAATATGCATCTAGGGTGAACATGACAGACATATCAACCTTTATGCTGCTCCTTGTAGTGGCCACTCACCTAACGTATATTTGGGACATATTTTACCACTGGCATATCTCACTCAACAATGTTTGTTCTGGATATGGCCAGCAAAGTACTGCAGATATTTTTTTCTCCCTCTTCTAACTTCTCCTGAGATACCCTTGGGAGCATGAATTTGTATTCAGGCCTGACATGATGCAAAAATAAGATTAAAATAAAACCTCTCTCCTACTCATCGTGTTAGTCATCTTTGATTTAAAGACAGCTCAAAGCAGGTGGGAGCTCACTTGATGCTTGGCAAATCCTTGAGACTCAGAGCATAAAGAAGGGAGAACCTACTTAACTAAAATAATAATTTGCCTCAAAGTGTTGGGACAAACAGACCCATGAGGAATTGTGACCACACTGAAAGAGATAAAGCTATGGGGTGGGGGTAACTGAGAGTGTTTAATGCTTGCTGATTGTTTTTCTGTTGACCTGAAGTGGACTGATTCCTTTCCTGGTCGTTGCTGTTTGGTGCTGAGCAAAGGAGAATAAGAAAATCAGAGTTTTTTGCATTTGAAACCTCAAATGCAACCATCATGGGACTGACCTGTGCTACTTTGACATTGCCCTGCTTTCAGGACTACGTACAACTGAACCATCCCACATGCACCACTGGGAAGAAATGCCTCTGCAATGGGGAACGCCGATTTTACAGAGAAATCACACAATGTCCTTTAATAGTGCAACAGCAAATTAAACCTCGCTCAGACAACCCAGTAGGGCCGTGCACCACTTCTCTTCAAAATCAGCTGCAGTCTTCTAATTAGTTTAGCAGCTTAGGTCAGCACCTTCTCAATCCAATCAAAGGCACAGCAGAGGAGGGACTCTGCCTCGTCTCGATCCCTCTTCTACCTTTAAGGACTTGAGTGCAGGTTGAGGACCTGGGAAATCAGAAAGGGCTGCAATACTTACTGCGTTAATTCCAGCCAGCAGATGATGGCAGGTCTTTACTTTTTTCCTCTGTACTTCAGAAAATTTGGCACTGAAAGGATCCAACTTGCCCAGCCTGATTCAGCAACTATGGACCTTGTTGCTGCTATTCCTCGTCAGAAGAAAACCCCTGAGCATGTTCTCAATGCTATACTGAAATACAGTGAAACAAATCACAAATCGTGCATCCTCAGGCAATTCTCCAGCAAGAGATTAAGTTCAATACATTCTTTTAATAATTTTATTCTTGATTTCATCTTCGTTATACTTATTGTGGCTTAAGACGCATCAGTCAACTTATCTACATCTTCATTCTACCCATTAAATACCTCTTCAGCCCGTGGGTGAACCCAAGTATTCTCCACACACAGCTATTGCTGCAAGCTGTTGCAGACTGGGAGAGCAAGTGACCAACAGAGGTATTGCTGCACGGCTGCCACAGCCTTAAACAGCTTTGCTGCACTGGCCGCTGGGCACTGTCACAACCAAGATGCTAATTTAGATGGACCCTTGGGCAGATCTGCAGTATGGCCATTCTCAGGACTTTATGCTACTAGCAAAGATGCCATAAGGGCTTTGGCACCTTTCTGTTGTCCTTAGTTTGCTTTCTCAGGGAATAAGAGGTCTGTGGGGATTTTTCTAAGTATTTCTGTAGGCTTTCTAGACTAATGTGTTTCAGGATGCTTTTAGGGACATGGCTTGTAAAGGATGGCTGCTGGTGTTAAAGAACGCTTTGAAACCTTCAGAGCTTTTGTTAGAAGGTTAATGCCACTAAAGAGGAGGGTTTTAGATGAACTTTTTTAATGCTAAAGTACAAAAATAGAGTTCTAATTAGATCATCCAAAAAAGTGGCTTGAGGTAAACAGCAAAAGCACATTCAGACTCCCCTGGCTCCAATGAGAAGCATGGATGTTTGAGACGTCTTGTACTTGTGCAAAATCAGACCATTGATTTTGGTTTTCTATCGGTAAAAGATGCTATTAAAAAAGAGATAAAAAAGTTTTCTCTATAATCATAGGAGGCATAACAAAAATAAATGGTGGCAAGGGAGGTTCAGGAATTCAGAAAGGAAAAAATGCTTTCCGATGGTAAGACTAGGGAAAAAGCAGAGTAGGTTGCCTAGGGATGTTGTAGACTCTCCATCCTTAGAGATATTTAAGAACAAAACAGCATTGGGTCTCTCAAGGATGACTTAAATTTTGTTCACCTTGCCATGCAGAAGGGAAGGTCTGGGGAGATGTCCGCAACCCTTTGGAATGTTATGCATCTGATTTAGGTGATAAACATAGCTCTGTGCTTATGTATGCTAAAACAAATCATAAGCTAAAAACTTTTACACAGATTACTAGATTTTGTGCAATTATCCCAAAATTGGTCTGACTAACTTAGACTACTGAGCTTGCAATGGTGGTAAGATGGTGATTTTCTTCATAAACTATTCTATGGATTTTCATATGGTTTGTTTTGTTTTTTCGTTTGCTTTGATTTGTTTTGTTTATTTAAGGGAAACAGTGAAACAAGCTTCTTTAAACTTACTCCAAAGTAGATCACCGGAATGCTATTTCTATATGTGTATAATACACCTTCAAGTATGATTCCTGCAATGAAAAAAACTCAAATAAAATGAGTACAATAAAGCTCTCCATTAAAAAGTTACAACTTTTTGCATCATTTGATTGTTTGCAAAAAAAAAAAAAAGAAATCCTGTAATGAAGGGATTTTTTTCACATGCTAAATGGCAAATTCCTGGGTCAAACGACTGGCAATTTAATAGGAGAATTAAACCAGTGGCCTGATAGCTCTGTAAATTTTTGCAATTCAGGGAAGCATGAAATTTGGTCATGCACTGTGCTCGGTCACCAACATATTGCTGTGCTGACATTTGAACATGACTGCATTTCTTTCCTCTCTTCATTGCATATTAGAAGTTTGGAAATGAAAACATAGAATTACTCTGAGGCAGGTCTATCAGTAGAGCAGTTTCACCACTTTTACTGACGCTGCCTCTGTCTGCAGTAGCCTGTTGCAGCGCCACCTGTAAATGCCCCTGGGACCAAAACCCCACCCTTCTGAATTATCCAGTCTTTCGAAAAACTTTGGATTGCTCAAAAGATGCCCCAATTGTTATGGTAGGATTGAGACTTTGGGAGCACCCTGTCTTCAGGGTGCTCATTAGACTGTCTCCAGAAACCATGTGGAAGATCCACATTATGGAGTGTTCCCATAGGTTATCAACTCACATCACTTTACATGGCCTATAAGCTTGTTGGGGCAATTGGTCCCATTCCTTAGTTCTGCCCCATGAAAATTTAAGAGGGCCCAGGTGAATGCTAATAGGGCTTTGCCAGGAGGCTTTGCCAAACTCCATGAGGTAAGACACTCCACCTTATGTGCAGAGTGGATACAATCTGGCATTTCTGGCATCCCAACACAGATGCAGCCAAGGATGTCCTTACTGGGGCGGCCTTCAGAGGCAGACTAACAGAGCAGCAGTAGTGTGACAACTGAAAAGCTGTCCTACAGGCAGCTATCTACCTCCCAAAACAAGAATAAATACTTTGAATTGCATATAGTAAAGAGCAAACTAGTTTTTATGTCCCTATGAATGTGATCCATGCTTCAAGCACCTTCCCCAGAACCACTTCCAACTGCATCAGTACAAACGTGGTTTGTACCAGCACAAGAACTAAAAAATACTGACAGAGGTATTGACTTCCCCATTATGGATCTATACAGTCATTGTGCCCTAGTGGTGGCTGCAAGAGTGCACGGCATGACCACAGCACTTGATGGAAGACAACGTGGCAAGTGTCCAAAACACCTTCACCCTGTTCTGGTAAGTCTACTGGTATCTCTATGACTTCACCTCTGAGTTTTACAGCACTTCTCACCCATTGCTGTGAACAGCATAGTCCCTGTAAAATGGCATTCCCATTGCTAGTGGTCCTTGCTTTTTCCTTTCCTACTCTCTCTTGCCTCTAGTGGGTGAAGTCGTTGTGCAATAAGTAGTCTGAAAGCAGAGTGCTTTTCCTATTAAACTGGAAAAACCTCACCAGTTTCCTTGAAAGCTTAGATGTTTTAACTGACTGCATAGAATGTGGTCATCTAAAAAAACTGAAATCCGTGGAATATTTCTGGCATGTGATAATTAGCATACCAGAGTACCAAGAAGTTGTAGAATAGCGTACAGAAGGATTAACTTTTTATAACTATATATTTGAAAGACATTTAAAATTTAAACCAATTTAAATTGCAGAAAGGCTATTAAAGTGGTTTATTTTACATATAATACTGATATCCTCTGTTGTAAAAACATGGAAATGCATAGTGAATGATATCTCTTCCTACTGGTGCTGTGCAATTTTACCGTTACTATAATCTTTATTAATCTACAGCATGTGGCAAAGGCTTTGTCAAGATAAAAATTAGACTTTTTTTTTCTGCTCCTTGTTTAATGTAAGGCAAATTTTATATTAAAATGAAATGGCAGTATTGAAACCTAAAGTAAAAGTTTCTACTTATAGAGCCGTCCCTTCTTTCTGTGAGCGCATTTTCATCTTTGATATACTGGAAAATAAGTGAGCCTCTTTATTAAAAAATCCCAAACCAATATAAAAAATAAAATAACCTTCTCCTGGCTCTCTTCCCATATCAGCTCTTCATGGCTCATAGGATACTATGATCTTGTTTGAGACGGATTTTGGAGAACTTAGATGTAGTGCTATTATTGCAATACAAAAAAAGCTGAATTATTTGCCAGAGTGGGTGGAAATCATCAGGTTTAAAAGCTGATCATAGAATTGTACGTGTCCTTGGGGAACATCCTGAAGTGTCACATTTTGAATTTTAGAAATAAAATTTTAATAAATCATGTTCCTAATGTATGAATAAGTTTTCTCTTAGTAGAGCTTGTTGAAGTATCCTTATGTGTTTTCTATGCCTTCACCACTTACTCTCTTTTGAATCACATTCTTATTGTTGATTTTTTTTTTTAGATTTATTTGGATTTCACGCTAAATGGAATGCTTTTAGAGATAAGTAGTCTAACTTATTCTGTAAGGTGCCAGAAGTGTTTCAAGAGACCTTCCGCTGCAAATAAAATATTCTCCAGCATGATTTGAAGGGTGACTTAAAAACAGAGATGGCATTAGGTGATGCAGTCAATTCAAAGCTTCATCACAGGCTTCAGTGATAACCACATGAGTGTATTTGGGAGTCGCGTAACAGAAAACTTATGTTCCTTGCAGTTCAAGCATTGCTTTGTGTGTAGGATCTGCTATAATGAGCACATCTTATCTGCTACAAAAGATCCTCAGCAGGACTGAAAGTGATATTTCGTATGTTTGATGTTGGCCCTTCCCCCGGATGCAAGTATCACCCTGAAAGAACAGAAATTCAAATCACAACTGAAATGTTTAAAACCTGTCACAGCTTGCCTGTAATTATGCAGTGCAAAGCTTGCTAATACTAGAAATGCACATATTTTAGGTGGGCTTTCAGTTTATGAGTGAGATGTTACTGATACAGGCACTGGAGAAAAGTGGAAGAGTCCCATATATCATTGTCAAGGTTTTAATAGGAAAATAAGGTTGTTCAAACTTTGAAAAACCTAAGTAGGCAGAGTTCTATTACAATTGCAGGAAAAATACTATGGAAAAAAATCCCCAAAGAATACCATCAAACATAACTGAAGTAGCCACAATAACTTCAGCAACCTGGTTTGACAAATAACTGTGAAGATCTGTGTGAGCTTGTACTTGTCAGCTGCTCGGATGTTCTGCATTTTTGTCTTGTTTGCTAATTATGTAGTTCAGAGTCTAAGAGACTGCATTTGAAAGGCATTTCAGAAATGACTAAGGTGGATCTCTTATGACAGTTTCCACCAAAGCATGAATAATTTAACTTTTATGCATATGCCAAGCTACTGCTGTTACTTTTTGTTCTTAATGTAGAAATGAGTCATTTCACATTCCTTAGGCAATGTAGAAAGGATATCTGAAAATGAGAAAGCAGAGACAGCATCCTCAAACCCTGAAGTATCAAAATAGTATGAAAAAAGTTAAATAACATGACCTAAATTAAATTAATATTTGGCATTCTGAATATGAATGTCTTTGTCAGCACTTAGAACGAACTTTGTCCTGTATTTCTATTAAGTGGTTCAATAGCAGCCATGAAGAGTGAGCTTCAAAAAGATGATGGTGGACCCCAAAGTCCTTTTCCAACTATGTCAATGGTCTGATTTTTGTTAAAAAGACCCTTCTTTCTACTAGCGCTCTTTCTCTTGCATCTCCCCAGCTAAGATGGCCCTGGAAAATTCGCAGTTTTTTAAGAGTTTTGTTCCCGTAAGGGTTTTTTTGGTGTAAAATACTTGGAACAAAAATTTATGGAAGAAATAAAATTTGGCCCAACTTGAATCAGCCTTCCGTATGTCAGAAACATACATATCATACATATACTAACTATCAAAGACTATCTTAACAGTAATATCACTATTATTTTAAATATAAATTATGAGAGAATTTCTAACCCCAGAAAAATCAGAAATACCAAAAATTCATATGTATTTACATCTGATTCATATATGAATTACATTCATGTGTATTTACATGTATTTATAAGTATGTGAATACATAATATTTATGCAGAGGTTGCATATGCTTTCAGTGCTAATCCTGCAAATATTTTATGCATATACCTAAATATGCATCTAAGCAAATGCTGAGATCATGTATGCATCATTAAGCACATCTAAGTGCCCAACCTTATCAAACAACCTTTTTGGGTTAAAATACTTACCATGAGACAATATGAACATGATGTGATGACAGTGGCATTGTAAGTTATTTGTGTTTACGTAAGTATTTATGGCATAGCTCAAGGACCCTGTAAAGGGACGTCCATAAATTGGATGCTGCCCATGTCATCCTTGTAAACTTGCCCATAATTTGCTACTAGTGAGGAAAACATAAGGGTCCAAATTGTGTTCATTACCAAAATGAGGTGGAAGTGTCAAAGTGACTTTAATAAAAATGAGAACTAGATCTTTGAAGTGTCACCTATGACACTTTCTGAAAGGGAGAAGACAGTAATTGGTGGGAGGGCACCCTAATAAAATCCCAAATATAAGAGAAAAGAGAAAAACTTCAGTCCAGAGGTAGCACGTAGCCTCGGGTTATATAAATTACTCTTTTTGGGGGGATTCACAAGCAAAATACCATAATTACAGGAAAATAGTAACCTTCAGTCAACCTAGCAGTGCCAGATCTAATTCCCTACTCATTTCCCCTCATAAGAAAGAAAAAATCCCCAAAAGCTAAAAATAACTCTTTGACACTCCATATTTCAGTGCTTCGGCTGCTGATGCCTACATCCTCTAATATCTTCCTTTCGCCCCTGTGGAGCCTATACTTACTATGTGCGTACCTACTGCAAAGCAGTGAAGCAGAGAAAGTCTTCTTATTCTTTGGCTATGAGAGGCCCTTGCACACTATCCCAAGAGCTCAGTATACCTTTTGTGTTGTCCTTTGCATATAACCCACGCAGAAAACTAAAGCCCGTTCTGTGGTTTCATTTTCAGAAAGCAACGCAAAGTAAAGAGGAATATAAGAACAACCAACTGTGCTCCAAGCTGCCAAGAAGCCTGTGTTCACAGCAGTCCAAATTGTCAGTTGTCTGAAATATATTACTACCAATCAGGCAATCTCTTTGTAGGAAAGCTTTAAAAAGAAAGAAAGTAAAAGATTCCAAGAGGCAGCAGGAGGAAGGCAAGAAAAATGCCTATGCAACAAGTATCAAAACAAAAATTGTCAGATTCTCTGTGTGTAGTGCAATGGAAAACAAGACTCAGTAGCATATCCATCTCTGCTTAATATTATATGGGAGAGAATTATGAAGCATTTTTTTATCTATGTTTGTAGAGAGAAAATGTTTTGCAAACTTGAAGCCCAAGGGAGTTTACTAATTAAGAATGAAAAACATGGCCAGCGAAATGCGCAGCAGCCTGTGCTGGCAGGAGTACTCACAGCGGTGACGCAGACCAGCATTTTTTAAAGTATTCCTAGTGAGCTCCAGGAGCAGTGACATTTCACGCACATCTTCTTGAAGACAATGCAGATCTCGGTCTAGCAAGGTGTCACGGCTTTGCTTGGACTCAAAAGCACCATGCAGGTCTGTAGCCCAAATCTCCACCTGGCATAGCTCCATCCGGATATGTCCAAGTCATAATTTTACCCTGTTTTCCTCTCACCCAGTGTTTGGGTTGCTGTTTATTAATTTATGACTGTATGCTTTTATTTGGCTGTTTTTCCCCCACTGTGGAGTCTCTACTGACTATGTGAGCTGGCTGGTACAAACCTGCCGTGCAGCTGGGAGGAGGACTGAGCATGTAATTCCCTAGTCTTTCTACTCTTTCCCATAGCAGAACATCTCAGACGAAACAGGAAAGAAACTGGAAACCTCAAATGCCACCGTGTGTTTCAGATTATGTTACCTATTCAATGTAAAAATCCTGCTTCTGCATGGCGTCAGAATCAGAAAGGAGCTAATGATCATATATGTATTATTAATACAACCATGGCTTTAAGCACTATTTTTAGTGTGAGAGGCCACAGTAATGGGAGTGACTTTCACGTTAAGAGTGTAAAAAGCACAGCTTCTTAGACATATAAACAAATCAGAAAATACCACTGGACATCTTTCATAATTACAAACATTAATATTAGTCTCTGTCATTATGCAACAGACTTTTAGTATTAGACTCAATAGCACAAATAAGGTGAAACTAAAACCAATTTCATACCAAATGCAGCTGCGAGTGCAGCTAGCCTAGGCTAGACTCCTACTCACGTTGCTTTCAAAGGAACAGTCTGGAATGAAAACTCTTGAAAAAAAAAAACCCACCCTGAAATCAATGCTTTTCAACTCACTGGGAGATGCTTTAAATGCATGTTTTAGTTCTGGTCTAAAAGATTTAGGGAGTTGCTTCTGATGGGGAAAAATAGCCTACAGAGAAAACCAGATGCCTTAATACTTCAATTTAGACAATTGCCAAGGTTCAGGCATGACAGTAAGTTTTATTATTTTGATCTTCACTTCAATTAGGACAGAAATGCCATTCAGCTTGCATCTGAATTGCTGAATTTTCGTTTGATTTCCGAGTCATCCCTAAATCTAGTCCAGATTGCCCTCTGGATTTTATAACTCTCACTGGGCAAATAAATTATAAGGCTACTATTGATGGGCTTCCAACACTCTCATATTCAAGACATCTGACTTGAACATGTCCCAAGACAGGAATGGCATAAGACCTGACCTTGAGAGGTTTCAAAGGCAGACACTTCTTTTTTGTGAATGAGAGATTATTGTGGCCAGCATTTCTGAGGTTGCATTCAGAAGCAATCTATGTTTATAGTCCAGATATGAAACCAAATATGCAGTTCCACTGTTTTCAAAACAGTCACTGTTGTCCTATAAACTCATTAGTTGTATTGCATATTTTTATGCATATCGGGTAGTACATATTTTTCATGTCACTAACTTCTCCCTTCTGTAAGGATAAAGCCTTTATGCATTCAAAGATACGGTTTTTAAAAGGATCAGTGACCTTGCTGATGTTTTAAACTTCCAGTAAGTAAGATGTGTGACAAAGATTCCTATCCTTTTTTTCTGTAGTTGTTGGTAGACTTGTATCAAAAACTTTGTAAGAGATCTGCCCCCACCAACAAACTGATTTCTCAAGTATTTAGTATTTTGCTAGGGAGTGCTTGGAACTGGCCTTCTCTTCCTTTCAGAATTTTTATTACATGAGCTTTTGTTGTTCTGTGTCTGGTGTATCATTTCTGACTGCTTTCATTTGTGGTACGTATCAATGAACATAGTAGGAAAATGATTCTTAGCCAACGAATTGTCTTCAATTTTATGAGTCCAGTTGTATAAAGTGTACGATTTCATGTGCAGAATTATAGCTGTACTCTGACTTACATGTTTGAGAACTTTCAAATTCTAGGTAAATTACTTCTGAAGACCATAGCAGTTTTGTATTTTTCTGCTATAGGGTGTTCAGAAGTGAGGGTGAACATGTGAATTCTTTCATTATCTAAGGAAAAAAAAAACACATTCCCACAAGACTGACAAGAGCTGAAATGAAGAGGGATGTATTAAAAAAACCCCATTGTATAAAGCTATTTGTATGTGTGTGAGTGTATATGCATGTGTGTGTATGTCTGTATAAATTCCTACATTTTTACTCATACCACTCCTTGTCCTATTGATAATTTTCATTCTGACACATTACTGCAGTAGTGTCTCAGCATTAAGGAATGCTGTCAAATACCCCTTTCTAGGTGCAAGAAAATCAGTTCCTCTCTTGGTTCCTTACAGCATCCATTAGTAGTATCTCTGCAGTAATATCTTATTAGGTGGCAATATTTCCTACTGCTGGCAATACTAAGAACTCCAGATCCTTCATTCCACCCTAACTCCTAATTATATTCTGCTTGCCAAACAAGTTAACATAGTTTCCTCAATTCCATTAGTTTTCTTTTTACCCGCTGTTCAGTCCTTTGCTGTTTTGAAGACTGTTGTCTCCCTCCTTTCTCAAACGATGGCTGCACCAGTGATTCATGAAGTGCTGTGCTGATTCGACTGCAGGGTTTAGCTTGAATACTATATACATATAAGCCAGTCAGCCCTCAGACTGAGTATATTTGAAGGACAGATTTCATTATACATTGCTTTCCTTGCATCCCATCAGCTTATCACTTTATCTGGTTTTTGAAGAACATAACATTTCTTAGAAAGAATTTAATGATAGGACGAACTATGTCAGACAGACGGCCTCAAATTACAGTTATTAGAAATCCAGCCTAAAAATCTGCACTTTAATAATTAATCATTGAAGAGCCCTTATTTTAAGCTTCTCTTAGAAATGCCATTTCTCTGATGTGCATGTTACTTGGGAGAGGACTGACAAATTTAGTGATTTTTAGCCAATGTTTTCCCCGCTTACCGAGGCACAGGGTTATCTGTCTATCCAATGTCTTGCAGCTGCAGAAATCTTCTTTATACAGCACTATCAAGATGCCCGAAATAGCTGAATTAGGATAATTCAGACAGTTCCCTAAGAACAGCAGATATTACCCACAATATGCACAGGCATGGACACACATATCTCTTCTCTACAAGGCATTTTGTAAAACTATGTAATTTGTATGGCAGAGAAGCAGAAGTTTTTGCCGTCAGCCGGTTAATTGATATACTTTACACCTGCCAAGGGCCTCACTTCACCTCAGGTGTCTTCTTGGCTGAGTTGGAAAACTGCCTGTTTTCTAGAAAGACCAAGGCCAATGGAAAGGCTTCAGCAGCGGAAAGCTACCGGAGACCGCGGACACCGGGCTTGTCTCTCTGCTTCCACGCAGCCGTGTCACACAGGTGGTAGAGCCCAGCCTGTGATTGCACCCTGTGAATGCTGCTGTGGGATTGCTGCCATGGAAGTTGCTGCTCTCCTGCGGTTTCAGTGTCACACATTTGTTCTATCTGCTGATGGTCCTCCAGTTGGTTATAAGTATGTGTATATATACCCACACTAATATATAACAAGCATATACATACTTATATACACATACGAGTAATCCAAACCTAACTCTAGTGTATCAAATTTTTTGAGATGTTCAAATTTCATGGTAAATAAGGATTTATTTGAATTCTGATCATGTTTTAAATCCTTCTGTATCCACTCTAACTTTGAAATGTGACCTGAAAAAACCCACATGGTTTCAGCAGCTATGATAACACCTTTGTGTGAAAGCTGTATACTTCTCCTTTGGCCCGCCACCTTGGACATGTACTTTCCATGGGCATTCTCCTGTGGGAACATTTAGATACCTGCCTTATAGCTTGGCCTCAGTGGGCAGAAGCAGTGGAAATCAATGGAGTTCAGGTTAATTAACACTGAGTCACTAGTAATCACACAGACTTTAGAGAGTGCTTGAAGATGAACTCCTGGTTCTTGAGTACCACATATTGAATTCTTTTTAGCCATTTGTCTTTCTCTTTCTTACTAAATCTGTGCTCTTCCTCTGTTGTTTTTTGTTTTTTTTTTTCCCAAAACATTCTCACAAAGTACTTCTGTTTTTGAAAAGAACAGATGCAATCCATCTTGGGGAAATGATCAAGATACCAAGAAAGCTGAAAATTACTGGCGGTGCCTGGGAGTGTGTGCTTGGCTGCTGCTCCTCTGCAGTTCTCTCGGACAGTGAAGGAATAGCACAGGAACTCTCCTCTGACTACAATAAGTTTAAAGTTAGGGTCTCATCCTATGCTTTGAAGTTCAGGAACCCCAAAGAGGGGCCTGCAACCCAGAATCTAACGCAGGGGAAGCCAGAAATGCAAAATGGCTTGGTCAGCCTTTATTTTTCATAGCTTTTACAAATCTGCAAAACAAATATTAGTATTCTTAGGTACACACTTTCCATGGAGCTCTCTGCTCTTTTATGGATGTTTACTTTTAAGATGCATTTTCCTAGTTTTCCAAAATTAGTTTCTAAAAAAAGAAACAGAAGCCTATTTGTTTATCGAAGGGGCTAGAACAAGCTCCCAGAGTCATTCTTGAATAAATAAATACAGAAGCTAAGTGCAATTAGGAAGAGAAAATGACTGAGTATTTATCTTCTTACCTGAGAGGCTGATCATTGTCAAACCTTTTATGCTTTCTTGCACAGCTCTGCAGGCACATGTTTGTACAGAGGAACAATAGTATGGCTCCCTTACAGCTACTTTAATCTGTAATACCAATAATATATGTCATGATGTTTCCTTGCCCTGGAAAGCCTGCAAGCTGGGTAAATTTAACTGTAAGACTCCACTATTTTTATTTTCTTGAATTAGTAAAATGTGTTCACATCTGATGAATGAGGTTAATCACACAGAAAGTTAAAGTGTGCTGGAGATCTCAAGGAGTCAGTGAGACAAGTGTTCCCAGCACCCCCAGTGTTTACATGCTGGAGTCCTCTAGAGTAACCTGTGGCATCTCCCCTTTCTCCTTAGGATGCTCTATGTACTAGGTGAATACTTGCTTATACATTCAATGCTATTTACACTCTTTCTTTACTGGGATTCACCTGATCAAATGTGTCAGGATATCTATCCATAGAGGAGTCCACTTGTGAACTCTTTATGCTAGCCTCCGTTTGCAAAGAAAGAGTCAGTGGTAGGAAGATGATAGTCAACTGGTCTTAGACATCTACCTCAAGACGAGAGAGATCATACTCCACAAATGCCTATTTCTTTCCACTGACTTTAAAAATCAAGAAAACTAGCTCAAATTAAGATATTTAAACTGCAGGCATTTTTACGTGCCTAGAGCTACATTTGAGAGTCATCAAAGTAAACTTAACAAGCTTGCATCTGTTCAGATGAATTTGACCCTTCCAGCCTACTGGCACCCTGTGGAACGGGAATGCAGGAACAACGAGTAGCACATGGCAGTATGCAGAGGATCTCATGTCTCTCAAACCTTGTTTGTCTGCACCTTACCTCTTCATCAATTTAATGACAATCTGAGAAAGGGAAAGACATGTATGACCATGGATTAAGATATAACGTGCTTTGTACCGAACCAGAGCACAGAAACTTTTGGCTAATCCAATCCATATTGTGTTCACATGTCATCTAGATGCTCCTTGAACTCTGAAAGGCTTGGTGCCATGACCACTTCCCTGAGGAGCACGTTACAGTGTCCGATCGCCCTCTCAGTGAAGAACCTTTTCCTGACGTCCAATCTGAACTTCCCCTGATGCAGCGTAATTCCATTTCCTTATGCTCTATCGTTGGTCACCAGAGAGAGGAGATCAGCATTTACCCCTCTGCTGCTCCCCTTGAGGACTGCAATGAGATCACCCCTCAGCCTTCTCTTCTCCAAGCTGAACAAACCAAGTGACCTCAGCTGCTGCTTGTAAGTCTTGCCTTTGAGACCTTTCACCATCTTCATCGCCCTCCTCTGGACATAGGTCAATAGTTTGATGTCCTTATGCTGAGGCAACCAAAACTGCACACAGCACTAGACATGGGGCTGCATCAGTGCAGTGTAGAGTGGGACAATCACCTCCCTCGACAGGCTGGCTATGCTGTACTTGATGCCCCCCAGGACATGGTTGGCCCTTTTTGGGAGTCAGCTTTTTCATGCTTCCTTTTTCCTTCTATTATATTCTGTCCTTGTTGATGGTAAGAGGTAGGCAGAAAAGAGGAGACAAAAATCAAATCTTTTGAGCTATTCTTAAAAAGATAACCTGCCGCTATTCTTTTTTTAAGGCTTCTAAATTACCATTTACTTCTTTATTTTTATTTTTTTTCAATTTATATCACAGTATCACAGAAAAGCTGAGGTAGGAAGGGATCGCTGAAAATTGTCCAGTCCAAGGTCCCTGCTCAAGCAGGGTCACCTAGAGTAGGTTGCCCAGGGCCATATCTAGACATATTTTTACATACAAAGATGGAAACTCTGCAAACTCTCTGGACAACCTGTTCTGCTGTTTGATCACACTGTAAAAAAAAAATTTCTTATTTTTAAATTAAATTTCTTGTATTTTAGTTTGTACCCATTGCCCTTCACTGCATACCACCAAGTCGACCCTGGCTCCATCTTTACTGGCCCCATCAAGCACAGGTAAGATCCCCCTGAGCCTTCTATTCTCCAGGCTGGACGGCCCCAACTTTCTCAGCCTCTCCTCATATGACGGATGCTCCAGTCCCTTGATTGTGGCCCACCTTTTGCTGTGAGGCAAAGGACTAGCTTTCACCATCAGCAGCTCTCCCCACACGCCTGAAATATAAACTCTTGTCATTCTCAGAAACTTGGGGCCAGACAGCTTTGTACATGTCAGCACCCCCTTGGAGTCATCTAGGTAACAGCCTACACCATACTGGCTGATTTTAAAGGACTAGCTGATTTCAGAAAGGTTACTTGCATAGTAACATCTTTAAATAAAGGGACATACTTTAATGCTGCACTTTAGTCACTTTTCTTTGTCTCAGAAGCCGCTGTGAAGCTGAAAGGAGGGCAAACACTCCTCCATTATACCCCACTTTTCCTCCTTGATTGGAAACTCTAAGGGACCATGATAAAAAATAACCTTTTTTCCTCACAAACTAGAACTAGTCTCTGCACTGGTTCACAGTAGTCTATCTCAGAGCAGGAGATGAAAGAAGCTGAGCAAGAGTTCAGCACTGTGGTTCCTTTCTTTGATACAATCCCAAGCTTCCCTATAAATTAGTGTCATAAGGTGACTGAGCTTCTGCCCCACACCAGGATCTCTCTCTAGGGTTGATGTCAGAGCTAAGTCTGTGATTCTGGTTAGCATGGTGAGCAAAGAAAGCATGATCAAATCAGTGCATTGGCTAGACCCTAGCTGAAGAGCTGGGGCCGCAATCACACTAGGCCACAAAGTTAAGGCTGTACCTGGGCTGGCAGGACTTTGGGGACAGCTCTCATGATCTTTTTGCATACACAAGGCTATCAAGACTGCATCAGTACTCGGTTCTCTGTCAGTTTAGGAAAGATTTCCTGTTTTCAGTTGCATAGATTACAGTTAATGAGGTACTGTGGTGAAAATATCATAACTGACGATAATATCAATTATTGCAGATCAAATGCTTTTTCCTAAAGTAGTTGTGTTAAAGTTAAGAGGTAGTGAGTGTTTGCAATATCAAGCTTGTAATTTGTTGACAAAGAGCAATGCAGTCACTCTTCCCAGTGCAGTGGTTTCTAGTGGCTTTCCTTTCCTCTGAATTCCAGCCCATAGTCCCCAAAAAGCTTAACTTGAAATACTTTCTAACCCTGCATTGATTTATTCAATGAATTGAATGTGTGGTCAATCAAGTAACCCTGAATTGATTAATTAGAATGTATTTAGTTTAATGATTTCTTATTATATGATATGCCAGCTTCTGAAGCTAATGAAGAAAACTGGCCCAATAACTCTTTTTGTCAGAAGAAAAAGTATGGAAAGGACAATTTGGCATCAAAGGGGTTTTTTTTCTATTCAAGCTGTGCAGAAAAAGTCCACATTTTTTTGCAGTACTGCCAAATCTAATAATTTACACATCAAGTTCTTAATCTTAAAACTTCTTAACGTTTTAAAATAGTAATTAAATTGTGGGGTTTGGTTTGGTTTTTTTTTTTTTAATATCTAAGCCTTTAGGATACCCTCGGGTTTAGATTTGGATTTTGGCAATGAAGATTAAAAGCAAAGTCAATTTTCAAATAAAAGCTGAGATCTTCATATTAGCATGTCATTCTAGGTATTAGGAAGATTCCCATATCATTGAGGAAGATGTCTTCCCTTGGGGAGGGGGCTATGGTTTTTGGTGACTCTATTCCTGTTTGATATTATGGTTTGACAAGAAGGCTCAAACATCTAATTCAGGTAGAATGGGATGACACCAAGTAAAAAATAATTGAACACTGAGACAAGGGCAGCCAGTGGGAAAAGTCAGGTCTCCACCCAGCCAGAAGAGAGAAGCCAGAGAAGTAAAAGCCTGGTGAAACCTGAAGAGACAGTAATGGCTGTATTCTGTGTCGCACCCAACTTGCCATTGGCGTAGGATTCTGTCTGGGAGAAAAAAATACCACTTTGCTTCTGGGCTTCAGGCTGTAAGTCAAACAAAAGTACTTTCGGAGTAGTACACTTATTATTCCACAACAACATAATCAGACAAATAGCTGTCTGACATTGCTGATGAACCACTTTCCCGCAGTATACTAGGATAGAAACAGGCAAAATATTCATGATTGACGGTACACACAGCTCTGAACAGAAGAAACCACCCAGATGGAAATGCAGCTCCCATGGTGGAGTCTGGCATCCTGTCAATCTACTGCAGGTATGCTTGGTCAATCGAAACATAAGAGTAAATAGAGTTCACAGGATTTAGTCAGCAGTATCAGACAGGCCAGAGGAAGGCACAAAGATTTTGGCTACAAGCAATTTAAGGAACAGCATCAACAGGAAGTCTATCATTAATAGGGGTAGGAATGGGTTTACATGCTAAACATTTTCCTTGCCATATTCTTTTCTTTGCACCATGCCAATGTAAATACGGGTGCCTTTTACCTGTATAAACAATTATTTCATTTGTAATTTCAGTTTGCTGCAGTGTTGATGGTAACTACAGCTAGGGAATGCATTGCCGTGTTAACTTTTAAAATCTTTTTGTCAGTTGTAATGATACTTTTTAAATAAGGCTGATTGATTGTTTTTTTGTCTTTTGGAATGTACCTCTGCTCTCCTACTCTGAAAGTGATTTGCAACAAAATAAGGGAAGTTGCCTAAAATGCACTCACAAATTCTTATATTCTGTTATTTTTCTTTAAGTGCAAACATTCTTTGTACAATCACATAAGTCATAGTCCTATAACATTTTTTATCCTACCACTGTGTCGTGGTTTAGCCTCAGATGGCAACAAAGAACCACGTGCCGCTCGCACGTGCCTTCCTAATACAGGAAGGATCGTAAGAAAAGGCAAGACTCTTGGGTTGGGACAAAGGCAGTTTAACAGAACAGCAAAGGGAACAGACAAACAACAACACCAACACCAACACCAACACCACCACCACCACCACCACCACCACCACACCACCACACCACCACCACCACCACACCACCACCACCACCACCACGGACAGGGGAATATACAAACGCCGCTCCCCGCCGCTCGCCGACCGTCCGGACCCGGGACGCCCCAGCCCGCTTTTAAGCAGCAAGTTCCTGCCCCCATCCCCGGCAGCTCAGGGTGGGCGTGGCTCACATGGCATGGAATACCAGGAAAAGTTAACCCTATCCCCACCGGAACCAGGACACACTGTTGGAGACTTGTGTGTGCAGAAACTTGTTCACTGTCCTAATTCTATTGGTGGATTTAAGTGGAGATATTACTGCTCTCCCAAAATGCAAATTTTAGATGCAAACGTAAAGTCAGGCCACATCCTGAGGTATGTGACATCTCTTCAACAAAAAATCCTCGGTGTGATAGCTGTGTATTGACACAGAGAATTAAAGACAGTTTGACAATACGTCACTGAAATGATTAGTGATCCTCGAATATTTTCAGCAATATTCTCTGGCGTTTCTATGACTAATAGTTTGCTTGCTTTTCTCGTCGCTGTGCACTTCAGCAGATGTTTTCATTGTGCTGTCCATAGCGACCCAGAGGTCTTTTTCCAGAGTGGCAGCAGCTAGAATACTGAAGTGTAGGGGAGAAGACAGTACAAACTGCTGCTGTAAGCTGATAACATCAACAGAAAGGAATGAGCAGTTTAAGTTTTATTCAGCAAAGAATCAGTTTCCATGCAAAGAATACAATAAATTTATACATCTCAAAGTATGCAATATACCATGTGTATTTTTAAATTGTAAACACTATTAATTATTCCCATTTCATTACTAACAATGGTAACTTTTTTGTAGGAAATTAGAAATCGATTTGAAAAGTAATTACTTCATTAGATTTAGTAATTATGTGCTATAGCCATCTGAATCTTCTTTAAAATGAATGACAAGATGCTTTTCTCATTCATTGTTCTATGTAAATTTAAGAAGCGTGACTCTTCTATTTAATCTTAAAGCAAGCAGGAAGAGCTATAGTAGACATTCCTGAGCCAAATGAGCAGAGGATTTTGGAAGTTGGAAAGGTATGTCAGTACTGTAGCCACAGAAACCAGGACTGAGCTTCATAATTGCTGACTTTAATGAAACATGGTCAGGAGGTCCTTTACCTTAAGGATATCCTCCAGGTAAAAAGGCATAATTCCTTCCTAGGGCTTCCACTTCCCACCAGTACACATGAGAAACGAAAAAGGGATAATTCCTTGCAGATATTCTTCTACTTTGAGTTTTGATGAGGCAAGAGTTTTTCAATTCAGTCTCTGGCTTGTTAACCTGATTGGAAAGGCATAATTTTTAGGACAAAAGAACAGGAAAATGGCAAGGAAAGAACCGATGTCTGCTGAAACCCATTGCAAAACTTCAGCCAACTTTTGTTTGTGCAAATACAAGTGCATTTGCAGATAATTGCACATGCATTTTTTTCAGTGCAGTTTTTAATAGGATTTAGATGTGCAGTCCCACATGATGAGTCAGACTTCTTAAGTGTCGTCTTCTGTGATCTTCATAACCGTCTTGCAATGGTTGTGTGACAAAGAGTACATCTGCCATCAGATAACATGACTGGTAGGCTTCGGCTGAGAAGGCTTGGAGGGACTTGTTTGAGCATGATAACTTTTCCGTCACCTGTGGACCCACATGCCAGGCAAGGCCAGCTGAAGCACTGCAGGTCAGGCCGACTCCTGTAGCATCAGCAGAAATTTCTGAGCTGTTGTTGTCTGCGTCACTGTAGTGATGGGAAAGCATCACAGTTCCAAAAGGGCCATGAGACTGGGAGGGGTTCTGGGTCCTGTGCAGAGGGAAAAAGGCCAGGGAAAGGTGTGAGAGACTGTATGTCATTTTTTAGGAGTGGAGGTGATATGGGAAGGCAGATTCCACATCACTTCTTTAAGTGGTAGAAAACTCCTGGGATGGGGTCGGAAAAGGCACCAGTGTCAGGCTCAAGGAGAGATGTTCTAACAGCACTTTCCTTAGAGTGTACAAAACCCAAACAATCAGAATGCTGGACTGAAAATATGCTCTAAAAAATACGCAGGTGTTTTCACAAAATAAGGTTAGCTAAAGGCCTCACTAAATGTCTCCCTTTCAGTTAACCAGCCACAGTCTTCCCATGTATTCTCTCATTCTGTTGATATTGCTTCTGGCTGTTTTCACTCTGGCTTGCATATTAGCAGCCAGGAGTCAAACATGCTTATTTGCATATTTTTCCTCCTCTTTCATTCTGCATTTCTGTGGGCTCTTAATCCATGCCATGCTGACTGACTTTTTTCCCCACACTTTCTCTTGTCTGTCTTACACCTTGAGTGATGAAAGGGTGAGAGATAAAGGAAAGTTGTCAGAACATCAGTAAATTGGGATCTGTAATAGCAAGGTGGTTAAATATTCAACATAAGCAGTTGCTGCGGCACCTGAAAAGCCTGAGAAACAGCAACAGAAGTCAGCTGTTTCATCATTCCTTGAGACTGCTATCAGAAGTATGCAAAAAATACCAAAACCCACTGATTTAATTAGAGTCCAGGGCAATTCTGGTTGCCACTTAACACATGGAGCCATATGTCCTTCTACTTCCCTGGCATGGTATTGCCTTGACTAGGCTCTCAGCAGAGTGCTGAGCACATTTTCTGTTTCTATTTGTGCACCAAACTTTTCCCTGTTGCTGCAGCAGAAGGGAACAAAGACATGGCTCGACAGCATGGAGAGAGAACAGGCTGAGAAGGGGGCTCAGAGAGGTACGAGAACAGGGTGAGGATGGCTACTCCCCCTCATCCACCAGCAGATACTGAACCAAGCAGAGGTTTGGCACAGTTGAGCTCTTTACCTCCAAAAGCAGGGAGGAGCCCTGGGGAAGACTGATCTTCTGGGGCTGCTTCCTATTGCTACCCTCTCTTGACAAAGCCATGGTCAAGTCTTCACCTTTCCTGCAGCAAGGTTCTCACGTCCCACTCCCAGTAAAGAGGGAGGGTAAGTGACTTCAGATTTGTAAATTCTCAACGGTGTGGACTAAGGTGAGATGAATCTCAAGGTCCATGTAGAAACATTTATTAGCTTATCAAAATGGTTAGTATAGGTCTTAACAAGTCCACGATAATTGGTTAGGTATATAACAAATTATGGCAAGTGGTGAGGTATGCATTGTGTTACTTAACAACAGGGATAGGACAACTTATGGCAAGTGGTACTTAAGGTCGTTACTTAACAACTCTAATTGTTACTTAACAATTCTAAGAGAAAAGAGAAACTGAGAGATAGAGAAAGGAAAAGATGGAGAAAAAAGAGATAAAGAGATCACCAGTCCTGGTTCCAGTGTCTTTTTCAGGGAATCTTCCCAGGCATAATCTTCTTCTTTCTTGGAAAAATCTTCCCAGGCACGGTCTTCTTTCTTGGGAATAACCTTCCCAGGCACAATCTTCTTTCTTGGGAAGAATCTTCCCAGGCACAATCTTCTTCTATTGTTTCTTCTTTGTTCCCTTTTTATGTTTGCTGAATTAGCATGGTCCACTCCCCTTGCTGAGGACAGCCTCGTCTCAGATTTCTCCCTTCTCCCAGGTGACGTGTAGCATGATTTAAGTGGAGAGACGAGTGCCATAGTCATACATGTTTAGCATGATCTCTATAATCTTCATGAGCATATGCAGGGGTGTGCGCTTTCATATGCATTTTGCGGATAATGAAGCAAAGGTCACTCATCGGACACAATGGCCTTGAGAACTGAGAACTAGCAAGCTCACCACACAAGTGGCAGAACTATCCTGTCTTCACAAGACAGTTCTCCCACACTTTCAGGTGCCAGAAGTGTGAGCCTTATCAGTTCTTTGAAGACCAGGCCTGCGTTATTTATTTCCTTGCGAGTGTTTGAGGCATTCCATTGAAGGTTTGGAGGGCCTTCTGCTCCTCATCAGGGAATTTACAGTCCGTCCCTTACAAAGGTACATCCATGTTTCTTGTTGTATCCACCAGGGACATAAAATACTGCCACTTTAACATTTTTTCGTACACTTGAGGAGTATTAATGTCTATTTTCTCCTGTTTCCCTGGCCTTTTTTCCTTTAATCTGTATTTAGCCTTCATTTAGCCTTTCTGTACAGTTCTTGGTTTTCGAGCCTTTCATCTTTCTCACTCATCTGTAGACTCTCTCCAATCAGTCCACACCTTTCTTGAAGTGTAAAGTCAAAAAACTGGATGCAGTCTTCCACTTGGTATCTTCCCAGTGAACAGCAGAGGAGTTATTTTGCATGTCTTATTTATATTCCAACCAAGTATCACTGGCTGAAATAATTTCATCTAACTTTATGCTGTAGCTGCCTACACCTGACCTGAGTGTCCTTGAATTCCTTTAAAATGAATGTCCTGATTTTAGGGTGCGACTCATCTGAGTATTTTACCCATATTCTTTAGGTGAGTTGAACTGGACCTCAGAAGTGCCTATTTGTATTGGTTCATCATAAAGAGATCATAGGCTGATCAGCTAAAATGTGTAGGCACTCACCTACAGTGCGCATGACTGCTTCTGGCTAGATAAATACCATCCTTCATCTACCAGCTATTTTGAACTTCTGGATGCAGGAGAACATAGGATTGAAAACAATTACTTGGATCATTGAGTCCTGTCCCCTGCAGTCATGGACAACCAGCTATATATACCTAATTCAGAAGCAACTTCACACACTGTGAAAGTGTTCTGCAAGTCACAGAACGCTTCCAAATACTCTTTCAATGTGCAGTGAAAGACCGAAGTCTCAACTGTCATGTGCCTCAGGAAAGGGGGAAGGATGATGCACCCTGTGTTCCTGGGACAGCACATTAATGAAACTACCCTGAATGTCCCTAAGAAGCAGACAAGGCCATCCACTACACAGGAGGGCCAATGTTTGCTGCCATACAGACAAGGACTTGAAATTCCCTGCTAACTTTAAAACTGATAATTGTTTTAATCTTGCATGGGTGAACAAGGCACAAATATTTTAGGGTAAGGTAATCCCTGCAACCTGTGACTGCAAACTGTATGTCAGTGGGTTAAAAAAATTCTTCCTGGTCTATTTGTCTCCTCCTCAAACCTTGCACCACACACACACACACTTATAGCACGTGCAACCCTACTGTGTGGTTGTACTTCTTGTTAACTTCTGTCATTATAGCAAAAAAGTGAGCATAAGGACTGAAAACTGCAGATTATTTGGAGTAGTTCAGTCCTGTGTGGAGGGTAAATCTTGTGTTTATTCAGATATAGACACAGGTCTCAATTTTCTGGACATGTTAAAGAGTGCAGTATACTTTTCTTTGCAGTAAAATAAATAAACACCTTTTTGCCTGCAATGAATTGCAAGTTAATACTAAATACAAAATTCTAACAGAGAAGACATGTATTAGCATTTTTGGATGACAATATGACATTTTATATACCCTTAAGGAAAAATATTGTTTGCTCCCTGGAGCTACCCCGACCAATTTAATTTCCCACATCAGTACACATCATGAAGTCAAACCTTCCCACTCTGTCTTTCAATCTACACGTAACAGAGATTTGTTTTTCTTCTTGCATGTGTTTTCAGCATATTGCTTGCTTTAGACCTCCTTTATAATGGATATTCACATAGTTGCGATTACCGGTCTCATTTAATTTGGTTTCTGCATTTTATCAAAACAGAACCAAGCAGCCAGTTCTCCAGTGGCAGGAGAAGGTGAAAGCCAGAATGTAGAGGCTGCACAAAAGTGGTGAGGACGTGCCACTTGGAAAAGTTGTATGGATTCCCATTCTTTATGACCCTAGAGACAACAAAGCCCTGTAGCAGGTAAAATTTCGGGTTGAGTTAAAAATTAAAAATTTCAAACCATCACTAATCCAATGATATCCAAGCCATGCTGTTTGCAGCCAAAGGAACCAAACATAGAGGTGTGAAAATCAAACACCCACTGCAGAAATGTGGCTTTCCCACCTCTAAGTGAAAATCAGACCACTTAGTTTAGGATGACAGGTCCCAAGGTTTGAAACTTGTCATGAAATATTCCCAAGTCAGCCACAGGAATGATGAAAGGCTCAGCTGAACCTTCAGATTTGGCTTTATACATCTGGGGATGTCAGCATGCCTGCCCAAGCCTGCCTCGACACTGTTTTTAAAACTGTATGGAGTGTGGTTTTCATCCACTTTCATGAACTCACTCTTCTTCCTCTAACATATCCATAATTGCAATGGACAAAAATTAGAAATTTACATCAGATTTACCTCTTCTTTCTGTTGATCATAATCATTAGAAATTGTAAACTGGCCCAAAAATTGTCTGTCAGAAATGCTGAATGGATCATCATTATCATCAAGCATTTCTCAAATTGCTACCCAAGTGAAGTTAATTTCATATTGTTGCTACAATGAATACCTGAGGAAAGTTGGAAATTATGTGCTTGGACTCCTTACATCATGAGCCGGGCTTTCAACCTGATTTGGCCCAAGCACATTTTTCACCAGCACTTAATTGTTTGCTCTTTTGAAGAGAAAAATTGGCTTGGCTTTCTATATTAACACATTCTTTTATCCCTAAGCCATGCCTTGTTAAGCAATTTCTGTCATTACAAAGCATTAAAATCTCCATTCTAGAAAACATATAGGAGACATTTAAAACAGTGACATGCTTCCACTTCAAATATAGAAAGAAAAGCAGAAAAAAAATTGATGTATGGTGGTGGGGGAGAGCATCAGAGCAAAAAAATCTTTGAGAGATGAAGCATACGAAACTGGCTAACTGCCTGGCTTCCTGATGTTCTTTGTTAGGTTCTTGCTGAGACTTACTTGAATTTCAAATTGTTTTCTAAGCTGGTGAATAGCAGGTGCTTGCTAACCAGCTCATAATGAGTACAGAGGTCCAACTCCATGGAGTCATTTCTCCCTGCTTTTGGCTGTCTTTTGTACTGGTGAAGACAAAGCAGTGGACCTGGAAACTGAAAATTTTAATTGAAAGCACACATACACAAGGCAATTTTTCAGCCCTCTAAACAGAGAGGGCTATAAAAGAAAGCAGGATGTCATTAATTTTGTATACTGTGGGACATATTGTGATATATTTTGGAATATGTATATTAGAACTGAAAAAATGTTAAAAATCAAACCTTCCCCACTATTTTTACTTACCTATACAAGTTCTTGTTACATGTACTTCATTAGCACAATAAATGGAAATTCTAAAAGCAGAAAGCTGAGACAGCACTCCAGACTCTTTCTTCTGTCCAACCTCTTTCTGAGATCTAATCACAGGACACAAGAAATTAAAGGGTCTTCACTAAATGATACTCTTTTTTCTTGCCCTTCCCACACCGTATCTTAGATTCATGGCTTTAGCACGTGTTTAAGGACTTTGTGAAATTATGACTTTGCCTGTACTTGCAGCTCTGAAAGGTGAGCAACACAGAAAATGTTCAGTCTACTGCAAAATTGCCACATATTTCCCAAAAGTGAGAACATTAACAGTGCAGCAAAATCAAGCGACACTGAGTACTATTGCTGGCAGAGGGGGAGAAAGGTCCAACACAGCACAAAGGCTATGCTTAAGCTGTAAAACCTGTGAGTGTTCTCAGCTCCAGAGCTGAAATCAGTGTCCTGACTCTGTAGAACACCTGCCTCTTCTCCTCCACCATGTTTTCCATGGAAATGAAATCCAGCGCATGTGCTGGAAGCAACCCACAGCTGAGTGGGTCCCCTGCCTGGGAGATCAGAGGAACACCTGATGGGCTTAGCAGAGCCATGATTGTCTTAACCATAGCTAGACAAATATGAGAGAGAAACTGAATAATGCCAACCACTTAAGTAAAACCTTTGTTATTTTATGTTCTGCAAACAGAAATCAGACATAATATTTTGCGATTTTAAATAAACATATCTTATATAAATAAACCTCTCCTTAGAACAAAACCCATTTAAGTAAATTTAGAATGGATGTAACAACAGCAACAAAGCTCATCGAAAGGTACCCTCAGCTACAAAAAGCTGCAGACTGACTCTCATCTGGAGCAAGTCAGTGTCATTCCATTGATTCAGGGAGGCTGTGTTGATTTACTGCAGTCGAGGATCTCATCCAACATTGACCAATTCCACTCTAAATGAATCGTCATAGAGATCACAGTATCTCAAATGTATTTTTGCAGAGGGTGAGCTGATTGCATAGCCTATCGAGCAGAGGATTTATGTGTTCTCATTACTGAGGAGTTATCTGGAATACTTTATCAATGCATTTGTGTTGGATGATCCATAATTATCAGTGGCTAAAAACAACTGAAAAACTACCATGAAAAAGTCAATGAAAATGTCAATGGAAAAGTAGTTCTGTATTTTTGCCAACTCTAAATATGATATCAAAGCCATTCCCTTTAGGCAGGTGAGGAGATAACCTATTTTGGTATCTCTTACAATGAGTTTAAAACCATGGAAAAACTTGATATTGTATTGGAGGCGCCAAGAGGACAGAGTAAGAAGAGGACTTTCCTTCTTCTGCCAGGAGCAGAAATGTCATTAGCACAGGAATGAATCACTTCCCATTGGTTATGTGGCAAAATATGTTTTGCTACCTGTGGAAGGGCTTTCTTTTGGAAATTCTGGCACTTTGCATCCTGTTTGTGCTCCCTTCTCACTGTTACTCAAGTAGGATAAATAGACACGCCCTGCTTGGGGAATAGCATGGTCAAAACATAACTGTTTTGACAGTGATTTTCAGTTTTATGGTCTAGTCTGTCTTCAAATGTCTTCTTTGGAGTGAAAAGCAAAACACCTTCCCAAAACTCAAAAAGTTTCTTCACCATCACTTAGCAAGATCTATTTATTTGGGCTTTTAAGCAAAGAGACCATGAAGAAACTCATGTATTGGATGGAAGAAAAGCGTGATTTTATTTTGCTTGTATCTTGCAGTCCCTCAAAAGATAGGTGTATTATATTATGAAGACTAGTAGAGATTGAAATACACTCATTTTCATTGCTACTTATGCATCACCTACACAGTCCACTCAGTCTACTTGTTGCTTGTTGGCCAGTGATTTTCACGTGCCGTGGGAGAACACGTTATGAAGGGAGAACTGGATGCACAGGGGAAGACTGACCTTACGAATAATTTCTAGAAGATCATTCCCTGCCTACATGCCATTGGGAAAAAAAATATGACAGTACAGTTGTCTGTCGGCCAGAATGACTGTATCTTTTCTTAAGCTTCTGGATACATCAATTTGGTAAGTATGTCAGCTGCCTGTAACTATATCATCTAGCTGTCCATCACCAGCAACTGACTTTTCTCCTTCTTCTAGTTTCGTTATCCCTTAAACCACTCTTCTTCAGTCAACTGTTCTTTCATATTAAAACTCAGTAAGGGAAACATCGCTTACATTCCCTTATCTGTTAAAACATAGTTAATTTAAACTATTTCTTGTAGGGGAAATTATTGAGAAGATGTGTTTTGTATCTTGGTGGTGGTTTGTTTTTTTTTTTCCTTCTGGGCATGAGACAATGCAGATTCAGTAAATAGATCTAACCGTGTGTAATGAGAATGATTCCAGTGCTTTAAGTTCATTAGTTTCACAGTGTGAACTTTAATAAAAATGAATTTGACTAGATTAGATGCAATTACAGCAACTGGAGTTAAAAATTCTGTACACATACATGTTTATAAAAAGGACGATTATTTTGAAAATACGTTTGAATAAATGACAAAGAATAATGTGCATGGCTGGAGTACATGTCAGTGACTGTAATTCTTAGTTTAGAGAAAAGGAACTTTTAATCACTGGGCCCAGTGGTCACTTCACTCTCTAATTAGACCAAATTATTGGTAGTCCACCTTTAAGAGCCATGATCCAAGCAAGGCTTATATACATGTAGGCACAAAGGTAGCACAATTATCTCAGAGGTGAGTATTCAAGCATTTTCAATGTATACACATGGTGCACAATTTGCTGAATCAGTGCTGAAATTGTTGTGTAACTGAGTAAATCTGTCTTTACGTATTTTGGCTAGCGGTGATGTAATGGTCTCAACGGCACGAGGCACCTTGGCTTGGGCTGTGCAGCTGTGCCATGCTGCATATTTAATGGAAAGGCAAAAAGGATCTGCACACCACACCACAGGGAAACCAGATCAAATTACCCTGTTAGGTTTGCGTAACAGAGAACCCATTTACCCACAGGTCTTTTCAGTCATACCTACTCCTTGCCTAAAATGTTCCTTTCACTTTTTTTCCCCTACTTTTCCCCACATGATTTCCCTACTGTAATGGAAGGAAGCCATCAGCTTTGACACACCCTGCAGAGTGTAAGGTCCCACAGCCGTGTGCAGAGTTCCACGTTCTTTGCTAGCTTTGATTTGCACTTAAGTGTGGCACTGTCTCCAAAACACCACGTGCGACACCGTGGGATCAAATCTGGTTACAAATCCTCATTAGCAATAAAACATTGGAGATCTGCTGGCTAGTGTTGCTTAGGGAACTTCTCTAAATCACCTTAGCCCGTTCTCAGCCTCATTGCCATCTCTTTTTTCTCCATTCTCCCTGTTCACACTTAGTTATATTAGTGGGAAATTATAAAAGGTGTTTTACTGTTAAGCTAAGATTTTAAAGTAGATTTTGTTTATCTACTTTCTGCATCTCCTTCTACTCACTGGTGTTTCAAGTACAACAGAAAAATTTCAGAACACTACGCAGACAAATTTCCCACATACTCTATGTGTGAAGGTCATTTTGGATGGCAAGATGGCATCTCTGTCTGTCTCTCTCTGCTGCTTAAAGCCACTACCTTAATAGGATATTAAACTGCTAGCAACTAACTTCAACACAGAAAAAATGCCTGATTGGTGCTTTCTGTGAGAATTTGATAGTGCTGTTGATTGAGGCACTGACGGGAAGCAAAAGTGGAACACTTCTTTTCTGGTTAGTTCTAAAAGGTAGGGAAAAGTAAACAACAACCGTAAACAGTAAAAAGATAATCAACTGGGAGGAATCGATCATTTCAAAATGTAAAACACTGGAGAAAGCTTTTGTTTGAAAAAATGCAACTTCTTTCACTTCAAAATGTCACCAAACATAGTTGATTGAGCAACCTTCACTGGAGCAGAAAGGTATGCGGGGTACCGTATCTCTATCTGGCAGAATACTTGTGCATATTTGATATGAGTATTACACAGAGACAAACTGTGTTCAGTTAACATTTAACTTGCAAATGAAGGTCATGTCTCAGAACGTGAAATTTTGAGAATTACAGAGCTTAGACAATTTAAAAATGTCTAACTGCAAACATATAGCATCATGACATTTCAGTTTGATGATGGTATAAATGTCTAAGAACCAAAATATTTGTTTGTTTTTTAAGAAGATCCCTTCCTGCGATAAAGCCACTTCTTTTACTAGGCAGAACAGACCGGACCAGACCAATAAATTTGAAGTACCACATGCTTTAAGTTGCACATGTTTGAGACAAAAAAGACAAAGCGGTATTAGATTTAGACTTTGTGAATGACCTGGAGTACAAGATAAAAGTAATTTAGATGATAAACAGTGCAGTTACTCAACACTCGATATCACCAGTAATCATTTTAAAAATCACTCTGCTTCCCTGCACTGTTTTCCAAGTAGCAGTATTTGCTTCTTCCCGTAATTCAAATTCCTCTGGGAGATGCCGTCTTTACAGAAGGCAGTGATTAGCAACACCGTTAAAGCAGGCCTGAAGTTCTGGAGGAGGGAGTAGCTAAGAAAAATGAGATTGTGTGAAATGGGGATCATGCACACAGCCAACTAAGGGCTGAAACAAGTGTTTGTTAAACGTGGACAAATATACCACATCTTTATTTTGTGTTCTGAGGCTTGTCAATATGTAAGCTGAAAAAACAGAGTATTAACATGTAAACATCCATCACTCTTTACAGAAAATATTTAGCATCCTCTGAATTTCGAGAGGTTAGCCTCTTAACCCTGTATTTATAGATGGAAATAGGTCAAGTCACCAAAGCGTGCCTGCTTTTAAAACAATGGAATGTTCCCCGATGAAGTTTGCAGACTGAAGGCAAACTGTGATGATTTGCTTCCACTTGCTGTTCCAAAGTGGGTCTCTCAGCTGTGGCAGACCATATAGTCTGGTGCTGCCCCGCACATGGTATAGGCTGCCCACTCCTGATATACTGCAGATAAATTTGCCTGCTGGAAGCTCCCAACTAGCAGGCTTGGGAGCCTTGCTTGTTAGCCTGCTGCTCCTCTGTGCTTACAGAAACTCATTTCAGAGCATTCAGCCAGCTGAGGAGTGGGGTCAGTGCCTTGCGCACAGCATGGGAGAGTGAAGGTAGGAACAGAATCCACCCTTATCTCGGGACAACAACTTTTCAGGTTTCTGCTCTTTAGTAAAATTGCTCCCTGGGCTTTTTCCTTCTTAATCCTTTTGCCTAAAGCCTCTCTCCTCTCAAAACTGTGTTTTTCATTAGCTTCCATAAGCTGCTTGCCTTCTGATTCACTAGTGTTAGAGAACAAGTGGGAAAGGCCCAGGTAGATATAACTCGGAGGGGGAAGAACTTGCTTAGTTGTAGGCAGAGCAGGCAGCTTGTAGAGCCGCCCGTGCAGGGCTAAAAATGGCAAAGCTATCGCATAACTGAGTGTTACTGCAGATCATACCCATAAATCATCTAATTCCTTTGTTTGTCTTCACCAGGTGAAGGAAAAACAATTTCAGAAGCTTTGTTTGCATCATGTTCATACAAGGCTTTACTATGAGGCTATAATCTGCACTAGTAGATAGGTGATGGAGCTCTGAACTGCCAATAGGTGACTGGAAGGGTTTGGCTTGGTGCACAAAAGATTGTACATAATTGTGCTGAGCACGTAGGCTGAGCAACACCACATCCATATGACCATCTAGAGGCTTTGATTCCTAATACACTATTTGAAAGTATACACTTTATTTCTTCTTTTTAACATACAGATCACTGCTATTTTTTGTTTGTTTCCCTCACACCTCCTTCCAGCTCCTGGCTGTTTTGCTAGCTCAGTTATTTTGCAATTTATGTTCTAGTGAGAAAGCATGGATTCATAAATATGGGCCAAAAATGAATTAGATAGAAATAATATGACAGCTATTGATATGCTTTTCACTGAGAGAAACCTTTGAGAGGAGAGATACAGACAGAAAGACAATAAGCAGAAGACACCCCTGCCTCCCCTGGAAGGCCACACAGGAAAGCTGTTTTGTAGATTAAGCCTGTGAGACTTTCCAGCAAGACTAAAGGCAAAAACAGCCCCAGTCAAACATGAGAGAAGCAATAACTTCCCAGTGTCCTCTGGCAACTACAAGCCCATTCAGAGATCACTTTAAAAAAAGCATTACCTGCTCAGTGCACAGAAAATGATGATGGGAATATGTTCTGCTGTGCTTGTTGCTGGTTACTGTAATGGTGACTCCACTTTGAGGTGGATTTTAAAAAGCTTACCAAGCTAACTATATAATTTCCTCTCAGTTTGCTCACCCTCAGATAATTCCTTTTTCCCAAATCTTCGCTCACCTTATTTCGATCTTTCTCAGTTCAGGCATTTGGCAAGCTGGAGCTCTTCCATACATCTAATGTGAACTCACTCAGGTCCTGAAATGGGTTTGGGTCAGCTGTTGGCACCTTGGAAACGTTACCCTGCTGTGGGAGAAAAGTTACAAATATGCTTAATTTTTTCTTTTGATAAGGCATTATTTAGTAGTAGATACTCTTTAATGACCTGTGTTTGCTCTGCTTGTGTACACATGCAACACAAGGTACTAATTTGTCAAGGGCTAAAACACACACAGATGAGTATTATTGGCTTACTTTCTTTTTTTTTTTTTTTAAATTTGCTCCAGTAAAACTGTTGGATTTGCTGGAGCAGGAAGCTATGGAGCATTTTAGTCGTGCATCTGCTTCAGTTGTGGCAGTCACCTACTGTGTAGGACTAGACACAGTAAAATCCCTATGCCTACTATAGTCAGTCTATAATGAACAGAAGATAAACAAAAGTGACTTCATGTTAGCTTTTGGTAAAACCACTCTTGCTGTCCATCCTCTGGGGCAACAACAGTTCCTTTTCTATTTGGTGATGAAATTTAATCTTTGCAATTTAATGTTTACCATCTACTCATGATTTCTTAGTTGCAGAAACAGTGTGCTCTCTTTATGGAACCCTTCTACTTTTTTTCAGGAATAGGGAGTCACACTAATTCCAAGTGTGTCGCCATTCATTGGTGGAATTGAACCAAAGACAAATTTCACGAACAGTGTTTTGGGAAAACTGGAAGTGTCTGTCTTATTGCATACAGAAGTCCCAAGTCTGTACAGAAAGAAGAACAACAATTGAAAGCTATAGATTTTCCATCCTTTTCAGGCTTAAGTGACAGAACCGAGTGCCATTTCCTATGTTTATTTTGTTAGGATTATGTGGAATAATTACTAAATTGGCCAAGAATACAAAAGTACAGCATTGTTCACACATCAAGGAAAGTCATAAAATCAAGAGGCTTCTGAGGCAGAATATGGCCGCAGCTGGCACGCAAAGAATGCAACATCTGTGATTCCCTGTACAAGGTTGTTTGCAAAAATACACAAGGGATGGAACGGAACGCGATTGTTCCGTGACCTTGCCTTGTGACGAATAGCAGATATGGGAACGAGGTGGTACTGCCAGGAAGTAGAGAAGAAAAACAGGAAAGGGACTGATAATTCTCAAATTCCGTTTTTGTATTAGGATTATTATTGAATGAACTTTTTTCCAAGGAGCTTGAAAGCTTTTATAGTTTTTGACCTGTCTTGTGTTCTGTCAAATAAAAACAAATAACACAAAGTAATTTATATAGCACAAAGTGTATATAACCAAGTAGCAGTAGGTGATTGTGTTTCTGAAGTTCAAGAATACTGTGGTTAAAGAAAAGATGGGAGCATGGTGTTGCAGGCTTGTACAAAAATGTCTTTAGAAATAAGTACTGCATCAGGCAGTGCTTATTTTCTAATATAAATCAGATTATTTTGGCAATCAGCAGACAGAACCACTAAGCCTGCTCAAAATAGAGACTATATTCATTTAAATACATGAATGAAAGCACTCAGCTCTTCTACTTCATGTATTCACTATGGAAGTAAATTGATCTGAACGTCTGAAACACCCCATTGTTTGGTCTCTTGTGAAGTCATTTATGACTTTTTAAAATGGGAACTAAGACTTAAGTATTGAGTTCCATTTTTGTAGCATTCAATTTTACACATGTTCTCAGACTTTCATAAAGCAAAAAATACGGAGGATTTAGTCTGTAGGTTCTCGGTCTGTGCACTTATTAAATAGAATGCACTCAACAGTAAGTAATTAGGTATCAGTTGGCAAACAAATTTCTGTCTACATTTTCAACTGTGCTATCAAGATCTATCCTACTGTACTACTCCTGCATGAAAATCTGAACTCAGTTATAACCCTGATTGATAGCAGTAAAGCTTCAATAGATGCATATGCACATACACACAGAGGCTGTCCTATATATCCTGTCTTAGAATATCATAAAGTTGTGCTGCACAATGAGTCTGTCTACTGACATAGGTTAGTTTTCTGAAATAGTAAGCAGCAAGACGTTGTGGTGCTGGGAATTTAGGCAGACATTAGTTTTACAGAATTGTGTTAATAATGGAAACCACTGAGCATACTCTATTTATTCATAGGCTTTTATGCAATCATTATCTTAATTGTATCAAAATAGCAAGTAGCTTTTCTATAAACTTGTGAGGAGGAGATCTTATTTAGCATTCAGGACCTGCCACATCAGTCAAGACAGCAGAACCCTACATGAGATATTTAAAAGCATTTAAGTGGATCAATTTTTAAGTTAATTCCACTCAGCAGTTGCCCTTCCTAAACTACTTTCAAATGACTGCATTGTTTAAGTTCAATATTAATAACTACTGCCTCGCTAAATAGCACTTTTTCAGTGACATGCATGAACTAAACTCCATGTCACTATCATCTGGAATGGCTTCCCACGGATTCACTCGTTGCATGGTCTTAAAATGTTTCCATGAAAAGACACTGCTTGACTTCTGTGTGGAAATCTGACATCTAGACTATAAGACAAATGAGCTGTAAAGAGAACGGGCCAAATAACAATGCTATTTATGTACCCTCCTGTTTATTAGAAGTATGATTATATACACAGTGATGCTAATGCATAATTTCTACTTATCCACTAGTCCATCAACTGGCACACAATATTGGTTTGGGAGTGGTAGTCTTCAAAGGCATAGAAATACAGAGAAGTTGCCTGGTTAGTACAGTACCTTTCTGTCACCCAATTATTAAAAGCATTGAAACCAATCCCTATCAACTTCACTTCATCACCTCTGTAAAACAAGGTATGTTAGAAGATTATGCAATGAAGAGACCAGATTTAGGCACCCTAACTCTAAAATGGCTTGCTCTTGTTCACACTTTTTATTCCAGTAGGTAACTTGTATCATTTGATTAGAATACAGGCTGCTTGAAAGGCTACGGATATGCCTGTGTTTATAGAACTCTAATGGGTATCAGTCATTATTGATGCCATCTGTTTACTTCAGTGCTAACATTTACAATCTGTTCTGCTTAAAGGTAAATGCTGAAGAGGCATTCAAGCAGCTCTGCTGGATGAAAGAAATTTTGCCCTGATACAAGGTTTTTTTTCTTTTTGCTTCCTTTCTCATGCTTTTGCAAACATGCAAGGTTCCCATGCACTTGAAGGTAAAATAACTTCTCGATGAAATGAAACAGAAGGGTCTATTAATTTTTGGCGCAGATACTGTATGTTTGACTTCCTATAATCAAAGGCGTCATGCTTGCTGGAATAAAAATATATATTGCAATATCCCACTATGTGGACAGTTATATTCTCTTCATGAGAAATAAGAAATGAAATTTCATGGGGAATGAAACCTGAATACAAAATGTCATCCATATGTCTACAGTGTGTTAATTATTGGCTGATAGAGTTTATGAGGAAGTACACATGTGAGCAGTTTATTTTAAGGAGGAAAGGGGAGAGTACAAGGAATTAGCTAATTATGATATGTGATAATACTCAAACTAATGTTGTGTGTTACTGACTATTCTATGATACATGAGCAATAATTACCTGAACAGCTTTGACTCATTTACCAGCTCTCTATAATTTATAGCTCAAGCTTTATGAAACTTCCGGTTTGAAAAAAACAGCCTGAAATTGTAAGCAGAGTACGCTTTCCCAATGGTTCCTTTGTTATACTATGTAATAATGAAAAAATGCATATGAGCATGTAGTAATGTCTTTGCCAAAATGAGATGGAGTTCTTCATTTCCTTTGCATTCCTGAATTTTATTTTGTTTTTCACATAACTCTAAATGGCAGAAATTTCATTTGTAAGCTGACAATTGGTTAATGAGTGCACATACTTTATTTCCTTTTTTCTTTATAGCAGTGCCACCGAAATGTCTCAGAAAAAGGACTGGAATGTGCAGAGATCTGGATGACAAATATACCCTGTTTGGATGAATCAGAAGGATGATCTATCTTTTAAATTGCAGCTTAGAATAAAGACGTGCAAGATTGGGTAAGCATTGAAAGCATTTTGGACATGGTAGCACACAGCTTTATACAAGATAATTTTGTTCGTAACGAAGTACGCATGATTTAGGGTGCCAGAGTTCAGCTCCCAGCTTGAGCAATTGCTTGATCAATCTGCTTTGCACATGAAAATGACTCGCTGACATTCTGACCAGTAGGTTTCAGAGAGTCACTAAACATTCATTGCTCACTAAGCGCTCTAAAAAACAGCTTCCATAGGTCATACTTCACACAAGTAATATTTTTATTGCTACTTCCAGTATAATTAGTATAGCATGCTATTTTTTTTTTCACATAGCTTTAGATGGTAGTTCTAAATTTTACTTTGACACACTTTCACTCATTTTTGTTAACATTATTTGCTATGCCGTTCCTATTTTCTGGCTTTGTAGTCCTCTTTCTACAAACAAAACTCTTACTCCATTTACTCAAAGCCAAAATGCAAAGATTCTGTTCTTCAGCACATTTACTAGCCCAATGTGTTACAAAATCAATGCGCCTTATTTATTTTTTTCACTGTTAAAGTTATTTAGGAGAATTCAACTGAAATGCATTTAATTACGCTCTGTCTAGAACATGCTGAATGCACCAGAATATAAGTAACTTTGCAAATATAATGTGAAGTGTCAAGACAATAGTGTTTGTAAAGGTAACGCCATTATTTTTGTTCTCTGTTTTTGATGAGTCAGGTATTTAATGGCATGCTGTTGTTCAAAATCACGTTCTGAAAGAAAATTAATTAATCTACTTAGCATGGACCAGAAAAAGACCACACAAAAATTGACACTGAAATTTGGGTCTCACATCCACAATCCATTTCAGTTTGCTTTCTCAAAAAGTTATAAGGGTAAATAGAAAAGGCAGTTTTTAGAAAATGTTTCCGATCATCAAAATCAGTCACCACTATTAAATATTAAAATGTATAATACTCACTGAAGTAACAATGGAAATAAGTATCTATAGTACTTTAAAAATATTTTCTTGTACTTTCAAAAATGAAGTAATGTTAAAGAACTAGCAGAGCCCAAAGTTGTGACATTAAAGCAAAACAAAAATGAATGGGTTTCCAGGTTCATTTCATAAATTGTACTGACAGTTCGTAATTATGGAAATATGTTCAGACATATATAAAGCAGAAGGTAATATAAATGGAGCAAAGCTGGAAATACTGCAAGTGGATGTGAGCCAACTGTTTCAGCTACAAGAATAAAATTAAGTTAGTAGTTCAAGATAATTACTGTTCTTTGTTTCTCCAAAGTGTTCAGGAGAAATCATAATTTACAGGAGTCCAAGGAAATCTAGAGTCACCAAAAAGAATGCTACAAAGAGGCGAAACTGTAACTCTGTCCCTGAGACAGCCTATGGTTTTAGTAAAGTCATTTATGTTTTCTTGGGCCAGTCACTAGTTTTATTTGATGCAAATGGAAATGACATTTATTTACCCCATGGAAGTTCACTAGTGAAGGGATACGTACTCTCAGGAAAATTCAAAAATGTTGTGATAAAGGATAGTGAAGATATTGAGCAGTGATTCTGAGCTTGGTTATTTCACCTCTTTTGGCTTTATTTTTTCCTACTATTTGGCTCCCAAATTGTTTGGGTTTTTTTGCCACCCTCAAAAGCTTTGCAGACATTACTGTGAGAAACAGTACAGAAGGGAACAGTACAGGAAAACCTAGTGATGACTGCTGCATGCAGGCAGTATTTTAATCTTGTAGTGTAGAACACACAGGAATATCACCATTTGCAATGGGGCTGTAGGAGTGCTCCTTGTTGGGGACCAATACAACCTACTGTGGAGGTACAGTGCTGGAAAAAGGGAAGATTTCCTTCCTCCCTTTCTTCCCCTTCCCCTTCCCCTTCCCCTCTAGGCTGATGAATGAAAATTAGCCAATATTAACACAAATTTCTCATTCGACCATTTAAACTAGTGCAGCTCAAATTCATTGAAATGTGCTAGAGAGCGCTCACATGACCTGTCAGATCTGCTATGGTGGTAACCACAAGCAGAGAAATGGGGTTAAGTGCCTCACTGAAAGAGGGCTGATGGCCGCTTTGTCAGCAAACACATCTGTGGCTGGGGGAGGACGCATCTCCGTGACCTCAGCTAACTGGAATTGGGCAAAAAGCCTGCACTGATTCTTAAAATTGTTCAGCTTCTCAATCTAGGGCACCTTCATTTTGTAGGACAGTCTGTCAGAAGCAGATTTAAGAGTCCAAAGCTGTGGTTCATTTTATATTTCTCTACTGTCTCCTATTAACAGCACCTGGCTGCTGCTTGACATACTGATGAAATTAAATACATGTATCCAGAACAGGATATGCCACTTACCTAATTAAGGTTAGGAAAAGATTGCCTTAAAAAGGGCATCTTCCAGAGGCTGAGAGTTGTCAAACACAGCACCTGCAGTAAATAAAAAGCAATGCCATTTTTTTCTGTTGATATAGGTCTCAGTTTATCTCTTTCTCTTACAGTTTTATTACTGTTCTTTCTTCATGCTAGGTTATTTTATGTCACTGAGACAAAATTTGGCATCTTTCTCCAAACAACTGCTCAAATTGGATGCCATTCTAACCTTCCAAGCATTGTAAAAAATATTAGATGGTTTGTAATATCCTAATCTCCTTGGCACGAAGCCCAAAGATATGCAAGCAGGTCATCTCTTTACATACTCATCCATCTTGGAAAGCTGTTTAAGTTATTTGTGGAACAGCACATTTTTGCAGAATAGATACACACCTTATTTAATTGAGCAGAGCTGTAAGTACATTCAGCCAGGCTGGCTTTCCCTGCAGATGTCTGTACTGTGTACAATATTGCACTCTGTGGGCATGCAAATTTTTTTCACAGCTGCTCAAACATTGCCTTGAAGCATCAAAATTATTCCAGCAATTAAGTTATAAGGAAAAGTCACTTACATTCATTAAAGATCTGTATCCTTTAATATTTTGAATTCTCAGGTTAAATGTGATAGGAATGCAGGGCTGAAAATCCAAATCTTTACATAAATCAACCATTATCCTGGTTTACAAATGGGCAAATGAAATAAAAGTCTTCTAAGAGAAAAAGCAGCAAAACTGGTAGTCTGAGGAAAACTTAGTTTCTTATTTTTCATGTTACTTTATGCATCATTTGTCTAAGCCACTTTTTTAAACATCAGCATCAATAAACAAATTCTTTAGTGCAATAAGAATCTATGACCTGCAACTCAGATGAGTTACATTCACAGGTCCGAATGTAGGTCTAAGTGATGTGACTAAGCCTGATAGTGATCACCAGAGTACAACACTCAGAAGTTTCCTAATGTGAGCACTCTAGGTGTTTCTCAAGCAACGAGTCCTGGAAGCCCACTACCCCCCAATAGCCATTAAACTCCCTTTACCAGCAGACCAAGCACAGGCTGACAAAGAGTTACATAAAAAAACGTGCTGCAAACAATACTAGAAACCAGCTCTCAGCCCAAACTAGAGATAAACTCTGATTTCTCTCTCTTTTCCTTCCTGTGGAAGTAGAAAAATGCTAGCAAAATTCTGTTTAGTCACTGCTTATGAAGAACAGTAAACCTGTAAATACTTACTACCCTATGTTGCTTTACTATTTGTTGAAATTACCTATTATCAGTTTGCTGATATATTCATAGCTTTAAAACTATCCCACTCTCTACTAGTTTTCCCAACTGAGAAGTGAGTTACTGAGCAGACATGGAGACTGTTGCCACCAGTTGTCATCTTTCCTGATGCAAAGCCCTATTGATTTAGCAGTCTCAGAGTTAGATGCTTGTGCTCCCACCACTTGAGATCATTTTGGTTTTTGCACATGAATTAAAAAAAAAAAAAAAAGAAAAAGGGGGGGTGGGGGAAGGGGGAAGGAGCTTTTACTGTTGGCAGTCTTCCAGTCGTAATCTGAAAGAGACAGCTTGTGCCTGTCTTCATTGCCCAGGTAGAAAACAGTGCTGTCTTCACCAGCACGAGCTGAAGCTCGCTGAATAGGAGAACTGGAACTCAACAGAAACACAGGGTTCCAGAAAGATTTCAGGACAACGACATATGATCGTTAAGTTCCCCTTAAGTTCTCCACTGGAAATTAAAACAGGGACTGAACAGAACCATTGCACATTAGATTACTGTACTACAATTGCCATACTAATAAACTTGTTCAACAACTATGCATTAATTTGTATATATTAGAAACACTACATAGTAGTTTAGTCTGTATTAAAATCGCAGTTGCTTATACACTTGCCTCATTTTCCTCTCTAGAAACTGGTGGTCAGCAACTGGTGTCCTATTTATGATATCCATTATTGTAACTGTCATTTCTCTCTAAGGAGTGATACCAGAGATCAGTAATAGTGAATTGCATAACTGCAAGGGTTTATGTTCTACAGTGTAAACCTATTGTCCAGGAGATAATTTGCTACTTTTTAAATTTTAGCAGTTTTACCTTTTTCTCTTTTTTTGTAATGTGAAAATTTTACATTGTTAGTGAATTCCTCCCCCATCCTATACTGCATGCAGTGTAGGCTACAGTGCGGTGCAGACACACGTCTATTGATTTTACTTTGCACAATAACTACCACATCATAACAGTTCAGCTGAAACTAATGGAACTAATTAAGCAACAGGGACCTCCAAGCCAGAGAATCATAGATTTGCAGTTGTAAAAGATCTATCAGTCCATCTGTTTTATCTTCCTGTCAGAGCAAGAGTTTTCCCATGCAATATATCTTCTTTTGCTCACTATGCCTCAAATTGTGCTAAAAGATTGGGGATTTCAAGTCTTGCCCCAGGAGACTGCTCCACAGCATAATAAATCTCATTGTCACGGATCTCTTCCTGCATTCATTATACTTCTTTAAATGCGTGCTATTTTTCTATTTACAACCTCTTATTCTGTCTGAAGAAAGCCCTCCTCTTCACCACTGAGCTTTAAACATTAGCAGACAGCCTTGTCTTGCCACATGTCTCCCACAGAGTCAAGCAGCAGGTTTGTTTTGGTAGGACTCCACGGAAGGCTTTTTCAATCTGAAATTCGACAGATTCATATGCAAAATGTAATTAGCCCAGCTACTACAGACACGTTTTAAGAGAAACTGAATGGAACTCCACAGAGTTTCCATTTGGAGGCTGCGTGGCTACCTCTTTTCCTCGTACTTCCAACCTCTTAGGAAGCATTGCACAGAGCACTGCATTTGGTGCTTTTTAGGACATATCAACAAGTATCTCACTATTACAAGATCTAAAAATTAAAGACCCACAACCCTATGCTTTTTCCTAACATTTTGTCAAAAATTAAGGCTGGGAAGACAGATGAGCTTGTGGAAAGTAAAAACATTTGAATAGGAATCACTAGCAATAGAGACGCCCCCGAAATGAGAAAGCAATAGCTTGGTTCTTCAGAAGAGACCTGCAGTGAGGAAGGAGGAGGAGGAGTCTTCAAGACCTAAAATTTCTTTAAGATGAACAGAGGTGATGGAGTGCTCAGCTGCAGCTCTGCTGAGTTCTGCCCAGCAGATCGTAAATTTTCTTTGGTTTTGAATTTGTAACAGAACCTGAACAGAGGTGATTGCCCCTGATTTCCAACTTAGGCATAAAAGTTGTGTGTATTTCTGATTATACTGCAGAATGAGTGCAGCTATGATGAGTGGTATGAAGTAAGGTAAGTGACAACGCCTAACTAGAAAAGGAGAAAGTATTGCATTTTAGGCTTTAGTAATAGCCAAAGAAAGGACATTGCAGATTTAAGTCAGTCCCTTGACTTGAATTTATTACCTTTATAAACTGCAGCATATTTCTGAGAAGAAAAGACTGATTTTTGAAGAAAAACAGTTTAAAAGACATTTACACTATCCCTGTTTCTATGGCTTATTTCTGGTCTCAAGATTTTTATAATTTGGTTAATGTAACTCTGACATTAATTTCTGAGAAAGTCATCTTGAATGACTGCGTGTGTCAGCAAATGTTGGCTGCTTCCATGTAAGATATGGTCAAAATGTTTTATAGAGTTTCCAACATCTGCTTATGAAAACGGAATCGCTCTGGTTATCGGGGTTGAAAGAGGCCATTCTCTGAGTGGGATTTTATTACGCTGTTGGTGCATTGTATTATAATCCATAACTTCAGCACTAACGAAGTTGAAGTATCTGTCCTTATGATTTATAGGAGACTCCAAACCACATCCTTTGATTCTCAACAACATGCTACCTTCTTCTGTGTGTTTTACTAGTTGATTTACTATGCTCTATCTCTAAGAAATGTGTGTTCTGTCTGAGTATACTGCCCAACCTGCTTCAGCTTTGAAAATGAATTGTTCCATTTGGATTGCTTTAAATCAAAATTTAGGTAATTTTAAAACTCACAGTTCCTTTAAAAAAAAAAAAAAGCGCTCCATTTCTAATATGCTTGAAATCAGTAAGAGCCTGATAAAAATCTGTGCAATATTCATTATTGGAGGAGTAATGTTTTTGATAGATAATGAGATTGTTCTTTTCCCTGGTTCATCCTGAATATTTTTATTGGTTTGGCTGATTTTTTTTGCAAGGATATAATTCTCTACCTACTGCCTGTTTGCTACTGGGGCTAGGGAAACCTAATGGATGAGGGAGAAACAGGAATTTGTGCTTAACACCTTTAGTACTGCTACTTAAACTTGTTACAAATCCTTTAATAACCACCAGCTGCTCTGTTGTTATCATGCCCTTCTGAGCTTAGCTGGCTAAATCTTCCTCCTGCTTTAAAACTTCTTGGTAAAAGTAGCTTCTAAGCTTCTAAGAAAGTAGCTTCCTTCCTAAGGCTGAACGGCAACCAGCCACACGACTGTGGCCTGACATCCTGCTACCACAAGGCATGGCTGCTCCTGCTTTGATTTCACCTCACAAACCCACGTTTGCAACATAAATGAGAAAAGACAAACGTAATTCAGCATAAGAATCTTTTGACCTGATGTTTAGAAATTAAAAGGAAAAATAAAAGCAAAGCAAAAGCTTTGGTGTTTCAGGATATTGTAGGGGATGTGTAGAAGTCACACCAGGAATGATGTGGCAAAGTCTCATTGTTAGATTGTTCTATGTCTCCTGAAATTTAGTGCATCTCACATGTTTGTGAGGATCTCTGTTGGCATTATTTAATAAAAAAATATTTCCAGATCAATGAACCGAGAACATTTCCCAAACACATTGCTGTGAAAGCAAATATGGGTATCCACCCGTTTAGCTAGAATAAAATAAAAAAAAAAATCACTACATTAAAAACAAAAAAATTAATTTGCAGTACGCAGAGAGCATAGGGGGAGGGAGACAAGTCATAATCTATGAATATTTAAGGTTGAGGGTATTGAATTATTCCATTTATTTTGAGCTTCTCATGGTCCTGTGTCCTGCAGGTCTCGGGGACAATGAGGCTAAAATGCCGAAAGGGATGTCACTAGATAAAAGCTGCAGAATTTATGCAAGTGAGTTTTCTTAGCACATCTGTGACCTCTTTTGACTTGACCTTAGTTACAAAAAGAGTTGTACCATTACGCTTTCGGAAGAGCTCAGAAAGGTCCTACACTGTTCTTGCAAACAGAAAAAGTGGTGTGGTCAGTGGTGGCAAAGAAAGATGGTTCTTTTTTTTTGGTAAACTTTGCTTCTCCAACAGTCACTTTCACTTTAAATACTTTTCTCCTTCAAGGAGTTCCTCCAGGATTTTTCCTTCTTTGCTGTCTCACCACAGTGAATCAAGTGAGAAAAGAATGGAGCCTGCAGTTTAGCCAGTATGTTTTTATCAAGAGGCTTTTCCAGAAAGAAAAGAAGATATAAAGTGAAATTGCTTAGTTTAGCATAGATTAGGGCCTTCTGGTACTTCATCTGTATATAGATGAATTATTAACCTTGGGGGAAAGGTAGCAGTGTGTTCATACTAGCTACTTTTCAGCGTGTTTGAGTTTTTTCCTAGTGCACATTGCCCACTGGGGAGCCATTACAATGATAATAATGAAGAGCTCACTAATTCCTATGACTCTTGCTTTATTGTCATAACCTCTCCAGCGTACATACGGCGCTTACCATTCTGGGTAACCATAGCAATCATTGACTACCGAGGCTACGATACTGTTGCACTGCAAAATACGACTACTTTGTTATACAATGCAAATCCCTTATTATTATTATTACTGCTGTGTTAATGATCATCTGAATTTAGAGTAAAAGCTTCAGCAGCTCTCAGGTAGCGTTTGTGTACCTTGATCTCCATGTAGACTAAATTTAAACAGAGTAGTAGGCTTCTGTTTAAATTTGGTGTTTTTTTGGTTTTGTTTTTGTTTTAAATGAACTAATTTCTTTTCATGGGGAAGGCATTTTTACAAATTCTTCAAAAGTGGATGTCTCTGGGCTGAAAATAATGAAGTTTCTGGAAGACAGTACACATGTAAAGGTACACTATTGATATGCAATCTGCAATGTGGGATCTATTCTGAAGAAAGCTTTGTTAAGGTAACATTTAGTTTTAATATAAAAATAATTATTTAATATTTCAACTGATTTTCATTTAAACAAAGTGATTTCTTTTACTTCAGATAAATATATCAGCATGATTTAAAAAATAATAAATCCTTTGCTACCTTACCTATTACTCATTATACTTTCTAAAATTTAATTAAAATAATTCAGGTAGTATCTGTTGACCTTTAAAAACTTTTGAACCAGTAAAGTACTAGAAACAGTGATTTCTAATATGAGTAGGTAGTTTAAACAGTTAAACTATCTTTTTAAAGTCACGACCTCTTTGAAGGCAGAATTGCTTTAAAAGGAGATTTTTTTTTTTTCCATGTCGGTTCATCAGAGTATTCCAGTTCAGAGACTAATTTGAAGTAGAGAATTGTTTGAGGAATTGAAAAATTGGGAAAACTGTTTTCCTCATATGGTATGGCTGAAAAAAGGAGTGAGAAGTAGTAGTCCCATAATCCAGGAAAATTTGGAGCCCAGAAAGCCAGCTCACTAATTAAAACCAGCAATTCCCTTTTTTAGAACAAGCATTCTTTTTTTTTTCTTTCCAGCAATATGATGACTACAAAAAGATCAGACACTTATTAAATTGTAAGCGTGAATTGCGAATTCAAAATTTTATTTTAGGCTTTCCTGATTAAAGTCAAAGTTTCAGATAAATTTTGATACAAATCACAAGTAGAAAGGAATAATCTACTTAATATAATGTAAGTTAGCATTTACTAAGATATAACTACTCTGAATAAATACATACATACTTTATCATGTGCAGCTATAGGACAGTCACCTTTACAGAAAAAACAAACTACTTTTTTTCTATTTGCTTGCTGATCCTCTTTTGTACTGTTTCATCTTGTTTCAAGTCAGTTTAAGGTTAAGATTTGCATCCAAAGTATCTCCATTTTTGACAGCAATGTAAGCGAAACCAAATTGTAACTTGCTAGTCATTCAGAAAAGAAGAAAATACATAATAGGCTTATATACACTAGGACAGTATTTTCAAGGGAGAAAAATAAAGGTAGCACAGATCCTCCAAGGTGACTCTACCTCTGAATAGGTGGCAAGCTGTTATTTCCTCCATGTCACGGCTGGACTGCCTGCTGAGGGACGGCACGCTTGTGATGAAGAGGGGCTTTCTGACAGGAGCCTGATGCACCATTCAGTTGAAAAAGGTGCTGGGAAAAAGATTATCAAAGCATAATGCCTTTATGAAGTGTGGCATTTTAGGCACAGCTCTGAAAACCCTTCCCCCATGTCCTTTTAAGAGGAAAACATATCTCAAGGGAAAAAGAGGGAATGTCATAGTATCTTGCCTGGCAGGTAATGGTGCACAGATGAAGAATCTTTCACAAGGTGTATTCAGGAGGATAAAGAGAGAGATTTTACTGGATTCTAAACACAGAGCTGTCAATCCCTCCATTAGCCAGAATGTCAGGATGCGTTTATACCCACACCGGGGAAAACTTCAGCCAGTGATTGAATCTGAAAATCCTTGAACAATTTAAGCTACTGAGTGTGGCTTGATTATACTCCACCTTGACCCAGGTGTTCTCCAAGCACAGAAAGTTGTCTGTGTGCAGATGGTCATCCATTCCCTGAAACGTCACCCGCCTTGGCAGCACCGGATCATTTACAGGGTCTTTTTCTACCCTGGACCATGGCATGTGTCACTGCAAATGTTTAGTTCATACCACACAGAGCACACAGACTCTCTGGTTCCACATCAGTAGCCTTATTTGCCCCTTCAGCTAGCAAGTGGCAGCAAGTGTCTGTTTTTTGAAACAGAACTGGACTATAATAATTTACAGAGATCTAAACTTAGCAGTAAATCAGGAAGGAAAAAAGGCCGGTTAGTGGATTTCCTTTAAAAGACTGAGAGAAAAATGCATTTTTTCTTATCTTCTTTTGGCATTATGTCTAAAATAAACTTTCATTAAAGCTTACTCTGTCTGCAGTCCAGCTACTGTGGTTTAGAAAAATGCCTCAAGAATAGTGCAGCAATACTATGCAAGGAAGTGGTATCAGATCACAGTAGTAGAATAAAACAAAATTTAGAATGATGAAGCCCTTTCAAAGCCCTCAGGTTATCAGCTGTAAAAAAAAAAAAAAAAGCAACGTGATGCCAGGTGTAATGCTGACATTTTTCAGTCAAAACCAGGGTACTTGACATTAGCATGAGTCAATTCCTGGCACTGCCATGCATCATCAGAGTTATAGCTTAAGTGCCTCATGTACAAACTCTCCCCAGGGAGTCGAGATCTCCAGTCAGTTTTCATCTCCCATGAGCTACCAGGGTCTGTCAAGGCATTATGCATGTTTGGGCAGATTCATAAGGATACGACTTGTAACTCACCTTGCATTGTGAAAAAGATTTTGGAAAATAATAATCAATTCCTCAAAACTACATTCAGGGTTAGAACCATGTTTTTTTCTTTTCTATAAAAATAATGATTTAAGTTTCACGACCCACACTAAAGAAGGTTCTCTCTATATATTTAGAATATGTTTACACTAAAACTCCAATGTAACATGAAAATTCCCAACTTGTAAGAGAATTTAGGGCAATTAATACACAGCAGTAGGAAACTTGGTTAATTTGCCCTTGCAAGTTTTAACCTGACTAGAAGTATCTTCTATGCTGCTATATGTGAAACACAAGCTTTATAGAACAGTGAAGTGTTCGGAGGCTTTCCCTTACCAGAGCAGTCAAAAGCAAAGAGCCCCAAAACCTTCATACATATTAGGTAATAATTCCCGATTTAGTTCTTACCTGGGATACAGTTCTGGGCCATGGAAAGCTTTAATCTTTCCAGTCTTCCATTCTTCCAACTTTGAATCCTAATTTTAATCACTGAAGGTTTGTGATACCATTTAAAAGATCAGTGTTTAATGAGACCAATCCGTCATCCACTTGTCAACTTCAGCTGTAATGCTGTTGAGATCTACCTAGTAATAATGGATTTTTGAGACAATCGATAGCTTGGATACATACATTTCAAGTTGCAAGAGTAAGGTATCTGAGAAAGGCGAAAGGATAGTTAAAATGGTTGGGCACATGAGTGATTTAGCTGACAAGAGGAAGAACATGAAAATGTTATGAAGTAATAATCCAATTACAGTTTTAACACACAAGTTAACATTTCCCAAATATAAGTAAGTATCATTCAGTCTCAATGTAAAATAAAGACTCTTCTTTTTAACAGGTTAAAGGGCAAATGTTGCAGTATGGAATTACAATTCAGTACTTCATCCTGGAGAATAAAGACTTCAATTTACAAGAGAAACAGCTGGCTTTTTCAAAACAGAACTGTCTTAAATGCCTGCAATACACTGACCTTCAGGTGCTTTCCATAAGATTTCCTCTCCTAGTTCAAGGAAATCACCGGCTGATTCAAAGCTTATGCTGACCAAAGAAATGCATAGGAGATCTCAGGAAGCCAGAAGACTAGATCCAGAAGTCTCTAGTCTCTAGGCGGCCTATTCAAAGGAAGCCCTGCCTTGGCAGCCTTTTCTGTACTTCTAAGGAAAAGTGTGCCAAGGATATTCTCCAACACTTCAGCAGCTGATCATCCATACTGATGCTGGTGTTATGCACTTGCTCAGACGACACACTGGTCTGGTTTGAGGAGCAGCACACACTAGGGATGATTCCCGTCGCAGAGATAAGACTCCTTTTACCCTGTGCTGTTTTTCAACAGTATCCCAATGCACTTTCTACCTTCATCTCTGTAAGCTTCAGTCAGTGGTTCAGGGTTTGTGATCCAAGGACTACTGCCATGCAAGGGAGCTGCACAGTCTTACTGAGAAAACTAATATTAAGGTGTATGAAAGTACATATGGTAAGGCTATGCAAGACAAAACACGTAAAACCACAAAGAAGTCACCTAATTTTTGAGACAAGAGCAATGAACAGTTCAAGAATTCAAGAGGAAAAATACTTACATGAAAACATATAGAACTATAAGAAAAAACAGCAGAGACTCAGAAGATGCTAACTCAGCAACACAAGAGGATCAGCCCATTCTAAGAGGCAAAGGAGACTGACCCATCACCATTTGATTGACAACCGCTTGGCTGGTATAAAGCCCCATCAGGCATTTCATCAGGTGGTGATGAGCATGTCAAAGTTTAGCCTAGTAGCTCATTTTTCATAGTTAGCTACTGTGTGCGTTAGTAGATTTTAAAAAGCTTTGCACTCATCATTTGTGCATACACTGCCTACAGAAACTGATGGTATAAATTGCCCAAATTCTTGTGGCACAGTGAGGGAAGCTGGTTCCCTACACACACATGAACGCACAGAGAGAGTGTCTCAGGGGTGCGCAGTGCCTACCCTCAGTTTCATTCTATGAAAACATCGCTCTGAACTGAAAAGAAATGCCCCCCCCTACAAATACTATCTTAGGGACGTAACAGAATGCATGGGGGACAGGGGTGTCAGGTGATCTGCAGTTATTTTGACAGGATCAATCTAGCCGAAAGAAAACAGTCCTTGGACCTGTTTTATTTAGCAGTATAGTGCAGTTATACTGACCATCTGCTGCTTGCCTGGCAGTATATATGAAACTAGCTAATAATTTCACTTCCGTTCTTAAAGTAAGGTTGAATGAGCACCGAGAATGAATTTCCTCAGGTCTACTGAATGTTCAGTTTGGTTGAGTTTGTGACCTCAGGAAAGGGTAAAAGAAAATCTGCTGAGTTGTGCAGATAGTATATTTTCAGATATACAATTTACTGTTTAATAAATAAGGAGAGGTTACAGGATGGTTCTTGGGGTAAACAACTTTATGGGTAATAAAAGAGAAGCTTAAATTCAAGCCCCTCCACAATCCCTCTCTTGGTCAATTATACGTCCTCCTTTACGCCAGCAACACTCCATTTTTACCTTGGTTACTTAAAGTTAAAGGCTATGTAAGGACCTCTTTTTTTTTTCAGGAGCCATTATCTTTGAAAGTGTAAAGAGATCATCTGCAATCAGTTACAAATTTACAATAAATTTCAATACTGATGACTGACTTACACCACTAAACCCTAATGCATTCTAATAAATGCTAAATGAAAAATGAGATCTCTACACCAGCTAGTGGCACAAATTAATTTAACTCTACAATCCCAAATAAATGTATACATATCTTGGGTGGGTCTGTTTGTGCTGTGTACATGCATGCACAAATATGCGTATGCAAGGAGCTTCAGATACTATAGCTCTGAGTCTCACCACAAAAACGGAATTTTACATATGGGATTAATGTCAAATAATTCTTGAGTAGAAGTGCGTGCTGGTAGCAAATATGATGATAGTACTTCAAGATCTGTGGATATGATTACGTTTGCAGTAGAGGTTTAGGAATAAGATCATATAAAGATAAGAGGAATTCTCATAAGTGCAACTAATTAATATTTGATTAATAATAATGTGTGTACGCTGCTGAATTACTGAATGTTAGCATCCTATCAACTCGTACTGTTTGCAAACAAGCTAGCTGCAAACACCTGTCTTCCAAAAGTGTGGTTGTGGGTATGGTCAAACGTAATAGGCATTGTGCAATCTGCCAAAAATAGAACGTAGAGTTTATTACCACAGCACTAAAAGGAATACAAAGAGTTCAATATCAAGCACTCAAAAGTTTGGCATGCCAAAGTGAAGATTACTTCTGTAGTCTTTATTCAGCAGTGCCATTGGGAAGACAGGCTGCAGTAACCTGACTAAGTTTTCTGAAGTATGACACCTTTTTATACTGCTCACTTCTGGGCACATTGGTTTCATAACTCACACAGAGGTTTCCTAGGTTTTTTCATATTTGCTAATCTGTAAAAATCTAGGTAAACCTAAAGTGTATATCAAGTTCAAAGCCCTAAGGAGAAGCTCCCACCACCTACACAATAAAACAAGATTATATTTAAGGCATGTGATCTCTCCAGTTCTAATAGTGCAGGATGCGAACATGCCCAAATATACCCAAGAGTACCAAGGCTACAGAACAGGAGTGGAAAGACTGTTGCCTAACATTAACAGCATCCTGCGGGGTAATTACAGGTAAATTGTGAACTTAAATGCTGGCTGTCTTGGAGTCTGGTCAGTCCATTTTCTGTCAGTCATAAATTTCAGGCCAATGCTCATACATCAGTTTACTCATTTGAATGGTCCTTCACTGTATCATTTAGCAACTGTTAACTGTGTGCATCAATCATTAAGGTAAGCAGCTTTCGCTGGAGTTGTAGTAAAAGATATTTTTCAGTTTTGAGACAAAGTCAGTGGCAAGGCTACCTAATAGCGTAACAATCTTCCTATTTAAAGTTTTATTCCAAAAACCTTGATCAAAGAGATCTAATCTGTAAAGTTACAGAAACAAAAGCTGCTGTCATATTTAAATGAGTCCTTGTTTAACTGATTGTGCTCTTGAAGTCATCTCATTCTCCAAGAAAATTCATTAGCTCTGGACAGTATTATTATTTAACATCTTCTCTTCTGGAACATGCATACATCCAAAAATAACAGTTTTGCCACACATTTCCATTATATGCCCGCTGACTGACAATTTGCTTACAATCTGCTCTTGCCATCTGAGTCTTGTTAAGTTCAAACTTTTTTGGTCAGTGAAAGATGGTTTTACTTTCCCGAGTCCAACACAGAACAAATAATCTGTCAAGCAGCTATTCTTAAAAACTACAAGAGTCACTATGAAAGTTAAACAGAACACTCCACATAATTGGTGGCTTTTCTTTTTGCATCACATTCAGTTCCCTAAATATAATGCAAGCTGGATCAAATTCTTTATTTCAATTAACATACTCCACTTCCTATTAGATGTTATTCTATCAAACAAAAATTGTCCTTGTCAATTTTTCTGTTTTATTAAACAGATCCTAGTATAAAATCTGTCTCCTAGGTTCCATATCTCACATGTAGGCACTGCAGACCACACCGCTGTGTGCAGCCTTGTCAAGTGCCTGACAGGTGAATCACGTATCAAAGAGTAAAATAAAGGCTGTCTACTTTTCAGCTGAAAATGTCAGAGCAGATATGTTGGGCTTTATTCTCCACATTTACAAAACTGATTCTGACAGTTACTAATCATTTATACAGTTCAAAGGAAAGAAGTCCTACACTGCTCACCCAGTGTGAGCAACAGTGTGTGACAAAAGAGTGCTTCTGCACCCCATAGGATGATGTATATTATTACGTACCAGTTACACAAACCACCCACGCTATGGGTAAAAGTCTTGTTTTTCCTCCTGGAAAGCAAGTTTCTAAATATACTTCTCGTCGGTCTCTTTAATGATCCCATTTCCTCCAAGTTTTCAGAAAAGTTGGCCGTGGAAAAAACTAATTCAGTAATAACTTTGTCATAAATTAGATCTCTGAACTGAGCTGGGGTTAAATGGCAAACTGATTTTCAGCTAACTGCTTCTCGTGTAGTTCACACTTCTGAGTGCATGGCTGCAAATCTGCTTGCTCATACTGCTGTTTCCCAGGCCAGAGTGACTATTAAATTTTGTAATTAGTAGAATGTAATTATTTCCCGTAATGGGCTGTAAATTCACATTATGCCATAAATCATTCTTATGTACACTTAAGGATTCATTACTCTTCTTAACAACTGACTAGCATATTTAGTAAGCACAGAAATGTTCAACTGGAGTACCCTCTAAGTTACTGGGAAAGCATTAATTGTTCCCAATTGAAATCTCTTTGGTGGGGGGAAGCGGTTAGCAGCAGGAAAAGTGTGGTTCTGCCACTGTGGTTAGACATAAGACCTGAGAACCTGATTCAGCAACGTATTAAAAAAAAGATTTGAGTACCAGTACCATTGGGATCAGTTATTGTCCTCATTAAGGCTCTTAAATGCTTTCTTAAATCATTTTCTGAAACAAGAGTCAAGGAGAGACAACTGCTGTTATGACTACAGAAGATTTGTCAGCGAGAATAGCAGCTTTCTCCACAGTGACAGAACACCAAAATCCAAGAGGTTTGCACAGACCCATCTCTAAAGCCTGTCCAGGTCCCTCTGCAACCGCTCCACACAGCTCGGTGTCGTCAGCAAACTTGCTGAGGGTGCATCCAATCTCACTGTCCATGTTGCCAACAAAGATATTAAAAAGCACCAGTCCCAGCTAAACCAGTGCCAGTAGCTAGCCCTGAGAAGCGCCACTCATCACTGGTCTCCACTCTCTTCTTAATGAGTTAAAGACCACATTGGTCTTTAAATTAGGTTTTCCTTGGAGATACCCTAGTGAGTTTAAGTGAGTTAAAGGAAGGAGAAGCTCAACATATCTTACAGCACTGCCACCAAGAAAAGACAGTACAGGAAAAGAGAATTGGTCCAACAGAAAAAAAAAATCTTAAGGATCCAGCACAAAGTTTGTATTCTGTGTTGTCAGACAATTTGGATTCTTTCATATACTGACCTAATATTCTTGCAGCATGCATGTACATATACATGTGCCTGCACCATCCTAATATGTGTTCATGAAGGGTAAACTAGACCTGAGATATTTAACCCAGCAGAATAGATTCAAGTATTACGTATAGACACTAAGCAGGAAAACATCACCCTTCACAAAACGGACGATTTCAATAAAAAGTTTCTTGCATTTTGTTGCAAGTCTTTCCTCTCTCCCAGTTTAGGTGCTACCCTACTTATTTCCTCTTCTTAATAATAATCAATGATGAAAGAAAAAGCTTAGACAATGGTGAAACACGATCAGCTCCTGATGTTTTTTCTCAGACAACTCTGCAATCTGCTCTGGGCAGACTGGCTGCCAGACCCAAGGAGAGAGCAGCCAACACTTGAAGAAGGATCAGAATCTCTTTTCCTTGTTGATGGTTGGCAGGTTAGATACTCCTTGCCATTAAACCCATCTTTACTGTGGTACTGATCCAGCAGTACTGGCAGCCTTTCTATAATATTTACAAGACGTGCATAACGTACGCGAACCTAATTAAAAAAGGATAAATTTAAAACAGGAAAAAGAAATTCCCATCTGCACCCAGACTGTTTGCAGTTAGTATTGTCCAGATGTCTAAAATGTTCAGGCTGCAAAAATATCCTAATGCCCTTCAAACCCAACACAGAGTGTTAATGATTGCTTTAATTGGAAAAAAAATAATGGATAATCCAACAGATAGTAGCAATGAACTAAATGCCAATAAAGGGAATCTGAGAATAAGCTTAACAGATTTGCTGGAGAAGCAACTGCAGCACAGACCTTGAAGGCATTAGTTTGTGGCCAACAAAGATCAGTTATCTGCTTGTCTAACTCTGATCCTTTGCATGCGATTAACAAAGGTGAAGGAAAGCATCTCTGGGGACCTGTCGCAGTGAAAGACAGATAGACGATTTAAGACAAGAGCCTTTGCTTCTGCTGTGACTAAACTTCAAATTCTACTTCTGTCTGTGAATTTAACCCATCCCCACTGGGTACTGTCAGATCCCATCAGCCTTGTTGCCTTACCTTGCGGAAAATTCTGTCCAAACATGCACAAGCCTTTCTGCTCCCCCAAGGCTTCGCTGGTGCAACTGAAAAACCTAGTACAGTTATTTCAGCTAAACACATGGTAAACATGTCTGTGTTAGACCTAGACAAGACCTAACACAATTAAACAGTCCCTGTTCGTAATGCTTTTCTAATGTGTGGTACCTGGGACCAAAATCACACACTTTGCTGTGCTTCAGAGAAGGCTGTCATGATGTGCTGAACTCTTTAGTAGAAGTCAGCCATTGAAAGACCATTTGACTATTTAAAATGTTTGTTCTTCAGCAGTGATTGGACAACAGTGCTTGGCTATTGAATACAGAACCAGAGATTTTCATGCCTTTCAAGTACAGGGTTTTGCATTAACATGATTATGAGGGGTGCACATTAACAGATGTACACAGCGTCGTTCTGGCAAGACTGTTGAAGAATGACCTCAGCATGGTTTTAAAGACAAACCGCTGTGAGGAGTTTTCCTACTCTACTTTGGATCCGTTATTGCACTCTACTACCTCTTCCAGCCATGGCTGTAACTGTATTAACAGGCCCCCCTTCAGCCCTGTTAGGGCACAACAAGAATTCACCAAGAAGCCTGAGACCTTCACAATACGGTTTTTAACCAGTAGCAGGAAAATCTGCTAATTGTCTGCATGCAGTGAGGGAGGAATCTGGAACAGAGTAGGAAACTTGTAAATAAATACCTTTTCATTTTTTTATATTTGCTAATTTCAAAAGGGGCAAAATAAGATGAAAACTGCTTTTCAGAAACTGAGTGTGTAGTATTTCCAACTAAATATGAAAAGTGGTTTTATGTATCGCTTCCTCTGTCCACTTTATAACTCTGTAAAATACCATTAAAATATACAGGACTTCTAAGATTCTTATATTCAATAAAAAGGTCGATAAGAAGTTGTTATGATAACAAACTATTTTCCCTTAATTGCATATCTGCTTACCACACAAAGCTCTATCAAGGACTTCTGTTTCTATAAAATGTTTCTTAGCAGAGACTAAAGTTATAAAATATAAATAATTATATCTAATTTTTAGATGAATGAAACAATGTTTCTTATCTGTTCTTCATTTTGTTTGTTTTGCTTTTCTTTTTCAGATTATTGTATAGTTTTAATAATTTGAAAAACTTTTAGTAAATACCACTAATTCTTTATCAGGTGTAGAAGCTGTTGGAACATTGAAAGCTGGGACAGGGAGGGAGCACAAACAACAAACTGCTTGCCGCTGTATCCTGCTTTCAGACCCTGTTATGGTCTGCTACTTGCTACTAAAGAGGATTTTTACCTGAAGGAGAACTGTGGCAAGGTGTTCAGAGTCATCTGGAAAGATTTGTTTCCAGGATTATGGAATTGCTCATGAACATCCTGATAAGAAAGCCCTTTCAATTACAATACCTTTCAGTTACATTGACCTTTTTTCTCCCACAAAATCTTTAAATGATAGAAAAGCTAATTTCTTTCTCTTTAATCTTTTTCCTCTTGCGTTCTGTCCTGGAAAGTTTCTACTTCCCTTCATATTGTTGTCTCACTGTTTTCTACTTTTCATTGCTCATCTTTTTCTTGGCAATCCTTTACTACCTCCACCCCCAGCATATATCTGATGATTACTTTAAGTCCACAAGCCAAACTGTAATACAACTTCCTGAGTCAACACCTGAGCAAAGATCTTTCCTGGGACAAGTTAAGGGTAAGGGTATCTCAATGCACTTTTTAAAAAATTTATTTTAATTTCATTAATGCTAAAACCTACATTGCTCCAAAAGCATTTCTCCAAAACCTTGCCGAATTAAAAGAATTGAAGCTACTATGAACCTAGCTAGCTCTGGGCTGGGATACCTTACAGTCCATCTCTCATGTATGACTATGACTAAACTTAGTATCTTCTTATTATCTCAGTAACAAGCCTCATAATAAGCCTATACAAATAAGTAATCAAAAAATAAATCATGCAATAAATTTGATTAGGATTGCTGAAGATAGAGATTAACTCAATGGAACATAGTCTTGAAAGAATTTGCATTTAAAAGGTAACTTTGCCTCTACAGCCAATCGTAAGGATATAAACAGTATTTTAAATCACAGTCTAGAGATTCAGGTTTCTTTTTAATGGAACTAATCACCTCTCTCCTTTTGACTACATTAACATTCTGATACAGTAAGTAGGACTATGCAAAACAGGTGATTTTCGTATTCATTGTTTTTTAGTAACTGATTTTCCCAATTATTTAAGAAAAAACTCTAGGGTGACCAAATTTTTAACTCTTTTCAAACAGTCTGAGTGCATTTTGACATTAAAGATATTAAAAGAAAAACATTTATTCACAGATTTTAGGGTAAATTTGTTTTCATGATCCTTCTGAGAAATGTTGGGAGTTTTTTCCAGCCAAGAAAAATTGGCAAATGCTGTCCTCAGCAAGCACAGGGCTTATTAAAAGTGTCTTTATAGTTCTTCCCATTTAGGAATTACTTGTAAGTTTTAATCCAGTATGTCCATTACAATGAAGAGTTTTATTGCACACAGACATTAGATCTATTCATTAGTGTCATCAGTTGGTGGAGTGGACAGTCAGTCTTAGTCTGCTATGCATTTCACAATGAAGGAAAGGGAAGCACAGAGGAGAAAACTTTATGTAGCAAAAGAAGACAAATTAGTACAGCTCTATCTCAAATTCACAGTACAAGATCAAATGGATAGGTTCAAAGGCAAGTCATAAATCAAATTTATGAAATGAAAGAAAAGAATTCATACACAAATGGAATCTTCTGACAGCAAAATCAGTGTTGATCACTTCATGATGTTAAAATAAATAAGAATAAATCATAAAAAAACCCCAAAATACCACAAGAAGCAAATACCTAAGAAAGCAGGGAGTGGGAACATATTAACTTGATGCTGAAGCAACCTTGTCTACACTGAATACAGGGGGAATATTTAGTGAAAGTGTGACTTAGCACAGTGGAATATCACAAAACTCATAATGCAGGCCAATAATTTTAAACATTTATACTTGGCTAGATTAGGAATAACGCTCTGACAAGCTTTGGGGTAATCCTTAATTAGCCAAATACAGATTAAGGTAGTAACTCCTCCCTATAACAGATTTTTATATACTTTAATACATTTTAATGAAAACAGATCAGAGCAGAAGGAATGTACTCCTGACTTTCTTTTGGAACGTGAAAAAAAATCTCTTACAAATGTTGAGTATATTACTGTATTAAGACATTAGAAGTTCAAATAATTTTGATAAAGTATATGCTATATTTCATCTTATTCAAAAGCATAATGAATCACACAGGGCTCCAGTCATCCCTCTTTGGGCTTCTGAATAGAGCAAAGAGTTGCTGGGAATGTGGACACTGTCCTCACTGGGGTATTCTGCAAGATCGTCTTGAAATCAGATGTGTGCCCTGGCTGATTTACTCCCGTTAAAGTCTAAGGAGAGACTTGCACTGTTTTCATTCATATAACAGCTAGCATCTTTAAACAAACCGACAGGAAATCACAGACGTTTAACGTAAATTTTAATTCTGCATCTGTTCATTGAACTGTTAAAGAAAGGTAAATTTCCCTACCTTAAAGGGGAACCTGCGAAAGGTTTTGTTATTTAGGTATAAATATGTAGAGGGAAAAATATTTCTGGTCACTAAAGTAAATAAATACATGCATTTTTTTTCTCCCTATTTCTACTCGATTTAAATATTTCCAATTCCAACAAACTGAAACATGTCCAAAGAAAAGGTGAAATATGAGCAGAAGGACCATTTACAGGAAGGATTTTCACACTTCAACAGAGGACTCTCGCCCATTGGAGTCTTATTAGCACATTCTTTTTATGAAGAGTAGGGAATTTGAGTATTTAATTATTGTAGACTAGAATAACATCACAGGTTTCCTCCTGGGACATGTTTTCTTTAGGGTTGTAAGACAACCTTTCAGCTGCTATCAAAAGGTAGCAAGAATGAGCCAATGAAAGATTGCCAGGGAGAAACACAATAACTCAGAGAGAAAGCGTTGCCTGATAGCACCGAGTTTAATGGCTAAAATATCTCCAAAAAACATTGACAGACCGACCTAGGCAGAGTGTCCAAGAGGCCTTTATTCAGATACACATGAACTGACTATTCAAAAAAACTGTTAAAACTGTTCTGCGTGAAGTTCTGGGTGAGATTAGAGAAAAAACGACTGGTCAGATAAACAAATCTTACAGCTGAGCTGTAAGGTCCCAGATAAACAGGATACTACAGCTGGTAATGTGGATGTGTCTAGACAAAAGACTATTATCTCCAGAATTACAAATCTGGCACCACACTTCCTGTAATAAGTAAATAAAAAAAAACCAGAATACAATATTAATGAATGTTCAAATGACTTTCAGTATTAGTTTCTCAGAGCTATGTAAATAAATTACATGGAAAGCATTTCTGATGGGACATTTTAATATTTGCATATCCTTAATCTTCAATATCAATTGGAGAATTCTGTAAAAGCAGAAAGAAAAGTGTAAATACTATGTGCTGTTTTCTAATAACCAACCCCATTTTAATAATTGAGCGTGTGCCTGGAGATCAAAACAGAATTTGTCGGGTACTGGGGTATGCTTCATTTGTTTCACTTTATTAAGTGTAGGCATCCTCAGGAAAGAGAAAGATCTGGACTAAATTTATAACATAAGTAATGTAAAATGCCTTTTTGATATGTTATGCTGTGGAAGGTTTTCAAGAACAGGAAGAAAGACAGACGTAGATGTTAAAGGTTAAAAATGAGCAATCTCAAGCAGTCATTGACTTTCAGATCCAGACCACCATCGTCTTGATATTCCCACCTCTCTGTGTTAGTTTGGGTATGAGTCCTTTATGGTTTTATTCATTGCTTCCCCTCATGGTCTTTGATTTTTATTCTAGTGTGTGATATATGCTGCTGTTAAAAAAGGCTTCCATATAAAACATGTCCTAAGACCGGAACACATTTATAGAAGGATGTGAAGGATCACTTTGAGAGAAGAGAATTTTTTCCAGTATGGCTTTTCCAAAGAAAAGAAGAAAAACGCTTAAGTAATAAAACCAGATAAATTATATAGCCTTTCTGAAGTGATTTTGAACAAGAAGAATTCGAACCTTTTTACTGAGATGGAGAAAAAGTAATGTATCACCGGAGAGCAACTGGTGACATATCATTGATTTCAATAGCATAACAATGATCAATTGAGAACGTGCCTGAAACTCTCCCCAAGTTTTGAAAATGAACCAAGAAAGTGAACCTTGCTAGAACCTGTCCATCCCAGTTAACGCAAGGATCTTTTATTATTGTACTCAGTCAAGACATTCATTCTCATATCTTTGGTCCTTTTAGAATCAAGAGGAGGCGCAACACTTCACAAAAAAAGCTGTTTCTGTTAAAGTTGTTCTCTGTATTGTGGAAGAATCGCATTTCCTCCAGATGTGTCTACTTAAATTTTGTTATCATGTCCTGGAGTTATCCTCATTTAATTTATCTGCTAGTATTGATCAGTTTCTTGTTTAAGAGAAGATAATTGTTCAGCTATATCTCTAGCAATCAATAGTAATCATAATCGATCAAACGAGCTTTTATTCAGTACTTCTGTCCAGTTTGTATTTGGTGCTTCTCTCAGGCTGCGCAGGGTCAGACAAATCAGTTCAATTGAGTGTTCTGATGGGCTCAGCATCCCCAGAGAGGGACAAATTTTCAGGAGTGTAATTCCCATTCAGAGTATAAAATAAATGACTTGACACTCAAAGTGAGCTCATACTTACACTAAAAGATTTGCAAACCTGGTAACGCTTGTGGATACCATAAATTTGCATTCATGGCTACAGAAATATTTTTTTTTCAGGTTTTGCAGCATGTGGGAATAGGATTCTATTTACTTCTACGTGGTCCAAATGAAGACGTCTGCATTTGATTATTTCATCCTTATTTTTGTTGTATGGAGAATATATATATCCCTTCTTCATTGGGGAGAAATCAGCATTGATAAAGCATGATTCTTCTCGTCTTGAAGTAGAAAACAGATCAGAAGAATCACATTCTAAAAGTGCTTGTTTCTGTCCATTAATTATAGAGGAATCCAAGGGGGAAAAGGCCATATTTATATATGTAGATACATATATACACACCTTCAGTGGTTTAATAAAAACATTATTTCTTCCATATATTTGACACACCTCATTTTAAAGTCACTGTGTTGCATATGCTATTTAAAGGCAATATAAGACTCTAAACACTATTGTTATCTCTAAATTTCAGCAACAGCACTTAGAAAACGGGCTTGGGGTTAGTTTGGTTTTTTTTTGAAGAAAACAAAAAACAACCCAGAATAGTAGTCACCCTGTACCTCCAATGACAAGAAATTGTTCATGACATTTTATGATGGTATTTTCTGGAAAATGTTTTCCTTATTTTTTGTTCCTAGAATGTGGAACATTATTAGAACAATTCTAATTATAGCCATACCACTTCACACACAACAGTTACAAAACTGCAAGCCAAAGAGTTAAAATTAAGAATGAACACTATCAAACGTAATAATGGTTAATGAGTTGTAGGAAGTAGCATAGGTGATTCAGTAAATGGCATTTTCTGATTTGAATGTAAATTTCATAAACCTTCCATCTTCATAAGAGCGTGGTTTTGGACGTGCCTTCCTTCATAGGCAATCTAGGTCAACACATATTTTTGGTTGTTAGAGCGATGAGTATACTTGGAAGTCATCCACGGAACATCCTGATGACAAGTTTATTTGTCTCATTCTGCTGGTCTAAAGACTCCTTAAAGCTTCAGCTGAATACATTCCTCTGAATAGAGGAAAACAGTGCTGCTCTGTGCTAGTAAAATGAACAGCACGTGTATTATCACATCTGGTGGTACTACAGGCTTCCCACAATTTCAGGGTGGGACACAGTCTGAGTTTGGTGAAGCCTGTGCATCCTAACACAAAGATATCAAAGTTATCCATCAGGAGGAAATAAATAGGGACCAAGATTTGTGGAAAAAATCAATTTATCTAGTGGTCCTGCAGGACAAGCTGTAGCAGAGACAGCTTCACTGCATCAAGGAGGAGACAGTTGTAGTCTGATCAGCTGCAAAGGAAAGAGCTGTACATAGACCTTCTAAGCCGAGAGACAAGCAGGGAGAGTAGGAGACTAAATTTGATTTTACTGAAAACCTACGCAGTACGGGAAAAAGTTTGAGGGGCTAGTACTGGACTCACAGCCCCTTACTTGCTTGGCCATATTCTAATGCCTGGGGTGGATAAAAAAACCTTTTGGCTAGAGTAATGTTTACGTCAGAGGAATATTGATATTTTTTGCTCAGTTTGTGTCTGCCAGTTGCAGAAATATTGGTTTTACATAAACAATAAAGTACAGCATCATTAGACTTATTTCATGTATTTACGGGTTTATATAGTACAACAAAATGCTAATGACTGAAGCACAGCGATGCTTTTCAGAAGTGTCCTCGGGCTCCATGCTGGCATCCCTCTTAAATACGTCTTCCTCTGTGTTTGCTCTGTGTGTACTCTTGAGAACAAACTGAATGCCTTAAGGTGTTTTAGGCAGGTAAGTGATTATCAGCCTTACAATGCCTGATTTGTTAAATATAAAAATAGAAATGCCTTTTTTTTCTGACAGCTAGCTCAGATGAATGAGACAAATCCTGCCTTTGGAGTTTTTAAATATAATGTGCTGCTTACTGGCAAAGCATGTGCCTCTTCCGCCTTTCCCCACACAAGTTAGCTCTGAAAGGTGATAGGTACCTAGAGACGACACTCAGTATAGCAATATACTCATGGGGGAAAACTGAGATTGATTTTTTTCATCTGTACTAGGGTTTTAGCATTTACACTGTTTTGCTAGTATTGCAACCCTATATTTGCACAGGATGTTTATGGTTATTATATTGGGCATTTCTCATCTATATTTGCAGAACATGCTGATGGCTTTTTTTTTTTTTTTTGAGTCAGCTGTTATTTTTCCCCTCCTAGGGAATGACAAAGATGCTATTTTAAGTAAGAGCTGATACTCACAGTCAAAAGACTCATTTCACTGAGACTCACAATACATTTCTGCTTACAGCACACTGACTTGCTAACTCAAGACTTTTAGAAAGACATAACATTTCTTGCAAAGAATTCACGGCAGGGTTGATGTGAACTCTCCCAGTAAGATAAAATCTTATCCCGTCATCCTCTCTCTCCTTGAGTGAGCTCCCCAAAATTGAAAGCCTGTTAAGCCCAGAATTTTTGGGTAGCATTGCTCCTAATTCTTTTAGGTCTACCTTCTCAGCAAACTCCAAATATTTTCCAAATATTTGTGTTTACTCTTCCAGATGATACCTTTAAAGACACGAGTGTGCTTTATAGCTGCATAAATAAAATGCTGCTACTAAAATCCGGGGCAGCTGTATATACTTTGTATGCTTTCTAGAATAGGAAGCCATATTTTATTTTTTCAGCTGAATATACCAGCAGGTACCACAGGGGTGAAGACATCAATTTCAATCCTCCTTATTGAACCTTTAAAGAAAACTTGTACTCTATCCATCAACCAGGAGGCCAGTCTGCTAGTAAGCACTGAAGGTGCTGATCTCGGCTAGATACTCTTTTCAATCCATTGCTTGCTGTGAATAGGATTCTGCTAAAAGAAAAGCAAAACTCTGAAGCATAGAACAACAACACTGCTGTGCTTTTGTAGGACTTAATTTTCAAAGAGAAAACCAACTGATCATACTACACAGTGGAGTGTAACTCTCTATCTCTCCCACTGAACTTGGCTCTCAGATTCACAAGTACTACAAGAAAGCTTCCCATCGTGTGGATGGAGGCATGCAAGCGTATTGTGGGTACGCATGCACTTGACCACAAATACAAATCTTAGTGCACCAGAACCTATTTGGGTAGCAGAAGAGGGTGTACATCTTTAAGGGAAAACAGTGTCTGAAATCCTAAGCCACAGCTTCTCATTGCCACTAGTAGTGGCATATCCACATAAGAGAGTAAATCTGTAAAATGTTTAACAAGTTGTATGTTTTCCCACAGCTCCTGAGCACGGTCTACAATTCTACCAAAGCAATTACTCTGCTGAACGGCCTTCTATCTCCCAAGTCATGTTTGAATCAATTGTTTTTTGAGGAAAAATAGCAGGATGATGTCTGGCTGAAGATAATAATATCTGGGGAAAAGATATAAAATAGTAACCTGTTTCATCTTCTGTCACTGGAGGAGTGGTCTTGATTGAAAGCTCTTTTTTTCCTTTCCGGTCTAACTTAAAATAATTTGAACAATACAGATTCAGCTATGGCCTTCTATAGTGTGGTGGGTTTATCCTGGCTGAACACCAGGTGCCCACCAAAGCTGCTCTATCACTCCCCCTCTTCAGTTGGATAGGGAAGAGAAAATATAATGAAAGGCTTGTGGGTCGAGATAAGGACAGGGAGAGATCACTCAACAATTACCATCACAGGCAAAACAGACTTGATCTGGGGAAATTAAATTAATTTACTACCAATCAAATCAGAGTAGGATTATAAGAAGTCAAACCGAATCTTATAATATTTTCCCAATCCTTCCTTTCTTCCCAGGCTCAACTTCACTTCCCATTTTCTCTACCTCTTCCCCTTGAGTAATGCAGGAGGATGGGGAATGGGGGTTGCGGTCAGTTCACCACACGTTGTCTCTGCCACTCCTTCCTCCTCACATCCAACGTGGGGTCCCTCCCACAGGAGACAGTTCTCCAATGTGAGCCATTCCCATGGGCTACAGTTATTCATGAACTGCTCCAGCATGGGTCCTTTCCATGGGGTGCAATCCTTCAGGAACAGACTGCTCCAGCATGGGTGTGGCAGTGTGCTCTCCCCTTCCCTCCTGACTCCTGCTGAAGCCATAACCACCTGTGCAAGTTGTGATGAGTTGCACCTGGACTTTGGGAGATGGCTGGCAACACAGTCAAAACACTGTCTGGAGTGGGGACCTAGATATTTTGTTCCCACGTGTGAATATGACTATAGGTCAATTGTCTTACTCCATAAATAGGGGACAGCCCAAGAGCCCTTTGAGCTCTCCTGCACGGCAGAGGGGCTGCATGCCAGGATCTCCTCTTGAGTGGGGATGCTTGCTTAAGGTTCTGCTCCTCAAGGAGAGGAGATTCCTTGCCACAACAGATTCTTGGTAAGTGACTAATAGCATGCTAAACTTTGAAATCTTAGCTAAGTGATATAAGGATTGATTGCGCATATATAATCCTTTAGGCATAAACCGTTGACCAAGTCTGGGACTAGGGTTGGATCCAGCCACACCTAGGCTCCTCTCTGAGAGGGAGTTTAGAAAGCAATGGGGTCCTTTCTGAACCTCGTGACTCAACGGGAGGGTCTCCCTGACAGCTTGTCTGACCCTGGCCTCTGTGCAGTAAATGATCAAGCGTACCCTTCCATCGAATCTCATAAAACACTGTTGCATTCACTACTAACTTTCTTAAATCACTGTTTTATATTAATGAATATTTCACTATTTCTTTCTTATGAGCGAAGTTAATCACTCCGCCTGTGACAGGGGGTCCCCCACAGGGTCACAAGTTCTGCCAGCAAACCTGTTCCAGCATGGAGTCTTCTCTCCACAGGTCCACAGGTCCTGCCAGGAGCCTGCTCCAGTGCAGGCTTCCATGGGGTCACAGCCTTCTTTGGGCATCCACCTGCTCTGGCATGGGATCCTCCACGGGCTGCAGGTGGATATCTGCTCCACCGTTAACGTCCATGGGCTGTAGGGGGACAGCCTGCCTCACTGTAGTCTTCACCAGGGGCTGCAGGGGAATCTCTGCCCTGGTGACTGGAGTGCCTCCTCCCACTCCTTCTTCACTGACCCTGGTGTCTCCAGAATTGCTGCTCTCATGTATTCTCACTCCTCTCCTCTGGCTACTGTCATGCAGGTTTTTTTCCCCCTTCTTAAATACATTTTCAAAGAGATGCCACCACCATCGCTGATGGACTTGGCCTTGGACAGCGGGGGGTCCATCTTGGAACTGGCTGTTATTAGCTCTATCAGGGGAAGCTTCTAGCAGCTTCTCACAGAAGCCACCCTGCAGCCCCCCACCACTACCACAAAATTTGCCACACAAACCAAATACATAGAGGGGCTGCTGTGGAACTGAATCCATCTCACTACCAAGAAGTTTTTCCTGGCATCTCAAATTTTGCCAATTCCTTACACCTTCAGTAGTGTCTTAGTTTAGTTCTTGTTCTTTCCTCCTAAAGCAGCCTACAAGAGCTCCTTCAATTCTGCTCACTAGGTTGCCTTCCTTTTTCTCCCATTAATGGCTGAGTGATGCACACACACACATGACAACTCAGGGAGTGCAAATGTACAATTGTTTTTCTTTTCTGAGGTTGGGTAAAGATGGTAGATCTTGAGATATAGCTGAATTTTGAATTGTCAGGGGTTTAACTCCTATGAAATTTTAAACTTCCCCTTTTTTATACTAGAATAAAATCCAGATCTCTTTGGTGATATTCTGTCAGCAATTTCAGACTGAATCATCTACATCTTCCCTGCAATGCTGTACCCATGGAATAACAGGGATGGTTTGTATTGTACCGTTCAAACTATTCTACCCCCAGTGAACAATTAGTTCTAATGAGAGCCTAGAAAGCTAGAGAACTCAAGATGTGTTGGGAAAATGCCTGGTTTTAACCAAAATAAAGCCGGAATTTAAACATGAAACTTCTATACCCTTTCACCTCTGAAGGTGCTAGAGGTGGACTGAAAAGCTTTCATCTTCTAAGATATTTTGAAGTTGTTCCACATTTTTGTAGAAATGACCTAATATCGACAATTATAGCACCAAAACCACATGGACCTCCTTAAAAATTTTGTGATAGAGTTACACCATGAATGTACATGCTTTAGGGTTGATGTTTTTTTTAATAAGTTGTTTTGTTTTCACCTTCCCTTTGCAGTATGCATAGTAAAAAAAAGGGTAAAAGTCACATGAGAGCATTGGTAGATTCTCTCTTGTTTAACAATGGCATCAAATTCACAGCTCACCATCATCTTCTCCCTTCTTCCTTGCCATACTTGTTTGATAATATTTCTTTTAAGAACATGATAAAGGTTCTGAGATCTCTAATGTGTTGTCAAATTTGGCTTAAAATTGCTTGAAAGGTCAAAAGTTTATTGGAGCAGGAGATGAACAGACAATGTGATCACATAAATCTTATCTTCAAAGGACAGCAGGAAAAAAATAAACCATTTAAAATTAAAAAGCCAGGACTTATCTGTTCTTAAGTAATCCACCTTGTGGGAAAAAAAACCCTGCCTTGATCTATTTATTATGTATTGTTTTTCCTTACTGATGATGGTTCTGCTAATCTTTGATTTTCAAAGTATTTTTAAAATTTAATTATTATAAGAAGAGTAGAAATTTTTGCTTAATTAGTATTTGTTCCACTCTACTTTGAAATTCTGTTTTGAAATATTTTTTCTTGTATTTTAGTAATGGGAAACTGCAGTTTTTCCATTATTTTCTAGATAATCATCAAATCAGCATTTACTACTATTTCGCTATTATTTCTTTTAAATATCTGACTAAGCCTTTGCTTAATGTCCCCAGCAGCAAGAGGTATGTGAGTACATGAAGGATACTCGGAAGCAAGGAAGGAAGGAAGGATATTAGGAAGGAAGAAAGGATAAAAGGAAGGAAAGAAGGAAGGAAGGAAGGATAAAACGAAGGAAGGAATGAAGGATACTTGAAAAGAAGGATGGAAGAATACTAAGAAGGAAGGAAGGAAGGCAGGCAGGCAAGCCTAACTCCTTTCTGTCCCTAGTGAGGAGCATTCCCCAAAAAAGGGACAAGGCATGTGTGATGTGATCTGACCGCAATTAGTCACACGCTCTTGCATTCAGATTTTCTTATACACTACCATATGTCGATTTTTCCTTTTTTCCCCTGCTACTTTTTTTTTTTTTTCCTTTTTTTAATTGGAAATATTTTCAGCTGTGCTTCACTTTCTGACTGACTGGGATGAATCCAGCAATACATATTCACTGCCAGTATTCTAAATCACCCAACTCTTGTTATCTGACACTATTTTTGGATTTCTCGATATAGATTATTTCCCTTTTATTTATTTATTTATTTCTGGCTGACATATACCAGCATTCATCTGAACATGCTGATCAACATAATCTGCTCTCTGCAATTAGACTTCTTTAATTAAAACAGATTAAGATGAGTTATTTACATGACAGCAGCTTTGCTACTAAGAAACCTTTATTGGTATTTACATGATTGCCTTCTGCACATTTACTTTTATAATTATACACGTTAGCTCTTAATGGAATGAAAAGGGCACTAGGATCCAATGTTTTTAATTTTCTATCATTTACATCCCAGAGTTGCCAAATAGGTGTTCAGCTAAAGACAGTTTTTCAGTGCAATAGTGAGCACGGGTTTTGTTCATCTAAATCTTGAAGGTACACTTGTACTCCTGTCTACTTTCAATTGTATTAAATGAAAAAAAGACTAAAGCAACTTAATAGTAACTAAACCTCCCTTGCAAAGACAATACTTCCAAACAATGGCAAACAAAAAGAGAAAAAACACCTGCAGTTCAGCACAGATCCCTTTGAAGTTAGTGAAGTTCTCTGACAAAGCAATAGACTGCCATAGAATAAACATGTTTTTAGAGGAGGCAGTTATACTCGTAGGCCAGCTGGAACCTTCTTTTTTTTCCCCCAGCAACAGCACTCTAAAAGGGGTCTGCACTGCAAAACTAAAATCTCTGAAGGAAGAGTGATTGTTAAGTTTACATGTTGAAGAAATATGGGAAAGTAATTTGGGAAAAAAATATCAGCTTTGCTATACGTCAGCTGAGAGGCGAATGTGATGTTGACATCCAGCCGCTGTATTAGTTGTACCCACTCTGCCATCTGAAATACATCTCCTTAGTTACCCTGAGATGAGTGAATTCAGCATTGCTTCCCTCTGTATTGAAATACATTGGTATGTGTATGAAGAGTCACTTGAGCAGTAGGACTACACTCTTCATTTACGAGAGGCACATAACCACAATGCCTGTAGGCACTCTCACTAAAGCTTAAAAAAAAGACTGACCTCAGGAAACAATTCGTATTCAAAATTAAATAGTTCTAACATAGGACTTGCTTAAAAAAAAACCCATACCCCTCTCACCCCCCTCACCCCTCCCCAAACAGCTCTCCTCCCCACCCCAAAATATCACAAAGAGATGAGATGCTGGCAATGTGATTCCACCACACTTCTTGCGTTTCGGTGTATCATCTGGTGACACAGCCTCAGAAAGCTCACTTGGGAATTTAAGACATTTTCAAAGTAACCAAAGATCCTGTTGGACTTTAGATGGACTTGGTTCTCAGTTTTCCGCAAGAACAAATACGTCTGTCTCTGGACATTTAAGAAAGAGAGAGTGCAAGCGACAGAGAGAGAGAGACATGGAACAGGGAGCAGTCCATGTCTTTTGCTCAACAGCAGATGAAAATACCCTATTCACTCCCTCCTCCACCTATACTTGCCAAAATTGTTCCTAATGTAGAAACAGTTTGTAATTTTTTTTTTACCTCGCTTTTCAAAAGAAAAAAATAAATGGACTTCTGTTTCCAATCACCTCTCATTCTAAGCAGCCATAAAGTTGTTTATATGACCAGCCCTGATGATCAGATTTTCAGATACAGAGCCTGCGAATTATCTATGAAAAGAAATGAACTTCCATCCCTTGACTTAAAAACACTGCAGGTCACTGCAAAAGTTAATCCGCATCTGACCCTCTGTGGAATTTCAATATGCTTAGTGCTTTTTGGGACTGAACTTTTACCATCCTCTAGGGTATGGACAAAGGCTTTAGAGTTCTGCTGGACTTCCCTTAGACAGGTCATATCTGTAGCAGCCAGCCAAAGTTTGTTAGCTGTGTAGCCTTCTGAAGAAAACCAAAGAGAATGATAATCATATGACAAAATGTGGCAAAGGGGCCTGAAAATTTGCACTGTTCAATATGTCTCTTAGAAGACGCACCTTTGAAAGCTGAGGCTGATGATATTCTCACCGGAAATTTAGGGATTATTGAGGAGCAGCCACAGACTTGTTTTTTTTTTTTTAGAAATTACTTTTGAGACATAAAGCATACTGCAAAGATACCAAGTATCACAAAGAAGCCATCCATTCTTGCCAAGTCTCACATTTTCTAACCCTCCCTGCTCAACTTTTCAAGGCCATCAATCAATAACATCATAAACCTCATGATTACATTTCATATATGCATAAAATATGGGTTGTTTACAACATCCTGCTTGTCAAGCAATTAAAAAGCCTGCAGACGTTCATAAAACTTAAGGTAGAAGAAACGTTGCAGATCTGAAACCTTCCATAAACATCCATCTGTCTATCATTTAATAGAGATGAGGAGAACGCCTGCAAACAAATCTTGGTAAGGAAGGATTCGGAAGAATTGATGGCCCAGGTTACCTGGGACTCAGAATTGTCCCTGCAATGGCGCTGTGGGTCACAGCAGATGTCACACGTACATGGACAGAATGCCATTGGCACTGATCTCTACGTCTTAAAGATCTGTCTGTATAGTATCATGAAAACAGAAGAAGGAAATGCTCACAGGAAATAGCAGTATATGGTAGCTATGGTAGTAAAGCAGAAGAAATATTAAATCTATAAGAAGGCCCAGTACAAATGAACGGTTTTACCATGGACCCACTGGGTCTCTGCAAGAGGCAGGTGCTATTTTACAGACTGTGTAAAGATCTCTCGATTTTATGTTAGTCTGGGAACTAACTCACCATGTTGATGAAAAGGCTTGTTTGCTAATTAATCAACAGAATAAATAGATTTGATTGCCAGGGTTTTCTTCAAAAAAATTTTAACACATCCCTCTTCTCCCAAATCTTGAATCAACAACCTCTTAAGGGACTTCAATTGCTGATTATAATCTAAAGTGCATTATTATTATTATTATTAATTATTTTATGCAGTATAAGATTTTGTGACACTTACGGTTTGTATGAACATGGCGCAGCAGAGAATAAATATATATTTCTTTTTTAATAACCTGCTTAAAAAGAAGGTAGCCTGAAGACTGTACGCTAACCATAAAAGAGGTAAAAGCATTATACATTATTAAACTCTGAGAACACGGGGGTTAATGATATCATGAAACATACTGGTTTAGGTGCTGACTGCACAGAAAACCAGAGTAATCTACTATGATGCTGCCCCATCATCTTTTCCATATCATACTTTTAAAAGAGAAAGTAATGCAGGAAAGAACAAAAGAAAGGCCCAACTGAAAGAATAGAGCTTGATTTGGTCAAAGATATAAAACCCAGCCACTATTTACAGGTTGCAGACAAGTGTTCAGGTTTAAATCATAACATCTTGTGATTTGCCGTTTTCTCAGAACAAGACACATTTCATTACGCAATGCTGAGGCACAACATAGATTGTTACTCATACTCCAGAAGACTTTGAGGATGAGCTTACTCTATTCACATTAAGGAAAAAAGCTCTTAAAAGATTGCCAGCTCCTTCAATAGGAGGACTCTTCCATGGCTGAGGAGAAGACATCTCTGAGAGACACTCTTTTTTTTTGCATACTTCAAAATTAAGTATGATGTGATCAAGCCAAGTGAAAGGCTATGTTCACGCTTCTGTACTTGCTCCTTAATAATACACTGGCTTCACAGTTATGGTGTCAGAGAAGCTTGAAAATTCACAAATTTGGATGCTGTGAAATTTCAAAGACCTCCTCCTCCAGCTAAGTGTCATCTCGTCAACTTTGGCTTAAACGTAATCATACACTGCACAGCTACACTGCCAGAAGATTTGTCAGCCACCGAAAGAACTGCGGCTTCTAGGCAGGGACACCTGAGACTTTTGATGAAGTATGAGGATAAACAATTTAATGAATAAATAATTATCACATAATTAAACCATTATTAAAACAGACTTGTATTAGCTATGTGCATACTATGGCTCTCTTCGCACTTTTCTGAGACCTAACAGGCCTGACTTGCTAACTTTTTGCATTTTGCATGCAGATCTTTGCCATCAAAAAGTTAAAAGTGAGCTGCTACCATTTGAAGAGAGTAGTGTCTTTTGAACTATTGTAAATTAACAGACATATAAACTGTAGTCAACAACCAAACCCATTCTTTTTCAAAATTATCATAAAATATTACCACAGTTAACTAAATTCCTTCCTGTTAGCAAAATCTCCTACCTTACAGAAAAATAATTTGATTCAGAGCTCACACATCTATAAATTAGGTATATCAATATTGCAAAGAACTAACTAAAGCTGGAGCAACAGATCAGGTTCCATAAGTCCTAAATTGCAATTTCCGTGTATGCGCATGTACTTAAAAATAGTATATAGAAGCCATGGAACTATGAGAACCTCCCATAGATACCCTGGGTATCAGAAATGGGGAGAGGTAGATTTGATGAGGTGCGGGAGATTTGATGCTCTTCTTTCACCGTGAAATTATGCACAGAAGGTCCTGACAGGTCACAGTATCTCTGCCTTCATAGAAAAGGGATAGGAGACTTCTGGTCCTCACTGTGAACAAGATGTGTGTATGTATGTATTACATTTCTCTCATCCTGTGGCAACGTGGAAACACAAAAGAAAGTGAAGAGGCGTCTAAAACCTCCTACGCTCAGAAGCAGTGTGCACGAGATTGCTCCTAATCCTACCACCCAGGATCTGTAAGGACAGAGGCTGTATTTACCCACACAGAGAAACTGAAAAGGAGAAAGACCTTCCGTGGTCTCCTGCAGTGTTAAATCAGACAAAATTTCCCTGAAGATTCCTCTATCAATGCTTTTTTCCCTGTTCACTGTCATCAGCCTGATTTTCTAATAAAGCCAGTTGGTTGCTACATTTATTCCCGAGACTTCATTACTTGATGAGCAAACCCTGCAGTTTGACAGGTGCTGATAGAGGATGAACTCATACATTTAAAGTGCAGAAAAAAGTTTTCCAAATTGGTCAAAACTGTTTGGCCTACAAAATACAGCTTTGTGAATAAATGTCACTGTAAAAATATTACACTTTTAAGAGCTGAAACCTGTATAGCAAAGCTCATAAATTAACTTGCCTACCAACTACAAGAGTTATAAAAAGGAATTGTCTGAGCGTGCCTCCATAACATACACTCTCCAGTTCCAGCCTATTACACATTAGTACTCAAAAAAAATTGTGCATTTCTCTCTGCTTGCCAAAAGAGGAATACTGTATGCTAAATACTGTCAGACTGCTTGTGGTATTGCATTTGTCTTGTAATCAGATGAACTACTAATTTCAAAGGGGTAAGAATTCTTTGTGGACCCCCAGAAAGACCCAGAATAAGCTATCATTTATTCTCAACCTACAGCTTCTTTTTGTTTGCTTGCTTGGGGTTTTTTTTGTTTCTTCCAGTAGCAGAATCAATACTTTTGCCAACATGGAAAGAATGGTCCTCAACAGAGTACCTGGAGAGAGGGAAATAGTAGGCACCTTGTCATGGATGTTGTATACAGTCTTGGTAGCAGAAAGGTCGAGGCACAATAAAATCTGCTTAGGTTAGTAAAAAGGTTTGGAATACCTTGTGTAAAGCCTGAGACCAAATTGTATTTGTTCTCTTCAGAAGAGGAAGACCCCAAACTGGCACATTTTTCCAATGAAAGGGGATGAAGCATCCATGTGGAATACTATTTTAAGATATGCCCCCAAAATTTTCCATGTAGAATGAGAGCTTGTGCAGTACTGACTTAGAAGCCACCTACAACCTCTTGCTTTTTTGACTGTGCGTCTTTTGTGAACTGAAGATAAAAATCTATACCTTTTTTGCAGCTTCCATAGAGTTTAATGAAAGGTAGTTCTCCGAACACAACTTTCGTAATTTTTCTGAATGTAACTTTTGAACATAAAGGGAGGTAAAGTCAGTCATTCAAGTGGAAAGAATCCGTAAAAAAAAAAATACAGTAGCTGTAGGAAATAATTAAAATGGCTTTTGAGATGTGCCCCCTCTCTTATCTTTGTATTTCAGACAATATCACAAACATCTTGGAAAAACATTACAACTATTTCACAAGAGTGATGGTAATGTATTTGCTAGAGTTGGTTGCAAATCCCTGGCAAAACAAAGATCTGACAGAAAATGCTAGATCACTGAGTCTGAAATGTTTCATTCAAATCAGTGGCAGGAGAGATTCCTGAGGGATTTGCTCCGGAGCACCAAATCCTGAAAACTGCCGAGTCCATGACTCAAGGACAGACGTACCCTTGCATATAACCCTGCAGACACAAAATTCTGCACTCGGTCATTGCAGCTGACAGCCTTAGTTTCATAGCTGCTAGCAGCAATGGTTTTGACAAGCACAACAATTGCATTGAGCAGCTGCAGTATCCAGGGCTCTTTTAGGTCACCAGAAAAATCAAAAAAAAACCCCCACCAAACTTTATTGTTTCATCCTGATGTGGATGCATATCATAGTAATAGAAAAGAAGTGGGGAGTGGTGGTAGTGGTAGTTTTCCAGGCACCCAGAAGAACCTGGTTTCCATCCAGCTCCAAAAAACATCTCTCAGCAGAAGAGTCCTGCGTAACAATGGCTGATCTTCAAATACAGCCTCTGGCAATGTTAATAAATGAGTCCTCAAGACACAAAATTCCAGAACTGCCGTATATGCACGCATTTGTAGCTTGGAATCTACATGTAGATACATTCATTTTATTTAACATGCCTTTGTCCTCTTCAGAAATATTCCAGTGTAATATCAAACTAAATGCTGTGAGCAAAAATCAGCCCTCTACTTCTTTCTTTCCAAACCACTTGTATTCCCTTGGTTAACACCAACTTGTATCTGTCTCCCCTTCTCTTGCCATCTCAAGATCCCAGTTGAAACCACTCCCTTAAGAGAGAAGCAGAAATATGCTGTGTCATACTTGTTTTCTATCAGACAGGGGAAAGAGCATATGGGGTCTAGTAGGCACTGCTGCAAATTTCTGAAATTAAAAGTACAGCATAGTGAACTAAGCAAGTGCAACTGAACCTTTTAATACCCACATCTTTTCTATCACTTATTGGGGATCATGACTACTCTTGCTTCAGGCCATGCTACAGAAAACCATAATTAAAATGAGGAAGAAAAATAGAATAACAGACGTGACTCATTGTTAAAGAAAGGGAAAAAATGAGGAAGGCAGACCACAGAGGAAGAAACAAGCAAGAAAATAATAGTTACTTCAGCTACTCAGAGACACATCTGTCCAAAACAAGTTTGTAAAAATGCAGAGCGACTCTTAAAACGGGTGCTCTGTTTTAATCCCGGTTAATACAAAGAATTCGTAAATGGTCAAAGATGAGCGATCTTAACAAGACTAGAAGATCTCCAGAGGTCCCTTCCAACCCTATGGTTCTATGAATCTATGAAGAGAAGCTATTTTAGTTGCTTAAAAGATGCCATGAAAGGAATTGTCTTGTGAGGGAAATCAATGCATATTAAGAATCTTACATACAATTTTCATTTGCTGTGCTTCTCCATTTACAAGATTATAATTTGGTTTTGTCTTTAGGAATCTATTCCTGAAATTGTCTTGGATTTTAGCAGGAGCTACACATAAAATTTAAGTAGTAGCATCACCAGAATGGTGTAGAGTAAATTTTTTCGTAATGCTTTGACAAACATCCTTTCACCACTAGGCAAGCAGTGTCCTAGTGATGACAGTAGCTGCAGAAGCAGGGCCATGCTGGTGGAATAGGTTTTGGTGCTGTATAAGGGCTTTTAGGATTTTTATCTTCTTATCACTTTGGCTGTCTGAAGGAAGCCGCCAGAGGAGAGATGAGATCAAAGCCCTGAGAGAGGAATGCCCCTAAAACTGAGGGATGGGAGCAGAAAATGCTGGCTCCTTCATTCACGAAGATTTATATCCTTCTCCTGTCAGAGCATCACTGGCAGAGCAAGATGGCTTTATCCTTTCCCATAAGTCTGTGCTTACCTACAGGTTTCATTAGCAGATTGAGGAACAGAGTGGTATAAATGTTAATTTCACTGTAATATCCTATACCATTTATCTGATGTGACATTAGAAATATTTGAATATTCATGATTTCTTTGCTTTATGGTATTTTTGACTTCTAATTGTGTGCAAAGATTCAAGAGTTTGCAGTCTTAAGAACTATTGGTTGAAAGCAGACACCCCCTGGCAGCGCTTTTTCACAGAGCAATTAACTCCCTGTCTCCTACAAAGAAACACATCTTTAACATGTACTTCTAAATTTTGAAAGATAAAGGAGTTGTAGTGCACCTGGTATGTCAAACACCTCCTTTAAGGTTACCCTTCGTCCTGTTTTCCTCCCTGCTTCTCTCCCCACAAAGAAAATCTGAATTCTAAATTCATATATAGAATTACAGGAATGTTTGTATTGCAACTACTTCCTTTTTATAAAACCACTGAAATCCAAACATAATAGGTAAAAGCATATTTGGATTTCAGCAAGCTTTTTGACAAAGTCCCTCATCAGAGGCTCTTACAGAAACCAATCTGCCCTGGGATAATAAGGAAAGCCTGCTTACACATTAATAACTGCTTAAGAAATAGAAAATGAAGGCTATGTGTGATACAATCCCTCAAGTGTAGCTTTGTCATTATTTCATTACTACAGCCTATGCTGGAAAAAGAGTAGGTAAATGAAACCAGCTCCTTATAGGAGAGAGCTGGAGAAGATCTGAGATCCCTTTGATCATAATGGACTACAGGGTTTCCTTTTCAATGTTTGAAAAAGAGCACAAAGAACTGTTTCTTTGAGGTAAAAGTATGTGTGTGGTTTTTTGGTTTTTGAGGGTGTTTTTTTTACATAATTTTGTGTACTGTCTGATTTGTTATTTCTCCATGGAATTTCTGAGATAACAAATAAAACCTCCTCAGGTTGATATTATAAACCCATATTACCAAAATTTTTCTTGTATGGCTTTGAGACAGGATGCTTTTTACCTTGGAACCTATGAAAGTGTTGTCAAAAACTGAAACTCAATTCCTGTATTTATTTGCCCAGGGTAATAAAGCTCACTGCTTTCACTGAGTTTCTAGACCCCATGCTCATCAGTGCAGTCTTAACACAATTTTTATAATTAATCACTGACAGTTGATTTTCTTTGATTATATTCAGTTTTCTTGCCCAATATGCCTAGAAGAAAGTGCCAGCATTATTTTGTTCAATTTGTAACGAGTGTAAGATAGTCTCCATCTAAATACCATGTAATTGATAACGTCTCAATGACCTCTGTTCCTTCATGCCCTGAATTTTATGGCATTTTGGAATGACGACTCTCTAAATCAAATCTTTCCTCATAAGATAATTTCAGCACTATGAGCACAGATCAAGAAACGCAAGAAGCTATGATCTATACAGACGTGCTACTGTGATTCAGTAGCCACAGCAGGTCACATTGAGCCACTGCCTTACACTAACATAACACATCTGTGAAACCTTGATTTGCAAGAGTACTCCAGTCCTCGGATACATGAGCAATTGATGTTTTCCATCTCCTTAGCTTGGGTTGAGCTAACATGTAAATTCAATTAACACCAAGGATAATTCAATGATTTCTTCTCTGACTGGTCACTGGACAGCAGCTGTGATCGGTTGCTATCCTGGGGAATACGAGAGCCAAAATATGTACTCCAGATATTGGTTAAAAAAAATAAACACAGAATTCTCTGATCTATAATTTGTTAAGGTGTAAGGATCTCAGATTTTTTTCCCCAAAATAATTCTTAATATAGATCACTCCTGGCCTGTTATAGACACACCTAGTTTCCTCCTCTCATCTATATTTCTGCCTCTGCCCCATGCATTACAATGAATAAATCTCCATCTTGCTAGGAAATGTGGTGCAGAGTGTCACATTATCATATTTCAAATAAAGCTCTGGGAAGACATATCTAATTTTGTCTCAATCTATTCCAGTTGGTCAGCATGAAGATTTTAATAATTCTTTTTTTGTAAGATCTGAAGGTGAGTTACCTAGTTATTAAAATCATCTTTATATCCTAGAAGCCTTCAGAGCCCTTAAACCTACACAGTCCTGAGGCAGGCTCTATCAAGTTCACAGACTTCTGATGCCCAGCAACAATTCCATCGATCTGCAAGGCTCTGGCACCTCACGGTATCTCTTTACAGTTCATGTAGCCTTAAGGCAGTCCTTTCCATCACAGCATGGCCAGAAGGCAAAAAGGCAAGTAGGAACAGGAGGTATGATGGATGGAGGAAGACTTCACTGCACCAGAGCGAGAAGGCTCGGCACTGGAGATGGGAGCAGGCAGCAAAGAGTGGGTGCACCTGCCCCGATGGAGTTTGCAAATGCTCGAAATATCCCTGTCCTGGCAAGCAGAGATACAGTCTGTGATACACATACAAAACACTCTATCTGATTCTTACCTGGACATAAGTTTGTGTGCTTCTCACTACCTACCTGCACGACAGGAAGAGTTTACTCACTCTTCTCACTATAATCAGGGTAATGACTGTAACATGAAAGGACAAAATTCAATTCAAAATGTCACACAACTATAAGGAAAATGGATATAAACTTAAAATTTGAAGCTATTGCAGTTAGTCTGACACAGAACCCATGAGGCAAAACACACAGAAGAAAAGCTCAAAATCCCATGTATGATTATAAACATCATCACAGTACAGAGAGCAAATGATTTCTCCTGCCTCTCGCCAGTGGCAGTAAGCTCACCCACATAACACCAGAATCTTCAAGAGTTTATGCTTTAAGGATGTTGCAAAAGATGATAGCCAAGTACAAGGAAGCAAAAGATGAAAAAATAAAGCGATAATTGTTAGCTATCAAATTCAGTCTCCTTTCAGCTACTTGAGCATTGATAGGAGTTCTGGACACAGAGACAGAGGGGACCACAAGCAAGCACACAAGCATCAAAGTCAGACAAAAATCAGTTTTTCTTATTATAGCTGAATTAGTGCAAAATACTCCCCAAACTTTTTGTTATTCCCTGTCAAATTAAAACCAAAGCTGCAAAATTGACCTTATGAGAACAGAAAATTAGTTTTTCTGCTTATGGCTTCATCTTCAGGGTTGGATTAATCCTATCTGTTGAAAACAATAGTAGATAAAAATAGAATATTTAGAGATGTGAAAGGAGAAAGACATGGAGTTTATAGAAAGAAACGCTGGCTGGATTTTTTTCAGAAAATAGAACAACCTTGATCACTAAAATCACTGCATTGATGCCAAAGTAACATGAAGATTTACACAAAATCACCAGATTTATTTTACAACATTAAGAGCTTCCAGTTACTACTGTTGAAGGGACTTTTTGACTAACATATGCAAATATGCCATAAGATTTAGATTGCTTTCAATAATGACGGAAAGGAGGAAAGGAAAATCCATTATCATGTTAGAGAAGTAATCTGCTTTCATTGTTGCATAGGTAGTTTATTTGCATTCAGCCTTAGTGCGAGACTTGGACCAGCCATCATTAAGTTTCATAAGTAAGTAACTTTGTGTCTATCTTTATTGATATTTGTGACAGAAGGTGTACCTATGCAGTGTAAAATTCTCTGTCACGAGAGATTTTTTTTTTCCTCATCACTAGTAGGAGTAATACCAGCTTGGAAAAGAAGTACAGCCAATTCCAACAGATTTCCAGACAGCAGCAATAAACAGATAAATGTAGTGAACACAAAAATATTCTACCAGCCATTCAAACATGAGAATATAAATGCCCTCACACAGGTGAAAAGCATGTATCTACAGGTAAGCAAATTTCGTTGTGCTCTGTACCTGACCAATAAGCAAACTTGGGAGAACAAATACAGCTATTAGTTTTTCTGCAAGAGTAGATTTAAAAGGGTGCAGAGGGAACAGGTGGTTCAGGAGGGAAAGACAGGATTCTACAATGGGGAAAAGGCAGGTCAGACCTAAACATTGGTATCTTTTCACGATACGAAATAAAGCAGCAGCTCATGTCACTTCAGAAGATGCAAACATAATAATATAACATCACAGACACTTTGATGGGTTAGCATAAAAAAAAAAAAATCCATCAACTGATAAGGTTTGTCTGACATTGAGTCTGGGGAGCTGTGTCTGATGGCTCTGGACTAACCAGTGGATGGAAATTTTATGAACTTGGACAGCAGAGGTTTCAACTCTGTGGGTGAAACTGTGCGACAGAAACTGTTTCATTCGATTCAATTCATTGGAGTATCGATTTCCAGGGTTGATGATTTATTAACGTAACATTCAGTAGAGTTGGATCTCCCAGTAATGATGATGCTGTTACTGACACTGAAGATAAATCACTGTAAATCTTTAAGAGAACAGGAGCGCTTAGCTAACAAATTGGATGTCCTGGATTTGCAGAAGCTTGGGAAATCCCGCTAAGTGATACAGTGACCTTTTCTTTTTCTGTGCAATGTTGCCCCTTTTGACAACATTGGACAGAGGATAAGTTTATTTAAACATATCATGAGGTTTATAGCCTCATTTTTTACCTAAATAGTCAATTGAACATGTTAAGTGTGTACTACACATCTAATTTAACTTCTTCATTTCAAAAGCAATCCTACATGAAGATCAGGCAGTGATCTAGAAGAATTAACAACTAATCATTGGGGCAAATGCTGACCTGATTTGCGTGGAATACTCACAATTTTAACCACAAACAAGCAGGTCAGCAGGGTTGGACAAGTGAATCTAAACTAGCCACATTTTAAAAATACTATATTATGATCCGTGTGATTCTCAGTGACATTGTTTGGCTAAAAAGAAGCATATCTTCTACCGAATACTTCAGTATGCTAGATGGACTCAGAATATTCTGGCATTTCCTCTGTGGAGGTAAAAAAAAAAAAAAAATCATTTGGAGTACACAAAACAAGAAGGAAATGTTAGCAAAATATATTCTCATTGTATAGTTTACCTCCAGTCCCAACAAGAACAACAGAAAGAACCTTGCAAGAGTCAAACCAGTTCTACGTTTACTATGATTGTAAGTGAAGTGGCCAATAAACAATCATCTTTTCCCATACAAATGGGGTCCTTCAGATTTAATGCAGTTTCCACTGAACAAAACACCCACACTTAGCACAGTGCTGTATGTACTGGCATAAAGCATTAAAAGGACTAAATTTAAGGACTTGACTAGACACGGAAATGAATTTGTCTTTTTGTCCAGTCACTCGCTGTACTGAACCTTCAAATAAGTTCAAATGAAAACAGAGTGCTGCTTCAGCAGCTGTATAAGACACCTCATCTCAGTGTGGTGTTGAGACTTGGATTCTGCCACAGCTCTTATATAACCTTATTCTCCCTGTTGGACTTTGTTTACTTCTATAGCCCAGTTTAGAAAAGCTCTGGGGACAAAAAAGACAAGTATTGGTTCCTCTGCTCCCCAGTCATCTCTTTTATGTCTACCTGGCAGGTGCCTCACAGGGCATCTACCACTGAAGCGTAGGCAACTTCACAGACATGGAGGATTTTCCTTCACTAGCACTTTCTCACTGTTTTATCTGCTGACAATAATTTTCAACACATAGCATTTTAATTAAGGTTGTACTTGATGGTAGGCAGGTCTTTGTATGGGGAAGTGAGTGCAACCAAGATCATCAAGACTCTAGGTAACATGGAAGTAATAATACTGCTTATCAGCCTGCTGCCATATTATTACTCCATAATCACTTTTAGACTACCTGAGACATGATCTCAAACAAAATGTAGACCATCCTTCGAGGTAAGCAAAGATATACTAAATGCTCAGTAGCACTATACATTACAAAAATGCATTTCTACAAGTTAAATTACAAGAAGATAATAATTTCATGGGGGGATCATGGCCTCTTTTTTGCTAGGGTCAACCAGTTTATTTTGCTCCCTTACAAACTTTATTTTCAAACATATGTCTTTTTAGTGTGAAAAATAACCGTGGTAAGCACAATATACTACAAGCAATTCTGCCTATTTAAATTGTAGCCCAGGCACTAGTAAATAAAAATCCCCCAAAAATTCTGTCTGCAATTAGACAAAACTATAAACGAGCTGCAAAACTGAGAACTAATTTGTCACATTTAGTTACAGCCTTGACAAGAGGCATAAAGAAGAACCTTCCCTGGAGGACCCAAAATTCCCTGCTACGTTGCTCTGTAGTTAAACTCAAGAGGTGATCAATTACTTAAAGCTCATTAAAAGATTCACCACGCTCTTTCTACCCTAGGGTCAGACCAGCTATTGCAATACAGAGGAGGAGATCAGCAGCCTAAGCGCTCTTCCACACTCTCTCTTCAATGAGTCTGGGACTGATGCAAGATTTTAAGCAAACCTCTTAAAGAGTATGGGTAAAATATGACTTCTTGAAAGTTATAGGCAACCTAGAATGAAACAGACATCAAAAATAGTGAGTGGCAACAAATCTCCACATTTCTTTCTGTGTTTATTCAGGATGGGTCCTCTCTCTGACTGGCACTCATACAATCCAGTCCCCCTTCCTTCCTCAGTAAATAGGAAGCAAAATGAACAAGACATACGTCTCCAGAAAACCCATGGAGTCAGAAGTTATTTTCTGTTTGGGAATTTTAAGATTTTGCTCATTAAGTAGAACTAGGTCTCTAAACATGCCTTTTTTTTTTTTTTTTTTTTTTTAACTTTTGTATAATGCAGAGGTCTTGGGGCTAAAAATCTGTGCTTGGCTGAATATAACATATTAGGCTCTCAATAAACTCATAAGAAAAATACCAAATTAGCTTTAAAAAAAGAGAGAGGAGCAACTAGCAGAGATACCAGATGTGTAAATTAAGCTTGTTTAAATATAAAAAAACTAGCTGTGAATTATATTTATTTTAAATCCTGGCAGCTCTGCCATGAGATTTGTAACGGAGTAACACAGATGTTCACTGTTCAGGGTTGGGTGCAGCAGTAGCCGCCTCCTCCTCCTCCTACTGCCAAGGGAAACAGGGAGCAAGATGAGGAGAGGTGGATTTTGCAAGTGCTGCCTCAGCAGCAGGGGTTGAGGGGAAGGGAGGGGAGCAAATTCAAATGACTGGTAAGTCCAAGGCTGCTCTACGGCTGTGGTCCAGTTCTGGGAATCTTATTTCTTTGCCTCTGCAAATGAGCGCACGGAACACGCATTACACTGAAACCCATGTACTGGTGATGCCTAAAGATTGCTAACTGACGTTGGTGGGACCAGCAGAGTTCCTGAGCAGAGAAGCAGATAGAGAGTAGTTATTCTCACCATTTTTCATTATCTACGAAGGAACTTTTCTGACACTTATTTCTGGTTATACTCATATTAGGTATCTTCAGCTGCTTGTAATTACCTTTGTAAGCCAAAATATCAGCATGTGAGCATTCACACAGATGAAAAAAAAAATGCCCTAATTGAAAAACTGACTTGATTTACTTTAACTGTTCAAGTTGAGTAGCACTTACTCAGATGTGTAGTCACAGTAAATTCAGGGGAGTGCAATTTACTTCTGTTTGATTCCAGATATGGCAACCCTGTCATATATAATTAATTGCCTTCACATCCATCTACTCTGATGGACTTGATTCTCCGAGCTCCTTTGTCACCGGTACATTAATGTCAGGGAGCCACTCTCTGCTGACAGTGACAAAGTTATAAATTTAAGGTAAGTCTATTCATCAGAGATGAGTCCAAAGGCAGGTAGGATTTGTCCCAGTCAATCTGCTTCAAGCCCCATGCATATGGGAGGCTGTAGGAAGATTCTCTGGAAAGGATTTGGATCGGGCTCCATGTAAGTGACTGCTCTCAAAGGCAGTAAAGCAGGGCTCAAAAAACAGAATTGGATTAGTATTTGTCTCACATACCTAGAAAGCTAAGTTAGAGAAGATACAGCTGCTTTCCCTAGTCTCGCTTCATGAGCAGAGTGCCTAACTTAGGTGGTCTCAGCCATTCTCTGAATACCTCTTTCCACCTGTGAAACAGGGAACCTAGGGAGATGCATTAAACTACCCAGCTTATTTAAGTCCTTCAACCTGCTCACTGTAAATAGCCTGTCCACTTATCCCTACAGATCTACCACCTCCATGTACAAGGCACCTCTTGGTAGCAAAGTGTAGTCTCCACTGACATTTCAAGTGGGGCCATTCCCTTGAAGTTAGGAAAGTTCTCTTGTATCTGACTATATGTAAGCCTTTATGATCCCAAATCTGATGCCTCTCTTACATAAGATGAATTTGTCTTGGCAGGTGATTGATTGAAATTCCTGTTAGACTAAGGGGTGACCTATAATTATGAAGGAGTCCTCCTAAGAACTGGGAGAGTTCAATTCTTCCCTTAACACAGGCATCATTGCAATCAGCAGGAATTACAGTGGAAGAACAAGATCCGGGCAGAAAAGCATAAACAGATTAAAAGCAGAAGTGATTATTTTAGTAATTAAACATTTCTTAGCTGAAATTACATGAAATGCAAAAGCAGCATGAAAGGTCAGGAGAGATTTTTGAAAGAGTGCTCCAGAGGAAGGGAAGGGGAAAAAAAAAGCAATTAAACACAAAGATAGAAGTTTATGATGCATAGAAGATTATTCCAAACAAGTGGCTGCCAGCAACAAACTGCATTGTTTTGAATGTTTAATTAATAAAATAATCTTTTTAATTAACCATTGCCACTGGGGAAGATGGATTGGAAAAAACATGCAGAAAACAAAGCAGACACATTTCTTATTTGCTTGTATTTACATAAACGTAGAGATCTGAAAAGCAAAACTAATTGTTTATCTCCAATATTAAGGAATCAGAATGAATATGTGGTTATTACTAATATTGTATGTGCAGGTCAAAGTAAGGGGACCTTCTGAGGCAGGCGAGGAGGTTTCCTGATTGAATCTCTGCTTGAACTTTGAGAGCACACTATATAAGGGCAGCCAGGAGCTTTGACTCCACTACTTCGATTGCAAAGCCACTCCTGAATGCTACTTGTTTCTTGTTTCAAAGTATGACCTTTAGCCACTTTGGAGGTACTATCAAGAGACCCGAGTTCTTTAGCTCAAATTTTAAAGCTCACCCACATGACACCACAACTAAACAAGACATATGCATTAATTGCCTGCTGAGCGAAGTCTGTAAAATGTACTGATTATTTGGTATGATTCAAATTTTTTTTCTCTCCTCGTAATTGCCAGTTCACCTTGACACAATGTCTTCCCCTGCCCTTCTTATCCCTCAAAATGATTCAACATATGCCCAGCTCTTGCAGTAGAATCTTGACCCTTGCAATCAAATTGACAATATGATTGGGGTCTGGAGCATCTCAACTATGATGACAGGCAGAGAGAGTTGGGGTTGTTCAGTCTGGAGAAGAGAAGGCTCCGGGTAGACCTTATAGCAGCCTTCCAGAACCTAAAGGGGCCTACAGGAGAGATGGGGAGGGACTCTTTATCAGGGAATGTAGCAATAGGATGAGGGGTAACGGTTTTAAACTGAAAGAGGGTAGATTTAGATTAGATATTAGGAAGAAACTCTTTACTGTGAGTGTGATGAGGCACTGGAACAGGTTGCCCAGAGAAACTGTGGATGCCCCATCTCTGGAAGCGTTCAAGGCCAGGCTGGATGGGGCTTTGAGCAACCTGGTCTAGTGGGAGGTGTTCCTGCCCATGGCGGGGGGGTTGGAACTAGATGATCTTTAAGGTCCCTTCCAACCTAAACCATTCTATGATTCTATGACTACCTCCCTGGCTTTGCCTAAGTCAAAGCATAGCAAGGAGGAGCCAGGGTAGCAATAAGAAAGTGCTGTTGCTCTTTAGTCAACTGCTAGTAGATAGACCTGATATGACCAACAGCAGCCTCCATCGGCAGTTAAAATCCTATATTTTCCCATTAGCTTGATCTCAAATGTGGACAGGCCATGTTCAGTGAAGATATAACTCAATAAGAATCAGCCATTCCATACAAAAGGCTCTCCTAGTTACATGTGAGCAGTAGTTTTTCCAAAATTTATTCAACTTATCCACAGTCAGATTTTTACAAGGATGTACCTGATCCAAAGACATCTTTATTCTGAGAACTCATGCCCCTTCTGCAAATCAAAAATCCACAGAACTTTAAAAAAGCCAGCAAAATTTGCCAACAGAATTGTTTGCGTGGGCTAGAGGATGCACTTTTTCTTTACTTTGTTGTGAGTAATACTGAAAGATAGAGAAGGTACCTGAGGCAAATAGCACCCTTAAAAGGAAAAAAAGAAAAAAAACCAACTTATCCCAGCACTTAAAACTGCCAAAAGTCCTAAGCAACCTCAAACAGGCCATAATGACCTCATATGAAAGATACCCTTTTTTGTACATATCTCTAAGATTAAGATTGTTACCTCCCATGAATCAGAAAAGATAAATAAATCCTTGAGAAGAGTAGAGACTGAAGCTGTTTGTTATTCTCTTTTAAGAGGAAAAAGGTGAGCAGGTGGCCTCTGAAGGCAAAAGGAACTGAATAAAGGGCCAGTTTGTAGACATTCAACCTCTTTCTTTGTGTTTTCTGCTTTGTGTGTGTTGTGCTATGCCAACACACTCCCCCTTCTGCCTTCAGCATTAGCCCACAAGGAAAGCTGAGCTGTTGCTCAGAACTCTGACACGATCCGTGATTAAAGCAAGGCCTTGATCAAATGCAGTTTTTCTCAGCTTTGCTATTCTATGCAAGAGAGTGACTTTGTCACACCACATGAATCAAAAGCCCAACTGGATGCTGTTGTAAATAAAAACACTTTAAACAACAACAACAATAATAAGGAAGAATAAAACTTTGATCAAGCTACAGTTAATTGATTAAAATGTCCATTTCGTTGTCCTTTCATGTCTAAGCTTCAGTAAACAACATGAGAGAGCAGAACCCAGCATGCAGTAGTAGGAAGGAGGCCACAAAGGAAAGCCTGGCAAGTAAACAAAGATTAAAAAGAGAGGAAAAAAATAGATTATACAGAATAAATACAGAAACCTACTGTGCTCATGCCCAGAAGCTTAACCCAATTCTCCAGCTATGCCACTAAAAGGCATAGGAATTTATAACCACCCACAAAACACAAACTCTTATTTGCATTTATTTTTCTTGCAGTAGCCATATGAATTCTCTTCTACCAAAACAACAATGTGATTTGTGCAAAACTAACCTAGTACAATGCTTCCGATATAAAAAGGATTAAGCATTGAGGAAGGATATTGACTTTCATTCTTATGAAATCTGAAAAGAAACCTTGTCTTTTGTTAACAAATAAACCAGGTTTTCCACTCTGTTAAAAGCAGAATTGCTATAGTTGCAATTTCTCTCTCGTCTGAGAGGTATCAGGATGGTCACCAAGATTCAATCATTATCAAAGACATTCAGGCATATTAACAGCAGCAAGGGCCACTGAAATGCTTTGAGATGCTTACAAGTAGTCAGAAACCTAACAGGCTCATTTACAGGTCAAAAGAGACCCCCAATCTCCCCTCAGGTGATTCAGCACCTTGATACTTCTGCTCTGAATCTTCTCTCAAGAGAGTCAAAGCTCTCTCCACGGTTCAAACAAAATGCCTAGGGACACCTGCCTCACTTACCAGAGTCCATCCTTTCTAATTATCCCTCTCAGCCTTGAAGGTCTCCTGGGCACTAAATCCACTTGTGCTTCAGCCTAATTTAATAATTTGAGGCGCAAGAGAAATCTGAGACTGAGAGATGCTCTTGGAGAAATTCCAGGTCATGATTTTACATGCAGGATAGTGTTCTTATTTAATTTTTTGTTGTTAATAAAATGTCCTGCTTGGTTGCACCTCAGTGTCATTTGAGGTCTGCGGCAGATTCAATATGCGAGTACAGGAGGGAGAGAGAAATCCAGGTGTAACACACTCGGTTTCAAATGCTCTCAGCGAGTTTCTGAGAGTGCAGTGGACTGAAGTAAATCAGCAACAGCTGAAGATAAAATGGCTTATTTTTCCATGGACTGCAGGTACTGAAATTATCATGGTAGATAATAGATAGGTAATAGACCTAACATGATTTGAGGGCAGTAGCTACCACAGAGCAACAGAATTACACAATTCAGACATGTAAATTATAGAGATGGGCGTATAGCCGAAAAAGGCTAAAACCTCCCCTATCATCCTGAGAAGGCCTGGCACTCACCTCTCCCCTCACATAAAAAAAAATCATTGCACTCACTTATTTACTAAGTTTGCTTGTTATTAAAACTTAACTAATTCACTTCCATACCTGGTTATTAGACTATCTTTTCCACCTGCATAACGTAAAGATTTTTTTCCAGCTATGAACCACTAGCATCCTTTTAGCGCAATATGACTAACATTCCATTTCCACTAAACTAATGTAGTGGAAGAATGAAAAAAGTTTAATTATTTATTTAGAAAATTGGCCTAGGATTAAGTTTTATTAAGGTACCACTTTTCTTTCTAACTTTTCTGTGGAATCCTGCATGTGAGAATAAGTACTGTCTCTTAAAAGAAAAAAAAAGAGAGCAAAGAGAAGAATGCAAACAATTACACATACACACAGTTCAACATTCTTAAATGATACTTGCTTCTCACCTCCAATCAATAACTCTATATTCAGGTAAGAAAAAAAAAAAAGATCAATATAATTCTGGTCACTCAATTTAAACTGTACTGCGAGCCAGAGTGGAAATGGTAATACGATATACCAGGCTCTTCTTCAAATTCAAAATTTAGACTCACGAGCTTCAAAATTTCAACACCTCCATTGCAAAACATGGCTTGGCTTTACACCACCTGGCTACCCCAGACGAGATTTTTGTCTGCCTTAAGAAACAACATTTTCCTCTGCTGTAGGACAAATACCTTGCTGTTCCTTCTTCCAGCTACTATTTTCCTCAGAAAGCCTAAAAGGCTGTAAAAATGTCACCCGTCTTTCCCTGCTCCTGCTCCCACTCTCCCTTCTCTTTTCTTTCTCTATTATCTGTTCTGCACCTCCTATTCACCCATCTGCAATTTGCAGCTCAGCAGCCAGGTGACCAGGAGCAGAGCTACCCCTCGTATCTCTGCTCCCTTTGGAGAGCTCTGCTGGGCCCCACGAAAGTGGGAAATTGATTTTCAGAGCCTATATAGAGTCCGCGGCTTCCTGCAGCATAAATCTGACTTGTCCAATTTCCTAGCACCTTCTTTACTAGGATTTCTTCTTGGCTCAGCCTTCTGGTTTTGCCTGCACTATAACTTACACATCTGTAACACTTATGGCCTAAACTCCTTGCTCTATTATGTTTCTTCCTTTTTGACATACATTCCCATCAGACACCAGACTTCTAAATTGATCAAACTTAAGCCTACTCATAGAGGAAAAAAAAAAAAAAAGAAATATATTTTAAACTTCTTATTGCTGCATCGATACAAATGGAATAAGAAAGGTCTAGTTGTCACAGTAACTGACACATTTGCAAGCCACAATGATTGCCTCCCCGACTCCCCAAAATGGAGAAAAATCTACAAAAAGTATGAATGACAGACAAAGAGTTACAATCATTGATTAAGAGATAAATGCTTTTGTGGGTAACGGCATCAGCAAGACTTTGCATTGTCACAAATGGGTGGCGCTCTGTGTCCTCAGTCCCCAATTGTGTGAGAAGGCAGCAGAAGCAAACAAACTTCTGAGAAATTGTAAGGGCATGTAACTAGCAATGCAATTTATGTGCTGGTTAATTTTTGCCCAGGTGAATATTTGTGTCATAACTTACATCCTAAGTAGAAATGTAGAGGGGCAACAGCCAACCGACCTGCATTAGAAGGTGTTCAAGTATTTTCCAAACCCAAGTGTCACTACTTCTACTAAAGCACACTGAAACTCCTCTCCCTGGGGACATTGTTCAAATCAACGCTTCCCTTAGCCAACCAGCACCAGTCCTGGTTGGGACTCCACTTAAGAGCATTGCTTTATGGCCACCAACCACATGGAAAAGGAGAGGGATGCAGATGCCTTGGGAATTGCATATGGGGAAGATATTAGAAAGACTTTTCTCTTTCTCATCCTCCAATAATCCGCAGTTCAGCAATTCCTAAAGCCTGTAGATGTAAGGCTGAGTTTAATTGCCCTCATAACTCCCTTTCTCTTCTGTGAAGGTGTCTTATCATTTGAACCTGCGTACACTTTGGGTCTCCACACCCTGGGACAAATAGCTTCTCTTGTAGCATCACACGCTGTGTGCTTTGAGCCGTTCAGCTCACTGATTCATGGCATGTCTCTACTCACGGCACTATGAGAAACAATGAATAATTGTCTCTTATCTCCATTTTTGGTGCTTATCATGACTTGATAGGCTTCTATCATAGATGCAGACACCACTGTCTCTTTTCCACGTTGAAAAATCCTCCCTAGTCTGCTACCTACCTGTGTGGAAGTCATTTCACACTTTTTAGCCATCCTGCCACTCTCCTCTGTACATCACATAGTCCTCCTACACCCTGAGGCGAGGAACGCACCCGGCACACACTCTTCCAGAATTATTTTTCAGCAACTGTTGCATATTAGCTTTGGAGCATTAAGCTAAAATGTTCAGAAATCCGTCCACGATAACACAACAATCTCTTTCCCAAGCTAGTGAGGATTAGTTTGGAGCACCGAGCATAATTGCCTTCTGTAGTGGAGCACTTTTTTTATAAAAACCCACGCCCCTTACAGGTGGAGAGCATGCCCCAATGACAGAACAAAACTAGGAATTACGAAAGAGGCCCCAAAACAGGGACAACCCACAAAGTTTATTCTTCCAAGTTCTTAATTCCTTTTAATTATTCTCTTACTGTCTTCTTTGTAGTGCCTGGTTCCAGCTGGGAACAGAAGCGGATATCCAAAACACTGCTGGGCATAACCAGCGTAACTAATTTTTGTTTCAGAACCAATTTATACTGGCAGACCTTAAATGTTTGTCTGATATTTACTTTTTCTTGAAGGCACACATTAGTTTACCTAATTAGGGCTTTCCCACACCCCTCCGACTGCTTACCTTACAGATGTTTCTACAATTCCAGTTACCTGACAAAAAATATACTACTGAAAACAAAAAAGTCAAGACAATTTCCTGCTAAGACCCAAGTAACACTATGTAGAAAGGGAGGAACGACCTAGATATCTAAGCACTAGAACAAAAATAAAAATTAATCAAAGATGGTAGGGCATATCATATCAGCTGATGAAGGGAAAAAGATAAAAGAAAGAAGTAAATTTCACACAGTGGCTATCATCTGAAATGACATTGCATCACTGCAAGGCAATTAATATTTTAGTAGTGATAGGTTATTGAAAAGAGTTCACAACTCCATTAAGCAAGTATCTTCAATGCTGGACATCATATTTCTAGATGGATAATATAAAATAAAGAGACAATATCTTGACTTCTAACGTACTATTATTATTCCTATTTCCATTTTTACTTTTCCTTAAAGAACATCAGTGAGATACATTAAAAGCACAAGATACCCAAATAAAATGTTTTAAAACTTGAATTTTGTAGATCTCAAGTCATCCAAATCAATACACACCAAAGGACAATGCAGCTGGGCATGGGGGAAATGAATTACGCTTATCGTGTAAAACCTTGGTTAAGTTTTATTAGACAGGAGAGAAAAATTGCTCCAAAGCTCCTAGCTATTTTATCTTGCTGAGTTAAAAACTTGTGAATATAGTGGTTTAGAATGGAAGTAGTGTCATTTTTACTAAAGCGGCACAAATGTCACAGCTGTAACAATAGCTCACTTGTGTCGTTGTCCAGGCTTAAGCATATATGCACACAGAGAGAGACAAAGAACTGCTGTCAGTTATATCTTTATTACTTCTACAGTGACTGATGCTTTGCAGCCCAAACATACAGCCCCAGCACCGAGCTTGATGGTTTTTTTTCTCATTTAACTGCCCAAATGTACATCCCTAGCCACTAGTTGGATTTTCTGTTATTGCCTCATGCTTGCAGCGCTTGATATATGAGCTCTAGGCAACTGCGCTCTGCTCTCCGAGAAACGTCAAATGAACCGCACTCTGGAAACACTACAGAGTTACCTGGTATCCCATCTGACTCCGATTAAGCTTAAAATATTAAAAGCTAATCTTGCTGTGTGTGTAAGTACTGACCATGAAAAACAGTCCCACAGAAATCTACCCAGAGTAGACGCACTGCCATCACTCGTAGCACTAAATTACTAAATCATGAGGTAGCATTGGGGTAAAGATTACACAAGCAGATATTTAACAGGTACAATATCTAGGAATATTAGCTTCAGACATAACAAGAAAATTTGCCTGCACATACCGTGCGAGCAATTTTCTTTTCTTCTTTGCAACAGTGTAAATAACTACACCTTGGAAAGGCAAACAAACAGCTATTTACAATATATTTAATAACAGACCACTAAAAATATTTCTCTTAAAATAGTCAAAATTGCAGCAGCAAGCCTCAAGCTAATAGCTTTTATGGATCCATTAGCTTGAGTAGGTGCTGAATTTTTGAACTGGAATAACAAATTTGCATATACTGCCTCAAATCTGAACCTTCCAAGGTGTATTTGCTAATTTTGAAAGATGAAGCTACTAATTTAATGTCCGGGTATGCCTGAACAGTGCGTTATACGAACTGCAATGCTTTTTAATCTCTCCTCTAATTTATTACTGTGCAGGGTCTTTTTCAATATTCTCATTTAGGTGTCAAAGATACTTAATACAAGCGTTTCTAAGATATTAATTATTAGATTATTGATGCATTTGTATTTCAGCAAGTAGTAAAATCACGCGTTTCAATTTAATTTTAAACTTAAATCCGATTCACGTAAAACATTTTCACATGGTTTTCAAAGCTACTAGTGTTAGTCAGACATAGTCTTCTGGTTGGTAATAGCAAGTTTTACAAAACTACATTTCCACAAAAATTGAAAGTAATTTCACCTAACTGAACTCACCGCTGTAGTTTTTTTTTTCTTAATGCAAAAAAAATGCACAGTGCGTCCTATTACTGAGTTTACCTCTTAAAAAGGACAGCTTGCTGCGGAGAATTTCTTGCAATTCAAATGTATTTTAGCCTATGACCAATGCTGCTGAGATGTATGCGTACAATCTTAGTGTAGGTGGTTTCTCTTTAGGAATGAAGGCGTAAGATGGGAGGGAGTCACACCACTGACTATAACATGTAAATGGAATGGCAGACTAAACTATGTCCCTTATAGGCAGAAAAAACAATGCTTTTCTGTAGGGCAGTTCAGGTCATCAAATGAGGCTCTACATCTGAAATTCTTCCTAAAAGAAGCTTATATCTCTGCACTGATTATAGGGAAAATCTGTGAATGCTAGTCAGACCATGTGTTTGCATTGTATGTTTAAAGTAACGTGCAATTAAAATTCACCCAACAGAAATATATATATATATGTATATGACATATCAATGAACAATTGTTCTGGAGACCGTCAGAGCTAAGCCATGTATGAAGGGTTGCATTCCTTGTCATATTCCAGTTGGGTGCCTGAAATTTCATCTGCAGCCCTTCCTTGCTACATAGAATCTTATCATAGAATCATAGCTTACCAGGTTGGAAGGGGCCTCAAAGATCATCTGGGCCAAGCTTTTTTGGCAAAAGCACAGTCTAGACAAGATGGCCCAGCACCTTGTCCAGATGAATCTTAAAAGTGTCCAGTGTTGGGGAATCCACCACTTCCCTGGGGAGATTGTTCCAATGGCTGATCGTTCTCATTGTGAAAAATTTTCCTCCTGTGTCCAATCAGAATCTCCCCAGGAGTAACTTGTACCCTTTACCCCTCATCTTTTCCATGTGTAAAAAAGGAGTCTCCATCTTCTTTGTGGCCACCCTTTAAATACTGGAATGTGGTGGTAAGGTCTCCCCTGAGCCTTCTTTTCTCAAGGCTGAACAAACCCAATTCTCTCAGCCTTTCCTCATATGGTAGGCTTCCCAGTCCTCTGATCATCTTGATGGCCCTTTTCTGGACCCTCTCCAGCCTGTCCACGTCTTTTTTGTACAGTGAGGACCAAACCACAATATTCCAGGTGTGGCCTGGCGAGTGCTGAGCAGGATGGAATACTGACTTCTTTATCTCTTCTGGTGATGCTCTCATTGATTCAACCCAGCATCCTGTTGGCTTTCTTTGCCACAGCAGCACACTGTTCATTCATATTGAGCTTGTTGTCCACCAGGACCCTCGAGGTCCCTTTCCACAGAGCTGCTCCCCAGTCATGTAGATCCCAGCCTGTGCTGCACTCCTGGATTATGTTTTCCCAGGTGCAAGACCTCACACTCGTCCTTGTTGAATTTCATAAGGTTCTTGTTAGCCCACTCTTCCAGCCTACCCATGTCTTTCTGCAGGGTGACTCTCCTGTATGAAGTGTTCACTTCCCCACTCAGTTTGGTATTATCAGCAAACTTCATCAGGGTACACTTGATCCCATCATCCAGATCACTTATGAAGATATTAAACAGTGTTTGGCCCAGTATCAATCCCTGGGGAACCCAACTTGTGACAGGTTGCGACTTTGAAAAGGAGCTATTTACCACCACACTCTGGTGCAGCCCGTCAGCCTTTTCCCCACTCCTGCACAGACCACTTGTCTAGACTGTAACACATCAGTTTCTCTAGGAGGAGGCTGCGGCAAACCACATTGAAAACCTTGGAGAAATCCAGGTAGACAATGTCCACTACTTGCCACTCATCAACCAAGCAAGTTGCTTTGTTGTAGAAGGTGACCAGCCTTGTCAAGCACAATTTGCCCTTGGTGAATCTGTGCTGGCTATTCCCAGTCATGTGTTTCATTTGACTTGTGACAACCCCGAGGAGGATTTATTCCATAACTTTCCTACAGACTGAAGTAAGACTAATTGGCCTATAATTTCCTGCATCCTCCTTTAAGCCCTTCTTGTAGATGGGGGTGACATTAGCCTTCTTTCAGTCTTCTGGGATGTCCTCAGATCTCCACAACTTCTCCAAGACTATGGAGAGCAGCCTTGCAATGACGTCAGCCACCTCTCTTAACACCCTTGGGTGGGTAGTGTCAGGACCCATTAATTTGTAGGAGCCAAGCTCCTGTAATAGTTTGCATACCGACTCTCCTTCACTGGCGGTGGGTTTATGTTTGCATCAATCTAGACTTTTGTTCCCAAGGCCTGGGGCACAACAGTGCTGGTAAAGACAGAGGTGAAGAAAGTGCAGAGAACCTCTGCCTTTTCATTGTCAGTAACTAATTCACCTCTCCTCTTTAACAATGGGCCAATATTTTCCTTCTGTTTCTGCTTGTTGTTTCTATATTTGGAGAACTCTTTCTTGTAGTCTTTAACATCTCTGGCCAGTTTCAGTTAGAGCTGAGCTTTTGCTTTTCTAGCTACATCTCTGCATGTCCTGGCAATGCCCTTATAGTTCTCAGTGGGTATTCGTCCACTTTTCCATCGCTGGTACACTCTCTTAGTTTTGTGCAGACTCAGAAGCTTGCAGTTAAGCCAAGGGGGTCTCTTCTCCTAATTCCCTTAACTTTAAAGGGGATGAACTGTTTTTGTGCTTCCAGGAGAGCGTTCTTGAAGAACTCCCAGCACTCCTTAGCTCCTTTATCCTCCATGGAAGCTTCCCACGGCATCCCTTCCAGCTGATCTCTGAGCATGCTGAAGTTTGCTTTTCTAGAATCTTTGTCTTTGTACTAGCCTTCAGTGTGCTCAGCAGGATCCCAAACTCCACAATACTGTGATCACTGCAGCTGAGGCTATCACTAACTGAGATATTGCAAAGCAGGTTTTCTTAGTTTGTGAGTAGCAAGTCCAGCAGCGCCTCATTCCCGGTTGGCACATCTAACATTTGTATGAGGAAGCAGTCGTTTACATAGTCCAGGAATTGGATGGATGACATGTGAGCTGCTGTATCGTTCTTGCAACAAATGCCTGGGAAGTTGAAGTCACCCAAAAGAACGAGGTTCTGTTGACCCAAAGCTTGCTTAAGTGACCCAAATAATGCTTTGTTGGCCTTTTCCTCTTGGTTTGGAGGTCAGTAGCAGATGCCTACTGTAGCATCCCCCTTGGATCATGACCCAGAGGCATTCAACAGGGCTTCTACAATCATCGTAGTTGACTTCTACACATTCAAGGTTCTTCTTAACATAGAGCATGACTCCTCCTCTTCTTCCATGCTTGTCCTTATGAAACAGCCTATAGCCATCCATCACAATCCTCCAGTTTTGTGAATTGTCCCACCATGTGTCAATTATTCCAGTGATATCATAATTTTCTTTTTACATGTGTGGGTGCAGCCCCGAGTAGTCCATCAACACCACTTTCTTCCATATTTGTTAACAATAGCAGCAGCATAATCACTTTTTGGTCTGAAAACTCTCCTTTTACCGAAAAAAAGCGTAAAGGAGGGTAGGATCTCCCCTAAGTACAGTCCAGCACTGACAAGAATTCTGTTTCTTTAGATGAAAGCAAAGTCAAACAAGGAAGTTTTTCAGGGATGTTGAATAGGACCTCCTCTTAACTACTTGCTTGGTGGGGGGGCTTTCTTGAATGCAATCTACCATATTTTCGTCAATACAAAAGGATATGCACTACAGAAGGGAAGATTTTTAAACTACTGAGCTAAGTGTATAAATAACTAGGGAAAAAAAAAAACAAGACAAAAAACTGAGATAAACACAAGTAAATTGCTAGATAATCTTTTCTGTAGATTGCACTTTAGCTAAATTACCTGTACTGATCTTAATTATCCAAATGAATCCATTAAACAAATGAGATGTCTGAGAACCACGCAGGAATATGCTTTCTGGTTTTGCTCCCCAACCTGTTTGATTAATATGCTACAAAGCTAATTAATCTTAAGGGGAAAAATAAGGAGCTGTGCTTCATATTGCACAGGTTACCAGTTGTTAACTAGTAATATACTCAAAAGAACTTCTAATCTTAAGGGTGCATTCATATGTTCTCTTTCTAATATTACATTTTAGGATTGCTTAATTATTGCTGACCTTCCCCTTAAAACGAACTATTTACGGCATAAATTTGAAGATTCAAAAAATACACCAGAGTGGTTGTGTAGACAGACTTGCAAAGTTCTACTTCAACTAAAATTTTTAATGTTGTCGTTAAGTACTGAACTGCAAACTACAGTACTCAGGTTGCAGGACTGGAATTTTCCAAACAGCAAAATTTCCCCATGATTTTTTAACCCCTAAAGCAAAGACATGCCTAACTTCGGACATGTTATAAACCCTGAAGATGACGCTTATTATTTGTTCCCAAGCCTGCCTGACATACCTGAATCCTATGATGATATATAAATAGATGACGATACATACTCCATAAAACAGGAAAAAATTTCCCTTGTTCTCCTGCACATTAATTGAGCAGACAGCCTGCATGTGAAACAATAGGAAAGACTACAATTGAAAAAACTTGAGAAAAGAGTAGAAAATCACTTAATAAGACTTAAGAAGTATCCTAGGTATCTCTGCAAGAAAGAAGTTTAAGAAGCAAAATGCACTTTATCAAAGTTAAGGTTAATGTGTAACTTCATCACAAACCACGAGTACTTAAAGATTGGCAGAGGTTTTTAACAGGAAAGAAGCTCTTTAGGTGAACTAAAAGGCAGATTTGATCAGAGAGCTGGAAATTGGATGTGCTAGATCACCAAAATCTTTACATCAAGATTTTCTAAGATGATATAGTTGAAAAATATGTAGTCTGTGATAGACTGTCAGAATAAGTAGTACAAGTTGGCTGTATTATTGTCTACTAAAATGAAAATTTCACTTTGTGACATTGACAGCAAAACAACCTTTTAAATCGCATATGATGAGTAAAAAGTAAGTACACACAAACAGTCTAATAACGTCTGTCTGCTAAAATAAATAAGGAAGTAAATGAAGGAAAGTATATATACTTCAAATTACAAAAGATACTCTGGTAGAAACATGGTGTTTGTCGTCTAAGAGCATTATTCTTCTTTAGCCAAAAGACAACTGACACTACATAGACAATGCAAAAAACACCGAAGCAATGGTTTTGTGGGTCAAGGTCTACAAGAGATGAGAATAAAGCAGCTGAATGGTTATGTCACTGGAGAATATAGGCTTGCCTCTTCATTTCAGGACATGGATGTCCTGCCCTACCTCAGAATGTTTTGAGAGAAAGTGAAAAGAGAGAGAGCTTCATAAGGTACATTCACACCAATGCTGCCCTTCCAAGGAAACACCTTCCTGTACTCTTTACATGATTATGCCTGGACTGCTTCCACAGATGGAACAAGTCATGTTACATGGTTTTAAATCTTTTCAAGCTGTATGTCTTAGAAGACTAGGTTTTTGCAATTCTATCATGTAAAAGAGACTTCCCATTATGCAGGTTAGCGTAAGATTTCCCATTGCTGGAGTGCTACAATTTTTGTAAAACATCTCTTCCTGGCAATTGGTGAACAAAGGATACCACCAGTGTGATGAATCAGTGACTTGCTATACGATTTCAGTTGCCAGCTAACCATGAACTTTAAGTTTACTATGAAATCAACCAGCATGGCAACAACTAAACAACAAATTATTTAAAAAATGTATTTACTTATTACAGTCGTCATCAACATTACTACATACGTTACATGTAATAATATTTATATAAAAAATGTATCATTATTCTAATATTTATGAAAAATTTTACTTGATAGCTCTTCAATATAAGGAAATGTAAGGATTAATTATCCCTGTGAAAATAAACATTCTGCTAACTTTATTTTTAAAAGTCTAGGAAGTTCCTCATAGACATTTAACTCTATGAAAGTGAGACGGGCTGAGCTTAAGGGCTAAAGATTTAGAAACTCTGTGTTCCCAAAAGGAGGATTTTTCTAAAAAGAAGAGTCATGATTTTTCTTCAAAGATGCATTGAGTTGAATTGTATTTGAAATACTTAAAGAAATAAAGCAGAATAAGAAAAGGTATCATCAAAGTGTTTCAACTACTGATGAGATTTATAAGCATATCTTTGGCTAGGAGCCCAATACAGACTGCCACATACAAAAGCTTCCATGTCATTTGGCATATTTTTCTCAGAGGGATGTTTTAACTGTCAGTGGAACACAGACAATAGAGATAAAAACAGCAGATGGGATCAGAACATTGGTTTACTGATCCAACTAAAAGCACTTATATGAGAGGAAAGTCAGAAACAACCCCAGTAAAAAATGATATTCTGTAATCGCAAAATAAGTCCTTACAATACACAACATGCCCTTGTCTTTTAGTCTCTACAGAGGATTTCTTACTCCATTTTCTATTTCTCTCGATACTCTACATTAGCTTGCTGCAGGAAATAAAAAAAAAATGTAATGCCTTTAAATTTTTTTTTTTAAAAAGGTTATAATGTCTTTTTCCTCTTTTTAAGCTTTGTACAGCTGCAGGAACATATTATCAAGCTTATAGATAGAGATTTTTTCTTTTGCAAAACACACCTTCGCACTTACAGAAACTATTCCCAAAGTTTATCACTTAGATTTATGCAGATGCATGTGTGCAGGTACATACCAGCTCATTTTCAAGCAAAAACTTTGGGTTTTTTTCCTGTCTTTCGTAATAATTTATAGTTTCCTGTTGGTAAGCACAGGAAACAATGAAGAAATGCAAGTAGAAAATATTAAACCAGGAAATCTACATGTTTCATAAGCCTTTGATAATTTTCTTTTTAGAACAATATCTACATTTCTACATTTTGCATGCTTTATCTTTTCAATTATGATTATACCATGCTCCAGTGGGCAGATTAAAAAGGAAAGAAGAAACAGTAAAAGAGTAAATGGAATAAAAAGAGTAGAATTCTAGAAAAATGAATGAAAAAAAATAAAAAGTTAAGTGAACCAGCACTGTAAGAGGTTGAAAAGCAGCCATCTCTGATATTGCTGGAAGTCTCAAATTTGTCAAAGTTACTTTGCCAAAGATGAAAATAGAAGCAAAGCTGTCTCTCGTAAAGAACACCACTATCTGCTAGCGTGCCTAAAAGCAGACAGAGCCTCAGCCAACACAAATCCTTTGAGGAACAATACTAAATGTGGCATGAATGAGGGCATGTTGGGAAGCAACTTAGAAGGCTGAGGAAGAAACGTTCACATGAAGACTTGTTTAGGATAAGACCGGGCAGCGGAGGAGACTGTAGGTAGGAAAGGAAGGTCATAGCACAGAAGTCAGAAAGATGTGGACAAATGAATATGTGGCTAAGGAGAGATGGGAGGAGGTTAAAAAAGGGAAGGGAATTGACAGTGTAAGAGGTGGGTTTCTAAATGTCTCCATAGTTCTCAGGTACACCTAGGGATCACGAGAGAAAAAGAATGGGGTAGTAAAAGGAGAGCATGTGCAGAAGATGGGAAGGAGACTAATCAAGCCTGAAGCTCTGAGACAAGAAACATACGCCAAAGTTTCACTGAAGAAATTAACATTTAATGAACATTGCCATGTCAATAAAAGCCCTGAGTCAGGCTTTGCCACCAAGAATCTCTGTTGAGTTAACTTGTATTGTTCTGAAAGAAGACGTATGAACACTAGAAAAATCTTTCTGCTTTCACCATATGTTACCTCTCCACTTCAGGCTGTTACTAACAGCCACGGTGACAGAGATGCTGAGATGTAGACAAGGTCTGTGCAAGCAGGGAGATGTCTAGGGGGAACTGAGAGCAACTGAGATGAATGTGGAAGACTCGACTCCGGCAGACATTTAGAAGTGGAAAAAGAGATGGTAAAGTCCAGTTAGGAGAAAGGAAGTGAAGCCTCACATTGAGCAGTTAAAATTGCGTTCTTCTGTCCAGCGAAGGTCCAGTTTTCCATCAGTTGAGTGTATGATCATGCTAAGATAGGGGCTTTAAGAAAAATCATGGGATAGGTCAAAACAAAGCTTTTGTTTTTAAGGGCTTAGAACTCTATAAATAAGCTACATACTTGTTTTGGAGATGGCCACTGGCTCTAGACCTTTTAAGACAAGCAATAAATAATAAAAGAACAGATGAACAAAGGTCATCTTTCATTCTGTCCCATCTGATAGAAAGGGAGGAATGATCAAGGAGTGAAAAAAGCTAAATTCATAGAGAAGCAGACTGTGAACATGAGAAAAAGAAAATGAAATTAGAAGGAGAAGCTGAACTGGAGTTCGCATTTGACAAATCTTTGGCTTTGTCAGACTCAGTAGTTTCCATTCCACAGAGGCCAACAGGAGAAAAATGGCACCTAACTGAGGTGAAATGCTCAGTTTTGAAAATGTCTTTTAAAAATAATACAGACTTCAGCTAACCTCATGCTGCAGCACGAAGATTTTTGTGCTTTTTCATGGAAGGCTTCACTTTGATAGCCCAGGCTGCCGCTGGACAGAACTGTGTGCAAGAATTCTCACTGCCCGGGGAAAAGAATGGGGAAGAAATCTGATTGACAATACTGACCTTGTTTTGAAACTTTCTGAGAAAATAAGGCAGTATCTGCCAGTAAAGGTGGTGATATATACACAGAAATATTATTTTGTCTGTTAAAAAGTAAGAAAAAGTATCTGACCAAAAAACCCCACAACCCAGAGATAATTTTGTGCTGGCTAGGCAATACAACAGCACTGCCCCCTTTAGTACTGAGTTAGGCTGTTGGTCAAGAGACATATCTGTAACACACTGTCACAACAAGTACATGTGTGTCAATGACACGTGTTAATCTGTCAGACTGAATACAGCATAACCTCTTTATACGTTTAATACATAAGTATTTTACAGAAAAGCAATGCAAGAGTTGCTCTGCCTTAAAAAAATAAATTACAAAGTTTTGCACTCAGCATAAAGACAGACCTATGCAGCTCATGCACTGATTAAATTAACCTGATTTGGGTTTATGAGTTCACCCGCAAAGAGGAATATCTTGAAGAAGGTGGCAACTACTATGGCTCTGTTTTAAAAAATGCCTTACCAGAACAGATTCATTTTAATGAAGCACTGAAGAGGTAAGCCAAGAGTAATATTGGCCCTTATCAGGGTACAATGTTATGCATTAATATTGCTCTGTAGTGTGTTGGAAGGCCAACCTACAATAGATGATGAGCACAGCTATGTGCATTTACAGCTCTCTAAAGCACAAACATGGAGTGGCTTGAACAGACATCTGCTATCCCACAGCTATTAATTCACTAGATGTCAGTAATTCAACTACTCTCTCTCTGATCTTGGCATATGAGAAACACTTTGAAAAGGAAGGTGTAAATCACCATGTTACAGCACACCCAACTAGTGCAATACTTCATCTTCTTCTCTGTTACTTCAGACACTGTAAAGCAAGCTACTCAACCTGAAGAGACAGTGTCAGCACCAGGAAAACATGCCTCAGAAGAAGGTGGAGATTGAGATTGAGAAAGGCGCTGGGATGGAGTACAAAAGCTGTCTTCCAATTTTAATTCATGCTGGATTGCATAAAAAAAAATAATCATGTAACAGATTGCTTCCATAAAAGCAATTTTCCCAGTGCTCTCACCTAGTGTTAGTAGTTTATCAATTCATAAAAAAAACATTTTTGATGGACAATTTCAGCTAATTACCAAATTATTTCTTGACATATTAGTACACTTAAACCTAGATAAACTGAAGGTGATGATAACTTAAATTTGTGCAATGTTCTGGCAGGGAGATGAGACACATGAGTGCATTGAGATGTGTGGAAACCTCCACCCAACCAGCTCCACAATTAAATACAACAGGTATCATAGAAGGTAGCCAGAAACAAGAAAACTATTGCAACCTAAAACCTCCAGTACTACAGGGCTATGAGATATCCTTGGAGGACCAAATTCTGTTCAGTGTAAATCTGCAAGATGGAAACAATTTGGCAGACTGCAAGGCAGCTGAAATAGGCAGGACAAATACTGCTCTGTATTTCTCAAATGATCAAGATGATTGGAGATCAAAAGTTGTTTCACTGACTTCAGGGCAGTGTCTGTGAATTGACACTGGGGTTTGTTTCAGGGGCCCAGAGGCAAGGTGAATAATTTATTTGAGATCCCAGCATCTCTCTTTTTATTTGTACCCTTCTCTCTCATTTTCTCCTGGTAATAATATTCTTGCTTCTGGCTAACTGTACTGCATATCACCAAACTCTCATCACTATGATAGTTAAAAAATGTAGCTCTTCTCTTTTCCCAAACTGACCATAAGGCTGATACATTTTTTTTCCTACCTGTCATTAAAAGCATCTGTAGAAAACCAAACCAAAAAACCCCTCTAACTTTGCAATTACATGTAAGCTGTACTAAATCAGACAGCTAGAAATGAGAGAAAATTTTGTAAAGGAAAATCACCCCAAACACATGGCTATTATTTACCCTTGGAAAACCAAATGCTGTTCAATATAAATATGAAAAAACTTCAGAAAAATGGAACTTCATTTCCTACTTTTCGAGAATCAGTGGAATACATTTTTAGAGTGTTTAAGGGGAAATATGTGCTTTGCTTCACTAGAGCTACAAATGCTGGATCGGTTTTAAAACTGAGCTAGAAACAAAACCTGATTAAGATATACCCAAAAGGGTTTATGAGAAAATAATGTAAGAAAAAATTACATCAGAGACAAAAAGGGGACACGTGCAAGAGCTGGAGCTTTTGTTTCAGAAGAAAAATGAAGATATAGCTTTTAACTTTCCAGAGGGTTAAAAACGAGCAAGATAGTGATTGTGTATGGGAGAAAAAAAAACCCAAAACCTATGAAGATGGAAAGGTGAATCATAGCTGCAGATACTAGGGAGAATTCACTTCAATTCATATACTCCAGATACAAGTGAAAGTTTGTCTCCTCACTTAGAGATGTGATTTTTTTTAGTCTTTTTGTAGATGAAATGTGCAACTTCTAGCTGTATTGTGGGATAATTGTACGACATGCTATAAAACAAGCGTTGCAGAACACAGCAGTTCACGCAAACCTGAGACACATGCACCCCATGGGATCTGTGGAGAGTACTGGTGGTGGGAAAAGTGGCAGATAGCACTAGTCATGCTTGCTGACAGAACTGAATGAAACAAATTCAGGTGGATTTTGATTACCTTAAAAAAAAAAAAAAACAACAAAAAGTTATCAAATGACTTCTCCATTCCTTATGTTTGTCTGAACAGTCTTTTCTTCCCTCTGTCATTCTTAAGCGCCTAATTTCCTCAAAAATACCCCTTTTCAATTCTTCTCTCCCTCCTTAGGCCCACTGGGAAGTGATTTGCTATTATGTTTACACAGAGCTCTTTTGATCCCACAATGAAAAAAACTGGAAAGTTTCCCTATGACAGACCTTCTTCATATTATTAAAGTGCCTCTTAACTAAATCTGGAATTCTGCTCCAGCTTGTTACAGATTCTCACATAAGTCAAACAATTCACCTGCAGACAGCCCTCTTCTGAAATGAATGGGAATAAAGGAGAAGCTAGTCTGCCTGCCTTGTATGTTCATTGAACATTGATCTTTAACCTGCAACAAGCTAAACCCATCAGACCTCCTGTAATTTGTTTGCAGCAATCGCTGGGAGAATGAAGGGTCAATGCATTACAATGTCAAGTTTTGGCTGTTCCAAGCCCTGCAATAAGATGGATGATATTGAACCTACACCTCAGAAAGGGAACCAAGCAGTTTCCCGGTAGCTTCCTTGTAAAGAATTATCACTTCAGACAATTGTACGTTTCCTGCAAGGAAATCAATATATATTTTACCAAACACCATTTCACTGTAGAGACATCAAAGCTGGATGACGCTTTTAACAGAGCTGTACTTCAGTCTTCTGTTAATTAGGTACTAAATACTGCTATAAAGGAAAGTCACTGTTAGGCCCACTAAGAGTAAAATATAATTGAACAGCACACAACATAAGAAAAGTTATGTATGTATACAGTGACTACAGTTCTCTGTGATGTATCACCCATATTTTCCCTGATCTCATACTCCTTCTCTATGTTATGGTACCCTGCTATATCTGATAAAGTCAAATTTTCACCTTCAGTTGAGAAGATGGATTATTACATGCTTTGTGTCATTTACAAAGATTAAACAGACACATCAGGTTCAAATGTAATTCCAATACAAATAAAATCAAACCTAAAAGACTCTGACCTCAACTCTATAGGGTAGACACACTAAAAGTGAAAAATACTTTTTTATTTTTGAGAATACATCTAAAAGAAGTTCCAGTCAAATAAGAAAAGAGATTATTAATGCTTCCTTTATGTCTGTTTTGATGACCTAAACCATAAATATTTCAATCAATGACTGTCTTGCTCTCACTTAGCAGTATCAAGTTAACAGATGGTTAAACTGTAATAGAAACACTTAGCAATAAACCAAACTTTATCTAACTTGTTTCTTATTTTTATCGAAGTTTGACCGTGTTTTTATCCCTTTTATTTAGTGAAAGGATCCTGTATGCATGCTGAAGAAATCCCCATTTCTATCCCCGTGACTGAGTAGGTGAAATCCCTACCAGATACAAAACTATGATGGCTTTGTGAAGTTTTTGCTGCAGAGCAAGGTAATGAGTTTATGAGCACAAAGGTTTAACAACTAGTGATATGAAGTGCACTATAATTTCACCGAATTCCTCCATCCTGGATGGTTCTTTTCCTGCCTCTTTGCAGTTCCCATAGAGTCTTTTGATTAATTTCTGTCATGGAAATTACAGCTGTTACAGTAGTGCATACAGAATACTGAATGTTGCACTTCCATAGTTCTTTGGTGTTATTTTCTTCGCAAGGATCCTATCAAATGAAAAAAGCATGAGCCATGAATTCTGGAGCTCCTAATGTTTCACTTATTCCTTTAATCTTCAGTATAGCAGAAGCTAAGCTCTTAAATGCTTCTTTATTCTTGGTATTTTCCTTTTTATTTTTAATTCTCTTTAAAGATACTTACAGGGTCTCATATTTTATATATCTGCAATTTTGTTTCAAGGAAGCATCTGATTTTAAAAGGCATGTATACACAGAGCTTCTCATTGTGTAGTTGATCATGGATCAACCTCATTTTATGCAGTTCCTGAAATGACAAGAATCCAGTGAGACCTCTCAAGCACTGAAAATCTCCATGTTCTGTGCTCTTAACAGGTCAGCTCTGCGCAAACTGCGAATCAGAAATTTCCAGGGCTCATTTACCCAAACTCTCCTAGCTTCCTTTGTAAGGTGCTATTTTTCACCTGTGAAGAGGATGCAGGTTGTTATCTGTATCATCCTTGTGTGAGACCCTTTTGGGTGATGGATTTCCATTCTGAGTTGTGTTTTGGAATGATTCTGCAAGTTTCACTTTTGGCAGAGGTATGCTAGAGATTGCGGAGAGGTGCTCAAAGCTCCAGTTTCTGCTAGGGAGGCAAAAACTTCCAGTTCTGCGTACACAGAAAAGCAAATCCTTGCTCTTACTGAGGTTGGGAGCATGCTTGCCAGTTCAAGGGATCTGAGATGTTTAAAACATAATGCTGATGGAAAGCCCCTCTTCAGCATAATTACGTGCAAAGAGAATCAGGGAAGGGACACTGTACCGTAAATTTTTGGTCCTCCTTTCTCCTACCTCCCCACACCCAGTTGCTGCCCAGTTCCTCCCCATCAATATTTTTCTGCAAAAGGCTTATCCAGGATGGCTGTGGAGGAGTCTGTCTCGTGAAAGCTGTTCATTTAGGATCCCTCCACAGCTGAAAGAGAATAAGAAGTATCTTCACTGTCATCTCCTATTGCTATAGAAAAAGACCAGATGACTAGCTTAGGTCAGATGCAGAACATTTCCAGGATGCTTATGTCAGTGAAATGAATCTGAAAAATAATGCGATATTTCCATCTTTCTCAGATTCCCGCTCCCATATCCGCACTACATTAAGCAAGTTCAGAAGTCAGAAATCATCCTTTGCAAACTGTTGCATAGAGAAGCAACTGCCTCCCTATGAGACTTCAAGACTTTCAGCAAAGTGTGAACGTACATGTGAGGCACACGAGGCTGCACTGCTGTAAAGGAGGCACTTATGGTTGTGAGCTTGCCTGCACTAGATCATGCAGACACCTATTAAACCAGGGGTGTAAAAGAAGGATGTAAACCGTACCTACAGGCAAGAGTCAATCAACTCCAAAGAAATGCAGGAGTACGAATTACAGTTGACCAGAAATTGTGAGGTAAGCCTCTTTCAACCACATCCATTAACAATGCGTAAAAGGCCTGCTGAAGAAATCAATCCGTAATTGCAGCATTTATCAAGTTCATATAGATTTGTGTTGTTCCTATCTGATTTGGATGGTATTACCAAGGAGATGCCCACAAGTGGGATATCAAAACAGCACCTGGGAGGCTATTTCCTCATTTTGCTTTATCTTTTTGGTATTCTATTGAGGAATAAGATCTGAAGTTAACTTCAAAGGACAGACAGATTCTTTGAAAAGAAATTGTTATTGATCATAGGTCCACAGCTGTGCACGTTGGAATGCTGTGTAAGCCTTTCCGTACACGAATCCTCCAAGTGGTTTTTCCCCATACATTTAATTTTTGCGCCCATGCTTTATCACTTTTTCCAATTACACAAAAAAGCTAATCTAAAAGATAAGCAGGAAATAACATTTGGAATATCCACTGGAGTTTGTTTACGTTGTGCTTTTATCTTGAGGGGGCTATTTTTGCTGATGCGGAAGGAAAAAGACAGCAAAACAGCTAAGAAATTAAATAAAAACCTGAACCTCAGGTTCTAAGGGGCAGCTTCAGATCAAATTTGTTCAAATAGCAATATACCTTTTAAAAAAATAAAACAAAAACCCTTAAAGAAGTTTTTTAATGCCAACAGTGCTTGCAAAGTCAAATTTTACAGCAGTCCTCCAGCATGGGGGATACTGTCAGTAAGAATTCTCTTACTGCAGAACTCCACGAAATAAAATGCAATCTGTGACCCAAATGTTGCTTTACTGCTCAACACTGACATTTTTCACACAGGACAAAAGATTAAATGAAAAAGGAAATTAATTTTCTGAAGGTTCCTCCTTCACCTCACCAACTTCCAGATCCTTCTACCTTCTTTCTATTCTAAATGTTTTGAGAGACAGAAAATAGACCCCCAGAAGAAAGGAGAAAAAAAATACTGGGATAGCGCAAGGAAGCAAAATTAAGGCATGTAGTTGCAAAAGACCTAAAGAATAATGTGACTAAAAGACGAAACTTTTTGCTTTTTTAAGACATATAAATACATATAAATGTGACTATATATATATGTTAATACATGTATTTATATATATACCACCATAAATCAGATGGGGGGACTTTTGCCAAAAATCAAGCTGATGAGTTTCAATTACGGGGCTCTGAGCTGTGCTACACACGTAGCAATACCCCAGTAACAACAGGACATCCATAGTTTTATGAGAGAATATATGATTTTTGTCATTATATTCTAATACACCAACAAGGAACTTTGAAAGATCCTTTCGTAGACTGTGGGAATTTAGAGATCATTTAACCATGGGCTGGTTTTGAGATTGAACTAGCTGGGCGCCCAATCAAGGGAGCGGGTAGAAAATTGAAAACAAACCAAAAGAGGTAGTACTGCACACAACACAGGGCTCAGCTCTGGAACGCGAGATGATCCAGGTACTGAGAACTGTCATTGATTCAATGAGCAGCGAGACAAATATATTGTAAAAAAAGATCAAGGGTTCTCAGATGCACATTGCCAAAGACCGGGTGAGTGCACAAGGGAAACATCACTGACTGATCACCACATTCTTATATTCTTCCCTTGACATCTACTTTTCACCTGTCAAAAACAGGATGCTGGATCAGAACAGTTTTTCTGAGTCAGTATGGCCCCTTTTAATACCCAGGAATAGTAGCTGAAAGCTGAATTAAAAATAGTTAATTAATTGGTTTGGGGGGTTGGTTTGTTGTTTTTGTTTTTTTTTAAAATTTATTTAGTTAGGGTTTTTCTAAAATACTGCAAAGCTGGGGTTATGTGTTTCTCTTCCGTATTCAATCTCAAAGCAGAAATACAGCAGAGAGCTCATGAAGATAGAAATAATTTTTTTTAAACTATATTTTAAGTGGATGTGTATATTTTAACTGCCAATGTCTGAAGTTACACGCATACAATCAGATATTCTAGCTACTTATATTTAAGAAAGTTTAAACAACCTTTCTCCAGAACTACTCCTATTTTCTCCTTTTACCAGTGTTACAAAATAAAACATCGAGTTGCTACAGGATGTCATATCTCTGTATCTCTTCAACCTCTACAGTAATTTGGAAATAGATAAGTAGTTACGTTTTCTTAGATTTCATTTTTTGAGCTGCTGACTATAAATCAAAGTCCAAAGAAGAATTCAAATTACATTCCACAAAAATCATTCAAACCAATGCTCCTTTCACCACTGCCCCTACCAACAGCATTAAAATATTTGGAAAAGGGAAAATGTTTAGACAGCCCTTTATCCCTTCCTCCGAACTTACTGACTCCTTCTGCCATCTTAAATATGTGCCCTCTAGCAAGAGAGGTGCTTTTATAAAACAGAAAACAAAGACCAGACACACCAGTTTAAAGTTTCCGAGGAAGATACTGTAGAAACCTTTGAATCAAGCAACAGACTCCCGGTATCCCTCTAATTTACTGGTATGAAATGGAAGATGATAGAAGAAACTAGCAAAAGCCCCCAAAGAAACATACATAAATATATGGTGTAGGACAAACTGTCCCTTGTACATCTCCACAACTGACGCTTACTTTATCATTCTAAAAAAGGAACACTTATAAGGGGAAGATATACCCATGCACAAATTCAGCAGCAGAATTGTGTAATATTTATGTAATTTTAATTTTTTTTAAAAAACCACCACATTTACCTTTTCAGGACAAAGCTTGCACAGAACTTCAGTGATGCTGGAGTTGTATGGCATGCACATACAGTGATGCGGGAATTTCACCTAATGGTCTGTCTCCCAGGGCTTGTTAAGAGTATCTTCCTTGTTCTTGTTATGCTCACTTGAATAATCATTTTGTAATTTTTTCCCTGTTTGGAGTTAAGAAGCTCTACTTAGCCAAGTAGCTTTTTATACGGGCAGCTCTGCCATGTAATCAAAACATCTCACAAAAAGGCTGCTCTTGTAGAAACATCAAATTAGCTCCATTTGAAATACTTCTCTTCTACACTCTCAACCAACTAGAAGCAACTGGTTAAAGGAGAACCAACAAATCTCATGCTGGGTGCACCACTGATAGTAATCATTTAATTAGTCAAAAGGCAATTCAACTGATAAACAGGCTTGAACTAAAGATTATGAATAAATTCACCATTTAACTGATTTGGCAAATATTATGTGTTAAAGTACAACTGTGGGACAGATTTAAGAATTATTTTTTTTTAAGATAACATTAAATATTTTGAACAGACAGTGACAGACTGGGGGTATGTGTGTACACACTTGTCCACCTGTACATACTTTATATATTAAAAAGGATACAGGATGCACATGGAAAGTTTGGTTCTGTTCTGAATACACCCAAATACATAAAACAGAATAGAAATTTACAATTGTCTTACTATATCAGGCCACGTCCCCTGGCCATTTTTGATATTTTTACAAGAACTAACTAACTAAATAAAAAGGTGCCAGCTTTTTAATGACACGCAGCAAGTTATTCACAACAAGTTTCAGTGAGAGGCGGACTCCAAAAATCAATACGCCACCATGAATACAGAAGATATAAGTTAAATTTTCTGTGAGTTGTATTGCTGCTTGTGGCTCTCCCTGGGAAACTGGATTCACTGTACAGTGAGGTGCCTTCAAAGTCCCCCACGTAAGCAATTTCTTCAATCTAAGCAATAAAACCTCTAGCACCTGTGGAAACAAAGAGGAATAGAGTAGCTGAGGATTGCTTAAATTCTGTGGGAAACCCTAGTGCCAATTTACACAGGACTGGTAAGGAGCAGACCAGAGTGCGGGTAGGCACACAGAAGTTGCAGGCGCGCGGAAGCGTGGCACTGGTGTTGGCATGCTGGGATATACGCTGTGCGGGAGTCGTTTGCCAGTCTGGCCTTATGGGGAGGCACATTTCTCCCTGACACTCGTCCCCCTAACCCCCCCCATAAAAATTGTTCTGGGGCAGTAGCATCACAGTATCTCCCAAAAACCTGAGTAATCTGTCAGGCTAGATAATATATCATTTTCTGTGAGGTGGCTTCTTTCTGCTTTCCTGCTGTGACACAGCAAATTCAGTGTCTTTTTTCTGCTTTGTTTTAATGTGCTGCGATAGAGTTTGATGCAAATGACTAGCATAACTAGACCCAGCATCTCTACCTCTATTCCTTTTTGTCAATCATGCCTTAAAAGAATAAATACATTCCCAGCTACCTTCACGGCCTTCCCTTCCCCAAAGAAACGCGCAACTACTCAAAGCATCATCTTTTGTATTCACAGTGGCTGTTTTGGATAGGAGATGTTTCCTCTCCTATTTCTTTAAATTCTCCAGTTGTTTGGTTTTTTTTCCTTAATATCTTAAATTCAGTGCTCGTGGGAATAAAGCTATCTCAGTGGGTAAGGTTAAAATGCTGGTTTTGTTTTAACATAGGGGCTCTCCAGCCTTCCCGCCTTTTCAGAGTCATATTCTAAGGGATTCAGAGTCCTATTCAGAGGGGAATACCCTCTCCATTTCCTCTTTGTTTTCTTATCTGTTGATGCAAAAGTGAGGTAAAATACTGATATCTTATGACTAGAAGAAAGTCAAAGTAAAAGCTACAAGAACCAAGATTAAACAGAAAGGCAGTTAATGCTAGTGGCACAGAATAAAACAAAAATAGTGAACACTTTCAGCCTTTTAACACTTTAATTACTTTTTAATATTCTAGGTGACATGGCTATCTTCTCTGGTTATTAATACTGTTCCTAAATGTAAATCCAAAGTCAAGATAAGCATAATGTTTACCCAGCTATTATCTGTTCGTTTTCATCTCCTCTTCACTCTTCCTCTCTGTACTGAAGTAGACAAGACCTGGCGTTGCTGCTGTGAGAAGAGGGTTCCGTGGAAATGTAGCTTTTCCATGCTGAATTATTTGGTCACTATAACTTTGGCAACAGCCCACTTTTTGCATGTTTCTATTCTATAATGTTCAGTGAACGGATATGAAGTTTATAAAATCACTTGGACTTCAGAAAAAATCAGACATGAAAGCATATCAACACTATATAGTTTGCATGTTATTCTGTAATAAAAATTATATATATATATATATTATTCTGCTCAGTCTGGCTTGTCTAGAGTGCTGTATTTCTGTGAGTGATTTGACTGTTGAGGCACAAGATGAATTTAGAAGAGCCGGCTGGGTACTTCAAGCACCAGAAGGGTATAAAAGACACATTATGTTTGGTTTCTGAGATTAGATTAAGAGATGCACTTATTTTGAGATCTGAGCAACGAGCTACCTGCACAGACGAAACCATCTCCACAAACTTCTGCTTATCAATTCTCTGGCTATTTCCGAGGGGCACAGAACATCAGGGCTGGCAGGCCACCTCCATGGGCCAGGAAGGGGCTGGGGCACATGTCCTAGCAGGCTGGCTCTAGTGGGCTCCCATCCGGGGCCATGGGCCAGCACAGCTCCCTGAGGCTGAAGGCTGAGCTGAGCTCATCCCGGGCCGGATGAGCCAGGGAACGACCTCTTCCATCTCATGGCACAAGGCTCCCTGCCTGCTGCAGGGAGAGAGTTCGTCTGTATTTAATCTTTAAATGCTTTCCAGGTGTCTTTCTTGTTTTGCTTATATATATATATATATCTATAGGCTTGTATATGCATATATATACACACACAAACTATACTATACACACACACATTTCTTCTAATCTCAAATTCAGAAAGGTGGCAATTACTGCTTCTCAAACGGAATGCTATCAGCCTACTTAGCTCTTAACAGGCCACAGCTGAGCCAACAGGCGTTTGTCCGACTGACTGATCGTTTGTCCCAGCTGCAGAGCCACTGCGTTTCCTCCTCTGCATCAGGACATGAGAAGAAATGTGGAGACAGCCACTGCAATTTGGGGGAGAAAAAGGTGACTCACACAAGCCAAAACAAAACAAAAAACCCAGCAAACTACCTTGCAAACACACAAGAAATAAAGTACCTCAAGAAAACACAGAGTGAAGTTTGTAACAGAATAACCTTTTGAAAATGCAGTGAAGGCAATTGCTAGGTTTTTTTATATATCATTAAGCCTTTATAGATAGAAGGTAAAAAAAAAAATAATGCTAGCAAGGTTATTGAGGGTAGTGCAGACAGTGCAAACTTTATGTGAGATAGAGCTGAACTTTTTCTATTTAATTCGTCCTATCTATCTCACAACAAAGTCAGCACTTTTTAGCTTGTGTTTTTACAATTCAAACAAGCCCTTGGTTTACTGCTCCTAGAACTAAGCACTCAGTACTTCATATAGAGAGAGTCGCTATTGCATCCTCCATTGTGCGAGTCCTTCATTTTGAAAAAAATTTAATTATTAATTGACAGGTATAAGTCACAGGATGAAATGTGTCCAGAATAACCACGTCCCATCTCATTTCTAGAGGCGAGCATGTGAAAGCCCTGATCACTTCTAGTCTCATTTACACAGGGCACTTCCCTGTAAAATAACACAGTCCTTGAAAACACACCTGCTCTTGCTCTACAGGAAAACAACCCCAATCAAGATGACATTTGCTACAAATACTATCCATGAGAATACTGAATTAATCAACTCTTACACTGCAGTTTAATGTGAATTTCTCCGATTTTGTGCCAGCTTCCAGACCTGTTAGGCTAGCGCATCTCATCGCACCTTCAGCAGACACAAAATGACATTTTCTTTCCAAATGTCATCAAGTGTCCAGAGCTCCATGAAGAAAGGGTATCAAGTTTTCATCTGGGAAGACGGAGCCTATGTCCAGGCAGCAAAGCACAATATAAAAATCAATCAGGTTCCAGAGGACGTTAAAGTTAAAAAATAAACTGGTTTAACTGAACATCAGTGATCAGAAGCTGACAGTTTCAACAGTGCTTTATTTATGGAAGGCTCAGAAGTCACTTTAACAAAAACTTGCATTTATTAAGTATACGTTGCAAAATAGTTTCAGTGACAAACTAAGCCTTGATAACTATTATACCCACTTCTCAGTGCCCTGGACCAGTGATAATCTGGCAAAGACCATGGATTACAAAAAAATCCTTCATACAGCAGAAGTGCCAACATGTATGTCATCCCTCAGATTTCACTCAACAATACAGTAAAATTCAGGACAGGCGTTTAAAAGGGAAAAAAAAAAAGGCAAACTGCTGCTGGCTTCGAACAGAGCTTGTCACTCTAGAGAGATGCTCTGTTTGTCAGCATATCTCATCCTTGATGTGTGTATCAGGCCTGCAGGAAACAGGCTTTCTCTGGTTGAAACACTGAAGGGTGAGGAAGCTTTAGGAGAGGAACAAAATCCTGACATCATGTCCATTTTGTTTGCATTTTAAAGCAAACCTCCCAGGGCAATGCTAATGTAATTATTTACAATGCTACACACTAAGTTAGCAAATAGATATATATTCCTTTCATTAATGTTCCTGTGAAGAAGAAAAAAATCAAGTGAAATACAAATTCTACATTTTGTCAGAAATATTGGCTGCCTTCTGCTAAGGTGAAATCTTGCTTTTCTCAGATCCAAGTTCTGTAGTGCCATTAGGGTTTTGTCCTGTCACATGCATTCAAGAAAAACAGAAGTAAGAAACACTTTGTGAGAAATTCTGCCTTCAAAGTTCTTATTTTTGTCTCTGTTCTGACTCTTGTTATGAAAAAATTATGTCTTCTCCAGAGGAGAGACCTATATTTAAGACTAAACTCCAAAGCATTTCCATTTTGTCAAAAATAGTCCCCTATAATTTAACAGCAGCTACAAGAACTACCTTTGCAAAGCAGCTGTGCAGATGCCAGGAGGCCTACTGAATCCCTAGGATCTTCCCAGAAAAGTTTTTCCAGGCAAACCACTCCCTGCAAGGGGAATCCTCTGCCAGCCACAAGTGACTCTCCCTGTTCCCCGTACCCAGCAGGCAGCTGCGCATCTTTTCTCCAGAGGGTGGGATAAAGCCACTTGCTGCTCAGGAGGTAGAAAACCTGCTTTTTAGCAATGAGACTCCCTATGTGCAGCTGACACGAGCAAGTACAGCTGGCCATTATGCTGAGGAACGTCAACACCATCTTCCCCCAGGAACTGGTCCGGGGCAAAACAAGACTTGGCCATTGCAAAGGGTAAAAGACTGTGGCACAGAAGGAAAGAGAGGGCTGGAGAAGAAAGCTCAGGGACTGGAGGAAAAATGAGCTTTGTAGCAGATAAAGGCAAGAGGGAAGGGGAAGAAATGAAAAAGAGAACAATGTCATTTAGGGTCTTTAATAAAAGAACTACTGTTTAAAAAACAAAAAAAAATGGTTTAGGTCATCATTCAAACTTGAAAATGTCAGTCACTTAAATGTTATCGTACTTATTACCGTGAAAGATACAACAAACTACTTCAAGAGGTTTAGAATTCTCACTCCTTTTATGACTCGTGGCTTAGATTCAGACAAGGCAATTTATTATATCATCATCCTCCTTAAGATTTTAATAAACTTGAAAGAAATAAAAAGCCACTTAGGTGATGATGATCATAAAACTTGAAAATGGTACCACAGTTCCATATGAAAAATTTTGTATTTTGTAGATAAATTCAATACTTTAAGATTTGGATCCTAAAAAATTAAATCTCTGTGAAAAACAAATGAAATGCCTGTCCCCAGACCAGTACAATCTTCCTGTGGATAAGGGTATACTGTAAGGTGGATGCCTGCCAACTAAGAGATGGTTGAAGTCACTAGACCTTAGTTAAAATGGTAAATGTGTTTTTACAAACTTTGTTTCAAACTTCAATTTCCATTTAAAAAAAAAAATTATCAGAATTATTTCAGTAAAATTCCAAGATGGTAGAGGGACATCAGAAAGCATCAAGCAACCTGTCTTTGTTTTATGCACTGCAACTAACCTCATCCTCAGGTTTAAACAGAGTACTACCTCCAGGACAAAACATGCCTGGTTTGTATAGGTTACCCTGGGTCCAAGTCTGCTCTCATCTGTAGCTGTAGCTACATCTATCTACAACTCTGTGGTACAACGAGGTGAAACTACAGGAAAAAAATCTGAACTTTAAGTACTTTACTTCACAATATCTAGTTTTTTGTCTTCCTAGAAAAGCAAGCTTTTACTGTCTCTAAAACAGTCGTTTAACCCTCCCCCACAAATAATCCATTTCTGCTTTCTGAGTGTATACGCTTCCTCACACTGAGTTCATATCACTTTATGGAGTGAAATGGCATATCTACATCTCAGGCCAGCTTCAGGTTCTTCATGAATATTGAAAACAAAGGGATCCTGGGAAGGAAAGAGAAATATTGGGAAGGACATTTCAGGAAAGCCTTTTAAGTATTACTGAAAATGTCTTATAATAATGAGAAACAAACTAGGTCATATCCTCCCCATTTCTTATTCTTAATTTCAAATGTAATATTTATTTGAAATAGCTTAATAAGGAAAACAAAGAGAAAGAACCAAGGAAAATCTTTAATTTCAGTGGAAATATAGGTTCCTTAGCACTTAAGAAGGTTTTTGTCTTAAGGCAGAGGAATGAGAGAAAGGATATCTGAAGAAGAGAAAAGGCATTCAGAAGACAGGGATTTTACTTGCATTCTTACACATCAGGAATTTTGTTAATTTCACAGAGTGCTGGTAGAGACACTGAGACCTTGCTCTAATAAAATAAAAAACACACCACAAAAAACACACCAACCCCACCCCCCCCAAAAAAGAGAAAGAAACAACCACCACCACCGCATGACAAAAGTAGAGACATATTGTCCTGTACCTATTACAGGAGTTTTAGCAGTAGAGTGGCTTATTTGCTGAAATATTCTACCTCATTTGAAATACCTGCAGGGATATGAAGCCATTTAGTCCCGCTTTCATTGTATCATTTTCCTCCCGTCCTTCCCACAGACTACTTGCTTTGTGTCAGCCTCCACAGTTTTACCAAACCCTTGGGGGAATCTGGGCTCCACAGAGTCATTGCGAGCCAGAGGATGGATGCCTTCATGATTTTAGGATTATCATTATTTTATCATCTATATTAGAGCAATGGGTAGAGGCATCAGCTGAAATCAGAATCTCTTTGCTAGGTGGTATTATATTAAATACAGTAGGAGATGTAATTTTCCCAGACTTTAATTAAACAAGACAGAAATAGTAAGGTGGAGAAAGAGGTCACATAAGACTTCTCAATGGCAGGTCAGAGGAAGAAGCCAGGAGTAAAATTCAGGTCTCCTGTATTGTAGCTCAGTGTCATATCCACTAAAATAAAACAAGAAAGAAATCTTTATTTCGTAATGCTGCAGCTTTAACTTCTGGTGATGAACAACATGAACAGACCCTACCGTCTTTTGCAGCAAGCTGGCCAAATACCCCCTTGTAACTCATCATGCAGCCTTCCACTGAAACTTTTCCTAATTATTCAGGTTTTCAAAAATCACTTGATCTTTTGTAAAATTCATTCCACATCCTGGCCCTCAGAATTCTTCCCATCCCTTCCTATTTTTTTCCTGGTTATCTGTAGTTCTAGCAAGAAATGGTACCCGTAAGTACAGATTTGGCTAGAGAATGCAGACGTGGTATTACTGTAACTGCAGTGGCTCACAGACAGAGGCGAAATTCTCTTCACGTAAAAAATTTGTCCAGTCTCTGTGAGAACATACACTCCACATTCCTCTGGTAACATCTCCAGAGATGCTATGGCTTACAAGAGGTAGGTTATAAAACCTCTATTATGAAGAATCTAAGTAAATCTTAAATGGTACTTAAGCTTTCTGTGACAATATGAATTTTGTGCATCACATGGCTGACAAGTAATCTTATCTTTTTGATGATATGAAATGGATTCCACTCCTTAGAGAACACGAACTTCAAGCACAGAGTGATTTTCCTTTCTTTGCTGGCAATCAGTATTCATTTTACCAGTCTTACTCAAAATACCAGGAGTATAGCAGTCCTGTAAATAGCCAGATACATTTGCCTTTTTATTTATTTTTTATATTAAGGAACTGTTTAACCTTCATTGAATGTCTTTGATCTTTGTTAGATCAAGAAATGATAAGGAGAAAAAAAAAAAAGAAAAACCCAGCCAAACAAAACACAGACCTTTTGATTTAAGGGAAAATAATTGCAGCAAAAATTGATCTGATAGAATAAAGCAAAATTTATACATAAATTAAACCATCAGAGTTGCTCGTTTAGTGTTGTCATTTGAGACTGTGCATAAAAGAAAAGCATGATTAGGAAGGATGTACAAGTTCCCAAACTTACATGGACTTTACACAAAAATACATTTAAAAATAGAATTTTTTATTTAAAAAAATGCGTAGAGAATAACCATCACTGCATTAGCACCCAAAAACATTTCAGACCTGTTTTGCGACATCCTGTGAAGATAGTTGCAAGAAAAATATATTCACAAATGGCACAGTCCACACCCACAATATAATAATTTTCTTAAAGTCTTGGTTCTTTCTATTTTCCTTGCAATATTTTTTATATCTTCACTATTTAGATTCTACACTCCCATTACTGTAAACTTACATCTGCAGACCCGTAAGCTGTGAAGCTTTTATCTTTTCTTTAAGGAAAACTCATTTTCCTCATTTCTGAGAGAAAGCTCGAGTTTCACAGTTCGAGCGCAAGAGTAGCTTCCCACTGCTGCTGTAGAACCAATTCCAACAATTTTCTCCCATTTAAAATACCTGCCATTCCAAAAAGGAGAAAAGCCAATGACAAATTTCTTAAGCAACCCCACAGTGTTAGAAACGAGCATTACTGAACAAAACAAGAATTAGAGAAGAGTGCTTTCCCTAAACATCACTGACTGCTCACAGAGGGGGCTGCTGGAGCTCTGCAGCAGCAGCAGCGGCCACCCCACCTGGCTGGTCAAGGACTCCACTGGGGACCATCAGAAGAGGCAACAGCATCTTGCTCTTTTACATGCTGGGCTGCCTCCGGCACCAGCCCTTCTCCCACGCAGTCACAGAAATGAGTGGTGCCTCAAAGACCGAGACGCGTGATTAAATACCTATGCATTAGGTTACGTGCTGTACTGGTTTTGGCTGGGATAGGGTTAATTCCCTTCATAGTATGGGGCTATGTTTTGGCTTTGTGATTAAATCAGCGTTGATAACACATGGATGTTTCTGTTATCGCTTACAGAGCACTGAGGCCTTTTCTGTTTCTCACCCTGTCCCACCAGTGAGCAGGCGGGGGGGTGCACAAGGAGTTGGAAGGTGACACAGCCGGAACAGCCAGCCTCAGCTGACTACAGGGATATCCCAGACCATATTCTGTCATGCTCAGCAATAAAAGCTGGAGGAAGAAGGAGGAAGGGAAGATGCTCAGAATTACGGCGTTTGTCATCCCAATTCGCTGTTATGCATGATGGAGCCCCGCTTTCCTGGAGATGGCTGAACACCTGCCTGCCGATGGGAAATAGTGAATGAATTCCTTATTTTGCTTTGCTTTCATGCAGAGTTTTTGCTTTACCTATTAAACTGTCCTGATCTCAACTCATGAGTTTTCTCTCTTTTACCCTTCCGATTCTCTCCCCTATCCCCGGCTGGGAGCGAGTGGCTGCATGGGGCTGAGCTGCCTGCTGGGGCTTAAACCATGACACATGCCTCAACGCAGTACCCAAATACGCACACAAACCAGATGATCCCAGAAAGCCACAGTTACCCAGCCAATGGGACTCAGCCGGGAGGCTGCCAGGCCACATTAGCACCTCCAGTTCAGGTCATGTCAGGTCAGTTTACAAACAGTCTAGAAGCCAGTGCCAAAAAAGGCTTTTCTTACGTCAAAAGGAGGTGCTAAGATCACAATGAGCAATATTCATGAAGCCAAGATCAAAATAGCACCGGTGAAACACCAAAGGGTACGAATGACAAATTGATTCGTTGTGAACTATCCTGATGGAAGATATTTGCCCGTAGGGAAAGGTCACACCTTCAGAAACCTCTCCTCTGCTTCAGTCAACCAGCCAGAGTTACCACACAAATAATCATGAGTAACCCCTCAGTGCCGCTCCTGAGGGAACAACATCCCCCATCACTTCTGAGGGAAAACAAAAAAACCTCGGGATACAAAATTCATAAGTGCACCTTGTAACCCATAAATAGAGAGACCTTGGAAAGCAGCATACTGTCCTATTCAATAAGCATATTAATAACTAGTGCTCTTGTAGGAAACGGGAAGCACAAATTCATAGTAAGTATTGTTTGGGATGAATAATTCACCCAGATCTAATTATGAGAATAGTGCTCTGAAACACTATTCATGAACAGCAGCCCGTAAGCCTCCGATAACAGCCAAAAAAGAAAATTATATCTGGTACATCTAGGGTTAAATCCTGCATTAATAAAAACAATATTATATAGGTACTTTCCCAACCATCTATTTAGGAGTTCTACAATGCATTTTATACATATGGAACTGGAAGAGTGCCTAGCAATAAAAGGTACTGGGATGTAGAAAATACAGATACTTTGTGGGGATGTCCCCTGTTTTCCCTAAGGCCTGGGTCCCTGTCTGTGATAGAATTGACTGTTTCCATTACGTAGGAAAGAAAATATTTCATAAAGGAAAGAAAGTATCATGCAGAAAGAGGGGATTCAAAAAGCAAAAATAAGCACCAAGAAATGGCAAACCCACAGTAAGTATAGAGTAACTAAACAATTAAAATTTAAAAAATCAGCATTGCTAAGATAGGTCATTATAAATCACAGGACTTCAAACCATTTTTCCTGTTTTCAAAGTATGTTGTCCTTTTTATATTTCAAAACAGTGAAAGAGCTGTCAAGGAAATGCTGTACCACTGTTGCTTTTAGCCCCCTTTTAGTACTGTGACTTCTGTGGATAGATTAGTGGAGAGTGGTGATTTTGGATGCTGCTAAAAATCATTGCACCACCATAAGTTATAGTTTAAGTTCTGAAATGGACCACATGCCACAGAACCAATATAGAAAAATACTCTATATTTCATTCTACTTCTTCCTAATATTAACAGTATTTTTCCACTCAACATTGCTCTTTTTTTGTTTATTTGGTTTAATAACTTCTTGTAATAATTTTTGGTAACACTGAAACAGAACAAACTCCTTTATATTGCTTATGGCCAAGAGTCCTTTATTGATCTAATGTCAATCATGGCTCTGAACTGCAGATAGCAGCAGTGTGAAGTGTTACCGATGAAATCTTAGAGTGCGTGAAGCCTCACAATAAAATTTCTGATTGTAGTTATGATAATTAACTTCACAGTTTTATTAAGCTATTTAAATCCTACGTATATTTTGGGGGGGGGAGGGGGTGGGGGGAGGAGGAACAAAGAACCCCAAACCTGCAACCCTCTCTACACTGTGAAGTCAGAGTAATAATAGCTATTAGATAGCGTTTAATAAAACAGATAAGCTAAAGTTATGGGCATGTAGAGCATTTTAGGAAAGATAAGGCCATTAAAAAGGAGAATTTTTTTCAATTTTACTGAAAAGAAATCCCAGTAGGAGAGGTACCTATGGCAATATGTCATATGAAGAGACATATTAGTGTGGGCCATGCAAAGAACATCTATATATAACATCAGATCCCGTCTCCCCCTCTGTTCCACACCAAAAACTCTATTGTCACTGCCAGTTTTAAAAGTTTGAAAGACAGTTTGATGATGTATCTGAATCAAAGGAAAACTACAACAGCAAAGTCCTCACGCTAATGAGACCTGCTGAAATTTTCCACTAACAGCATTACAGGTGCGCTGTGACTGCTTTTTTTAGGGGAGGAGGGAGTGTGGAGAGGGAGTTGTAGTTTTAGAAGTGCAGACCTCAGATATCTTATTTTCTCATTAAACTATGACTAATTGCAGTGCATAACAGATGCAGCAATACAACTTTGGATAACAGCTTCACAAATACCACATACGCTTTTCTATACTTTTAATTAGCACTTCCTTCGGAAGTACGTGTGATGAGATTATTTGAAAGTGTGGAAGTCCCACAAGACCCTGCACTGCATCATTCCACGCAATTCCCCATTAACACGAGTTCTCCATCTCCAAGATGCATTAACGACCTCAGGAATCCTCCGTTAATGTGTAAAATGCATTGCCAGTTGCACAAGGATATGATAGGCAGAACAGCTCTTTAGGCAGTTTGCCTAGGGTTTCTTAAAGTCTTTGCAACTATTATTGCTCGTGGAGCTGCACTGAACATATCATAGCACATTCTGGGCTCGCAGATGATAGATTTGCTATGTGTGTACTAGCCAGCCTGCATCTAGACCGGTTTAGATAGATCTAATTTCTCAACCATGCCAGCATACTTCTACAATTTGTAATACGTCTTTGTGATTATATTATAGACCTTTCTCAGTAAAACAAGGCCATGAAATGCCTCCGTCAAAACTACCACCTTGGCCAGCTTGACTGATGCTAAAAGAGGGCCACTTCATGTGGTTTAAGTACTACAGCAGGATCCTTCCTGGATAAAGAAAAAATAATAATAAAAAAGAAATCTTCCTAATACAGCCACTATATAGGAAAGCATCTGCCCTGCATTCAGGATCATCTGGATGACCTGATCCAAGGAAGCCTTTGTTTAATTATACTGAGTCTTCAGACCTTGTCCAAATTTCCTGAAACCAAACCCACAGTGGGACTTGGAACTGAGGAATTCCTGCTGAGAGCAATGCCATAAACCTCACCTGTGAGTCTGTGTGGGGAAGGAGAGTGTTTTCAGGTGTATGAAACACATGTGGAATGTGTCCTTGTTAGCTCCTACAATTTACCAGTACTTACTATTAAGTCCCTTAAATTTAATTATTACATTAAGAATTAAATAATTAATGAACATTTAGTTGGACAGAATGTGTAGTATTTTACCTTTTCTATAACAGAAGGATTAGTAAGCACAATTAACCTCTCATATTCATTGTCACAAAATAGTGACACACAGAGTTTAAGGATGTTCTATAAATAAGAACCTGCAGGTTATCATCCCTAAAAATAATCAAGTCCAGAAGGTCTGCATCTCCTACTTTCATCCTACACTTGGGAGACATACTTGAAAAATTGATCAAGTAGGCCGTCTTTAATCAAAAAAAAGCCCTTCTTTGCAAACATTGCGTAGCAGCATGTTTATTTCAATATAGGATGAAATATTAACATTTTATACATTGCAATGGCCATAAAAGGTGTATGTGGTACAAAATATTGCACAAATATATTGCTTTGCTATAATTGCAAAACTTTTTTATGTCAAAATGGTTCAACTGTCTTCAATCCTGAATTTTAATTTACAGGATATTTTGGGAGATGAAGTAGATAAAGAAGAATTCTAGATCAGAACTTCCTTTCAAAATGCCACAATCTCCCTGTATTGAAGATTCCGTTTCCTGACTAGCTGTACCTCTAAGCTTGAGGGGTTTGTAGTTATTATGGAAACAGACAAAGTTAAAAAAATAAACAAACAATCCCCAAACCCCTAAACCAAAAACAAACAGAAACCTCCAACACAAACAAATAAAAAGACATTTTACGGACAGATAACTGTATAACTGTCCTCACTGATGTTTCCCATGCTTTCCCTGAGGCTTGCTGGGACGTGCTATAAGGAGAGACGGGAACCTGCTCCTGTTGGCATGCACCATTACAGTAGTACCCATTTTCCTGCAGTTGCATCCTCTTCACTCAACCGTTATCCAGTAAAGGGTACAGTACTCTCTGCTTACATGACTTCTATCAGGATTTTTCTGAATTTCCTCTATTCTCTTATGAACAATTAATACAGAATTGAATTCCAACAATATCTTTTTTAGGAAAACACTCACCTAGAACAAAAATAAGAAGCTCCAAGCATGTTCCCCTATAACAAGAGAATAAGGAAAAATAATTAAAAAAATGGTTCTATTGTTTTGTGTGGTTGTTGAAGAAAGAAAAACCCAACTTCTTTCCCCAATACCTTCTTATTATCAATGTTAGAAGATAACTAGATATATTTAGGAAAAGATACAGTCAATTAAGTGGAATTTGTCATCTTCAAGCCCTATTCATCACAATTATGCATTAGATGCAAAAATTCAGTACATAACTGCTGACTCCACTGAAGTGTTTTAAGCTTTGCAGAAGTACAGTAGTAGAAATGCAGGCTTAGGAAGTTTACTTGGCATAAATGAGGTGAACTCTAGCATATTCATATACAGGAGATATCCTGTTACTCAGAAGGATTAAATCAACCCTCTTTTTTGGCTAACAGCAAAAATTAAAGGTTTGCTACTTCAGTTTGACAAAAGTTATTTGCATAGTCAATAAAAGCTGTATTCTAACACATGAAACAAATGTGTATGAGATGTAAGAGGTGCTTACATACCGATTTTCAAAAGTAAGTAAATTGCAGAAACAGGCTTAAGAGAAGTAATTACCTTCTCTGGCGATGGGTTGCACACCATGTTGTGATAAGGACCGGAAGCAACTGATTTGTCTCTCTGATAAGGAATTCCAATAGTACTTCTTCATGTTTGCTAAATAAATTTCTAATAATTTCAGGATGGCTAGTCAGAGACATAGCTATTGGGACCAATGTATGATCAACACAGGGAACTGCTGAGATAGTGGGAGACTGGCAAGATGAGGGACAGAACGATTTGTCAGACATTTGCAGGTACAATTGAAGGAATGGATATTCCATTTCAGATGTGATGACTTTCCTGCGCATAATGAATCCCAGCACAACAGGACTGAGATCTAACGATTAAGCACTGTTAGGCAAAACAGGACTGAAAAAAGGAAAATTCTCCTGGGCTATAATAATGTTATTATTCTTTTGTTATTCTTCATCTGGCTTAGAAGAAATCTCTAACCCCTAAGCCTTGCAGAGCTAGTTCAAGAAGGGTAAATCATATTTGTAAATTAATTTGTGCAAAGCCTTACTTTATAGTTTTACTAGTGATGTGCCAAATCTCATTTGTGCAGTGTCAAATAGGCTGTAAACTGGATTAGCAATAGCCTACTCTTACATTTATTTTTTTTTACAGAGGAAGACTTTTGGGATTTCCACCTCTTTCTGAAACTTCCTGTATCTTAGAGGTACCATTTGAAGACTTACACTCCTGTCTTCAGACTGATACTTGCAACATTCACGTGGCCTCCCACTCTGTTTCAACAATATATTGGAAATTAAACTCAATATATAAGCAATACAAAGCATTTTCCCTAATTATTTTCCCCTAGCTACCTTGGACATTGCCACTTATCTTGCTCCCAGTTCAGTGGCAGCATTAACATTTACACTTTTATCTGAGGATGGATTCACATATGTTCTTTCCAAAATTATTTCTGAGCCTGACAAAGTCTGATGAGCAATCAAATGTCATTTGGGATAGGGAGTCAGTGCGCCAAAAGACAATTCTGTTGTATGTACGAAAATTTTTTTCAGACCAAAAGAATCTAGCTTTCTTTTCTGTAGTAGCCCAAGAAAAGAGGGCAATAATCTCGACACCTAGATAAATCATTTAACTACTCTGCACTATGTAGCAGTCAATCCACAGTAACTAGTAACAGTCATCCAAGACTTCTCTGCTTACTGAACACAGTCCTTAAACCAACTGTTGATTTCACTTATATACATGTTATTATACAAAACTACCACTCACAGATGCTAGCACATAAAATTACAGACAAACAGAAACAGATGAACATATAGATAAATGCATAACACTCATTTAGAAGATATGAGGAAGAAGGAGCAAAAATAAAACACAACACAAGCTGTGTTCGTTATTCTGGAACTTACCTGAAAATAGTTGTATAAATAATTCTTGTGGGGAACATCTTTTCTGAGATCTGCTCTGGAAACTGCAGTATGGCTGTGCCATCAGGAAGCTTGTCTGATCTTTTCCAAAAGCAGAGATGCGATAGGCACTGCCACCCCCTGCCATTCACTTGACAGGTTTGGGATACACGCTGATGGGGAAAATGCAAATATTGAGAAGTTTAATCATTTGTTTTCCATGAGAAGGAAAGAGATATGTAAAATAACTGCTTGCTATTTTTTTCTGTCACTTCTGTTAAGTAGCGGTACAAGTGGAAACCTAAATTTTACAGCTTTGTTCTGAGGACCTGTTTTCTCTCTGACAAACACTTCTTTGGATTCATTTCTGAGGTGGTGAAGTAACGTGACCTTATGAACAGCAAACATAAGCCAAAGGCAATTTATTAAACCAGCTTAATAAAGATAATACAAGCAAGGTTAGTTCAGTTTAATATAATATTTGTTGTTTATGGTCTATATGCCAGCTGATAACAAAGCATTGAAGGAGATCAAAATAGAATTTCACCTAATGAAACCATATGGGGCTTGACCCTACAGGATCCTGAATCTGATGGAATCTTTTGTGTTGGGTGAGGGAGGGTGTAAAATGGCCACATTAGGGAAGCCATAAAGAATCACTAGAGTTATAAGGCAATACAATGTCAGCAAAAGGTTCGTTTCTGGACAAAGAACTCTCAACTTTTCCCCTTAAAGCTAAATCCTACTCTCATGTCCGCGAGCATAGATCTAGAGAAAGAGCAGGACGGATGGGTTTACTTCAGGCCTAGGTATGCAGGAACAGAATTTGACCATGCATATTGGTAAATGAGATCTAAAGTATAATTGCCACTTGTGCTAATTGCCTTAATACATCAAAGCTACATGAATGAATTCTTTCAAATGCATAGTAGAGAATAGTGCCATTTAGATATTTGTTGTAGTAAATGCCTTGCTTTGCAGACCTTCACATGTTGGCATGAAGCGCATACAAACTAAGAGATAGCGTTTGTTCAGAAAAAGTTTTTCTTAAATTAGGCAAGGAACGTAAGGTGCAAGAAAGTAAGAATTATCCAACTTTTACAAAGGGGTATCTGAGGCATTGGCTCTCTGAGTTTCATGCAATTTCCTTCACACCTAACTTTAAAAAAAATTACTCTAAGTGCTGATAAATAGCTGAATAGCTTCTGCTTTTGTTTATAAAAAAATTGAAATAAGATATCTCAAAGTGGAGTCACTCTACAAATCCATGAGTACCCGAATCTACACCACCACATTGCGCAGCAGTAGACAGAGCACCGGTTACTTGTTGTAACCCTCAGGCTCATACTGGATGAATGCTGAAATGCTGTGTGACCTCGGAATGGTCTATAAATGCCCAAATTAGGAATTTCCATAAATCAATAACCTGTGTTTTAAAATGTATTTTTGTCCTTGCTTGTGCCTGTGTCAGAGGAGAACTGAGGCTGTCACCAAGTTATTAGTAAAACCATCAACGTGGCAAACAAGGATCTTGGTGTCACATTACAGAGCTCTAGGTGATCATGGTGATAAACAAAACAGCTTCAGAATAATACAGCATACACACCAGGAGAAAATACAAATAAAACATCAGGTATTTCAACTTACAAGCCCTACAGCATTTGTTAGGGCCGTGTTCAAAACACTCCCTTCTCAGCCCCACCATTTTCTCTTTACAAGCTGTTAAAATAACACTATCTACAATTACAGGGTCATTTGTTATGCATGATATAATAGACTGCAAATATAAAAAGGCATTATCATTACTTTTGTCCTTTGTTCTTCCAGGCCAGAATATTGCATAGTTCTTTACTTTGACATTTATTGCTTTTAGATTGGTAATAGAATGGTTTGTGTTGCTCATTATCTTGAATGATGATAATATTAGAGTTTGGGGAGCCTGCGTTCCCTGTTAAGTAAAGTAAAGGCTTCATATAATTTACCAAAGGTTATTACTGGACAATTACCCACAATACAGTTCAAGTCTAATAAACGTTAGCCACATTCACTCTTAAATACCACATCTGTAGTATGGTTTCTAGGAAACTGCAGAGAACGACCTATGTCATCTATGTGCATGGGAGGAGGAGGAGTGGGTATATGTGCATATGTATATACATATTTTTATATGTATTTTTAGTGTTTACTGATGGGTGTTCTTAGGGAAAGGAATTCATCCAAAGGAGCACCTAGGAATACAGCTGGGACTCTGAGCAAAGAGGAGGGATAAGGTAGAACCTCAGTTTTCCCCTTTACTACCAGAAATAACGGAGTCATTCCAGATTTAGAGTAATAAAACTCATATTGGATTTTGCCCTAAGACTTTACATAAGAACTTACATAACAGCCTAATATATTAAATGAATCAACTAGCAGGGCATGAAATTCAGAGCTTGATTTAATCCTTCCATCCCCTTTTATCTCTGTTGGTGTCCCATCCTGACCAGCAGTAGGACCCCATTCTGGATGGGCTTCACTGCCTGTAGCCTGCAAGTGCTACAGGGCTCCATCCCCAGCGAGGGTGGCTCAGGGTTTTACAGCCAGGAAACTTGCTGGGTTGGGAATCCTTGGCAATCCAATCCATTTCGGAGACTTGCAGATGTTTATATGTATATAACACTTTGTGTGCACACACACATGTATACAAACATTTTTTTTTTTTTCTTGTTCCTTTTTTGTTTGGTACTCCAGTTTGCCTGCAGCCATTTATGTTCAATTTATGTTCATCAGTTCATTTCTCCAGCAGCAGCACTTTCAATGAAATGCTTCTATTTGGTGCCAAGTAATAGTAGCTAGGGTTATTTGCCCTATGAATCTTGGTAGATTAGTTTTTGTAATTTACATACATATCCAATTTCTACCAATATTCATTGACAGTTTTCTCTTTGGACTTTGTTTCATTTCTATTTTTGAGCTGTAACATTGTTTCAGACTTACAGCTCTCTGTAAACTTTATGATATATTCTGCATTATTATAGTTATCTAGTAATGCAGAAGTGAGAGAAAAACCTTTAACTCTAAATATTAAAATAGTCTGCAGAAAATGAAGTTAATGTTTCATGAAATAAATGCCATAATATGAAAAACGTATTTTAATGGAAATTTGTTCAAAGCCTCAGATGTTTCTTTTCTGACTAACATCAGTTACTATTCTTCATATCAGTCATAAAACCCAGACTGATTAGGTCATCTGGTTAATCCATACGGCAATAAATAATTTTAAAACTACACAGATTTTCAGTTATGATGAGCTGACACAAGATGAGTTTGAGCCTGTGAATATAATCATAGCCAGCTGACACACCTGCGATTGGTTTGCTCTCAAGAGGGAGCATATTGATGGCAGGTATTTCTGATGCTGTTAGAACAAGATTAGCTGTAAACCAAGATAATGCTCTTCCATGCTGTGCTAGAAACGCTCAGCAGATGTTCGGATGAAGCAAAGAGAACCACACAATTGCTGTTATTAGATCACTTGATATTATACTGGGTGGACCGGTGTATGTAGGAGATGAACACCTGTGGGGCTGGGCAGGCTTGCTCAGCATGGGCCCAGTCCAGTCGTCGCTCAGGGTAAGGGAAACCTTTCTAGGAGCTGCTGTGGGATTTCAATGGGACTCAATGTACACAGGCAGAAGCTGCGCAGACCCATTCAGAAGCACTTCACCCCCTGCGTACGGTAAACCTGGCCCTGCATCTCCCCTCTCACGCATCGCAAGTGGATGTGTAACACGTAAATGTGTCTGGTGCGGGGCACAGCTTAGTGAGCACAGCTGCGGTAGCACTGACACCTGGTAGGTGTCGACCTGAAAACCGCAGTTTTGTTAAAAATTGGAAAGCAGAAGGTGCTACTTCAGCAAGGGGTGCTGGGTGCCCTGAGAAGGCACTGAGCCTTGCCCTCAGAGTCTCCCTCTCAGACCTGCACAATACTGGACACATTTGTGAATATTTTCAAAATAGCTTGGGCAACTTAGATACACAAATTCCATTAAAATTAAACCAATGTGCTCGTTACTCCCACCTGCTTTCAAGACTTATTTTTAAAGGTACAATGGCAACATACCTAATGAACAGGCCTAGCCTTTCAACTTTCCTTATCCTCTGGGCTAGAAATTGGAGGCGAATTCCACTGCAAAGCAGAGATACAAGGTAGCAGACAGCTTTCCCATATGACAGAAGAAATTAATTCCTCCAGGTCTGTATATCTTGAAAACAAAAAAAAAGTATGAACATTTTCCTGTACAACCATCTTTCAATAAACAAAAGAAAAAGACAGTAAGAAAATGTGTGTCCAAAACTAAGCAATAAAAAAGCAGCTACATTTTGATGAACGCTGTCGCATTCAGAGGAACAACAGAAATGTTTAACTGTGCAGTTTTGATAATATAGCATGTCCCACAGAGACTTATTTTTCCAAATTGAGGCATGATCCTCATAAAGTTGGAAAGACTGCACAGAATCTCATAGCTGGGCAGCACATAGGGTAAAATTCAGCCAGGAGAGAGAGGAGTCACCACAGAGCTCAGCAGCCAAGCTCAAGTCATAGAAGACTAGAAATCAAGCAAGGGCAAGTACTATTGATGCAGTCTTTCCCCAAACAGATACTGGTGATGAATGCGTTTCAAATGGCAATAATCTCAACCTTTGTTCAGTATTAGACAAGCTTTGCATTGCATTATTGGCAAACACCTTGCTGCTATTTGCCCCTACACTGCCATTTGGTGCCTGCCCATCTGGGCTTACAAGCACTTGCTGCTTTGTTTTTCCTTTCTACTGCCTGTAATTATTTCCCCAATGACCTAGCAAACTTAGCAAACTTCTTGAATTAAAGTGACCTTGATGCCTAAGTACATTTTCTCTTTGTCATGTTCAGTCCATTTTAAATGCAAGTTCTACTGACAGGCTTGTGTATTCATTTTAGTTCATTCACGTTTTTATTAGTAGTTTATTTTTGTGTAGCAGCTCCTGAAACAAAGGACGATCCTTTTTGATTTGTTTGTGCAATTTACACCTACACATCAGCTCTGTAAGGGGATTCTCCCTCAGTCAAATCTTTAAAAGGATTTACCTCTCTCCAGGGCCCAGCCAGCACCTTGCACCTTGGCTGCAGGGAGTTTTCTTGCTCCTGGTACCAAAATAGAGTTTTGATTTTACTCCTTTCTCCTCTGAAACACAATTTCTAGTGCCATTCTTGTCCTTAGCCCATTCATATTGTGGCTTCGAATAGCAGAGATATCAGTTCAAATCTTCTCCTTTTCCTAGGAGAACCTGAACCTACACTTCTGTCAGGCCACAGAATGTAACTAACCTGTCATGGCTGTCTTAAGGTGCAGACTGTAGTGCTGTTTTTTCAAACTATTCCACTTTGCATGGAACAACTGAAAATGTCAGTTTTCTCTGGTTGAATTAACTTAATTACATCTTATTAAAAATGCAGCACATTACATTCAATCATGGAGAGTTCAGGCTTTTTTGATGCACAGTATCAGCCACGATGCACGAAACAACACTGTTGGCACCGCAGCAGGAGCACACACCTCTGCCACTACAAACCAAGGGCAACATAAAAACCCCTGCAGGAGCAGAGGGGCAAAGGGGCTCCTGCTCTGCTGACTTACAGGACTTCAGATTTAGTCCCAAAGAGCTTCTGAGGACTGAAATCCGACAGCAAGGGCTTGCAGAGTTTATAAGGGCTGCAGTAGCATGCTTTGAGTCCACGCAATTCACTCTCCCTGAAGACACTCTGCGGTGGGTCCCAGGCCAGCGCTGCTATTGCACGATTTTTCGTCAGTGAGAAAAGTCAGGGTATCCCTTGTTTTACATGTTCTAATCTACGCAGGTACCTAAATTCCCACCTAATAAATGCATTTAATAACAAAAGCCTCAGCCAAAATAAGTCTGCAGCTGCTGTATACAAGCAATAGTACTGACGCACTGTGGACCTCTGTGGACTGGTAATGATTTTGTCTTGTGGAGTAGGAGCCTAAGGCCCGAGCTAGATAGATATGCTTGGAACTGAAGCAGTGCTTTCTTGCCATTTGCTGCTCGTTTAAACATTATGTTAAAACACTGAAGGGTTATTAATCACTATCAAAATAAAATATCTAGTTACACTTACAAGGAATTGAGTAAGCAAGGGTATAAGCAGCAAATTACAGTGCTCACATATGGAAGAGCGATATGCTAACATATCCTGACGTAATGGGTCTTGAACAGCAATCTTAGAACGGGAAAGAAGTTTATCTTCCTGAGAGAAACATTTTGAAGTCTGGTTGGAAAGAAAAATATTTTCATTCTAGAAAGAAAAAAAGTCTTACCTGGAAGACTTTTGGGACCCTCAGAAAACAAAAACATATTTACCCCCTAAGGAATTTTACTGCAATATGCCTGAATGAAAAATTTTAAAGTCTATTATCTTTCAGGGTTTTAAGGGGTTGGGTTGTTGTTTTTTTTAAACAAATAAAATATAATTAGCAAATGTTTCCTAGTCTTGTTACAGAAACAATAACACATAAAGCAAATAAACTTTTAACCTTTTAGTGGTTTCTATTCATCTTTACCTGCTCAGACAAAAATATCAAACAGACAAGCTAAACAATCGTTATCAGTAAAGCAAATGATCCATCAAGCAGGCATAGGCATTCAGGTCCCTCTCCTGTTCAGGCAGTGACTTTCAGGGCTGCTGTGACACCAGTGGGGCGACGCACATCACCTCACATGGGAGAAGTCACATCTGGAAGAGCGTTCTTTGAACGACTGCCTCTGCCTGAAGGCATCGGCTTGGGCTGCCACAATTGCCACTGGGAAGAAATAGGCATTTGTGTGCCCGTTGCATCACCCTAAATTACAGACTAATTGTTTGCCCAAAGAAGTTCAGACGAGCCATTCCTTAATGCCCGTTTCTTGTCACTAATAAAGCAGAAAGAGGTGAGAAAACCAGGTGTAGAGCTACGTCTACTGTAGATGCCTGAAGTTATGTGAAATTGATTCTGCCAGATATTTATTTTTATGAATGGTATTGACTCAAAAGATCAATGACACTAAGAAAGACAAAAAGCTGTTATTTCTATTTGCTGTAAATTCTGGATTAGGTTTTGATTGTTAATATTCAAGAAAGTATAATCTGTGTGGAAATTAATAGAAAATGAATTATTGCCTTATAACCAAGTGAAGTAGGAACACAGATCCTGTTGTCTAGAAATTTGATTTGTGCTGCATACTGAATGCAGTCCTGGGAGCTGCAGTACATCATGGTGACGGACAGAAGTGGGTGTTTTATAGATTTTTTTTTATGCTTAAATAGGTAGTACCTCCACTTGAGCATAAGGTGCGTGAAAGCACCGCTGGGTTTGATCCTGCAAGGCCTCTTTGTGCTAAATTACTTCAATTTTAATTGATGATTAGGGGATGGACTCACAAATGTATTCTCACAGGTTGATATTACAATAAAACAATACCAGGCTGGATGGGGCTTTGAGCAGCCTGGTCTAGTGGGAGGTGTCCCTGCCCGGGGCAGTGGGGTTGGAACTAGATGAACTTTAAGGTCCCTTCCAACCCAAACCATTTCATGATTCTATGAAAGGATCTTCCTGGAAGAAAGTCTCAAAAAGGCACCTAAAACTTCCTAAGTCAAAGTAAGCTGTCTCCTATTAAACCTGTATGCTATCAAACTCCTCTGAACAGCATCTCAAATTTGAGACCATACCTGAGCCATTATGTTTTCTGGGTGTGGGGAGAAGATAGGGGGCTGTGAAGCCCCCTGCCCCTCTCCTTCTCCCACTGCAGGCGAGGAGGTGGCCAGGGAGCTGTTGTCAAGGGATAGGAGAGGCTTTGTGGAAGACCCACCAGATCAAGGGGTTACAGCAGCAGAACTGTTTCAGATCTGACATGCCAGCCTGACACAGCTATGTTTGTCCCCTCCCTGGGCAAGGTTTGGGGGAGCACAAGTGCATGGGGTAAGACTTGGGTTCTTCAGAAGTGAAGCAGGGATACAGTCACTTCTCCAGCACATGGGGCTGTGCAGGACAGAGGTAAGGGAAGCTGGGGATTCACAGCATGAAGCCTGGAGACTTAATTTCCTTGAAAGGCAAGCAAAGGAAGAGAGGAAGGAAAGCCTTCCACAGGAACCACCTGGTGAGAGAGCATTAGGTCAAATGCTTCATTATTATTTTACTTACATTTCTCAAACACCTTGCAGTTCTGCAGGTGTCAATTTTCACTCCAAACAACAGACTAAATCTCAGCCATTCCTTATCAGTCCATACAGGAGAGCTGAGCCACCCTATGGAAGCCACCGGCCTAACCAGTGATTTGACTCCACAAAGCAGAGGAAGACCTCATGGATTTGGGGTTTTTAACTCCGTACAGTGTAACCCTGAAAAGCTCAGACTTGTGCCTTTTTGAATCTTCAATTTGCCTGCCAAGAAACAAACTTATTTTAGGTCGACACTATCTTCATTTATAGAGCCACAGCTACGGAAAGGACTCCTGGGAAATGGTCATTAAAACCAAAAGATTCTACCTGAACAGCTGGTACTGTAAGACAAATGGGAGAAATGGTGAAGGAATAGGTTTTTTTATAGACTGCGTACCTTTCTGTTCTAAAGCTGACCCACAACTTCTTTTAAGTAGCTGACATTAATAAAGAAAAGAAACTGGCAGAAGCTACATAGTTCTCATCAACTGCTTCAACCCAGTGTAAAAACATTCTGAAACCTGGCTTTTAATTCAGTATAAAACAAACAAGCAAAAGATCTAAATGTGAATCTTGTTTTTTCAGAACTTTTCTATTAGTTTCTTTCAAAATCCCATTCTTTTACAATCCTCACCTGCTGTTCTAGACAGGGGAACCTAGAAACATAGGTGCTGCGTCAGAAAGAGAGTGGTGCACAAGTCCATTTACAACTCTTAGTTGTGAGAAAAGAGAAATATACCCGAAGGGACATTTGCTTAATAGCAAGAAATTAGAAAGTAGAGAACAGATGAATTAGTCTTAGTGTGTGACCCTGGCTGCCACAGCTACAAGTGCCAGCAAGAGCCTCTCTCACCAAACAGAAAGCTGGCTCTTCTCCACCCCAAACCAGGACAACAAGTTTCTATGTATAATATACATGAATTTCACACAATAGACACAATAGGGGGAAAAAAATAACCACAACAGGGAGAATGCATGTTCTATCCTGAAAAACAAACAGCAATACTTGAAAAGAAATTAAAACTTCATTTGTTGCTTTCTGGCATACAGACATTGTAGCAACTTCTTGGATGCTCTCCTTCCCAAAATGTGCTGTATGCCAGACTACAGTTTATGAAAACAAGTCTGTTCTTCATGTACAATGGAGATTTCTGAAAACCTTTTTCTTTACAGTGCCACACTGGCTCTCTCTTCCTCCTTTCTTTCAGTTGATCACTTGCAAATATGGATATTTTATAGTAATTTCATATGTTACCAACTTTTTAATGCAAAGGCAGGTACTATTGTACTTGAGCTGTAGAAAAAAATCAGGGTTATTTGCTTCTTTTGGCCAAGCAAAATTTTATTTCTCGAGTCATTACATCTAAATTTAGCAGACTACATTTTTAGGTCATTTGTCAACCCAGAAATGATAATTCGGTATCTAGGCCCTCTTTTCCCATGCCATCCCTATGATCCCTCACTGAATCCATTGTTTGTCATTCTTTGGACTAAAGTCACAAATAACCTAAAAATGCATCTACTGAAAAATAGATAAAAAATACACTGCAGCTAAAGGTGTGGCTAAACCTTCCCTCTGGGAAGCAGCTGGGAAAGTTTATACTGTTCACCTGTAGACCTCCTCTCTTCAGGACCAAATTCACTTTTCTTATTTATCAGCTAAGGACCATGATTGGTGGCGCAAAACATGCAGGATGTGAATTAAACTTCCCAATTTGCAATGACCTTTACATAAAGAGAAAGCCAGAGTAGTTCTCCCAGGAGCTGTAGTGTACTTGCACTTCCCATTTCAAGGGCACTTTGTCTCCTTTGAAGAGAAAGTCCATTAAGTCCGAGAGTAATGCACATATTCATATTGCTTTGAGATTTGCTGTGCTTGGTGGCATACCGCATAGTGCTTATAGTTAAGATTTGGATTCACTTGAACAAGGAAAATCTAATATGCAGTCCCAAATTATAGTATGTTCACATTTCCTTTTCTTTTGTGCACACATGAGATTTGAATTACGTATATAACTGTTTCCAGACAGGTTTTAATTATTCACTGTTTTTAATTATTCATATTTGGCATAACCGCTGCATAACACCCACTGATTTTTTGAGAAAGTAATTTTGCAAATACTATGGGACTGTAAAGCTGGAAGAGCCCTCCTACGTTGCCGAATCCTACCTTCCACTGTTATTAGCAAAAACGCATCTATGTTACGGTCCTCACTTTCACCTACTTCCTTTATAAAATTTTCTTTCAAGGATTAAAATGTTTTTTGTCTTGTAGAAAGGCAAAGGCTGAAAGATAGCCATGCCCATCAGCATCTCAGATGTAGTTAGTTAGCCAGAGCCTTATTGCCTCAGTAATCTGGTGTTTTAGGAGACTTTCTGATGTTGACAGAGTTGAGCCATCTGCTTGCTACCCACTGAGGCTTCTCCAGAGACAGCCGTAAAGGACTGTTCTCCAGCTACATGCCTGTGCTGACTTCTGTTTCACTGTTCTGAAATTGCCTGGTTGCTTCCATATTTTTGCTCAGGCCATGTAAAATAGGGTTCAAAGCATTATTTAGGCAAAAAGAAAATTAGTACCTCTTTCTATGCTGAAATGCAAGTTACTGCAAGCTGTATGGCTACTCTTCTACCACTCCAGGGATCACTAAAACAGCGTGCCAGCAGAAAGGGATCAACAAGCATTGACTGTATGGAAGGAAAATAGGAGGCAGATATCTCTGTGAAGGGTTAACTCTAGCACTGCTTTCTGACAGCGACAGAGTCCACCTTTTGTTCTGAGGAGAAAGATATTTCCTTACAGTACTACCATACAGGCTATATCAACATCATTCTCCAGGCAACGGACTGAAGATCAGATTTTTATAAGGTATTTAGGCTGTGCTTAGTTTTTTGTTGTTGTTGTTTGTTTAACCTCAACACTTTCTCTCTTCAGATCAAAATGGTTTTCATGCCTTCTATTTAGCAGCCCAGCCTCAGCAGGACAGATAGCAAGTTGCAAGCCCATTTACATCTTCTCCACTCCTCATCGTTACAGTCTTATTGTAGCCCAGTGGCTGGGAAACTGTCCTAAAGTCACAAATACAGCGGTCCTCTGTCAAGTTTCCACTAAAATTCCAGGTTAGCATAACAGCCACTACCTTTTCCACTGAACTCCAGCCAGTGCTTGCATATCCTCATGGCACAGCCTGCGTTCCCATCCCTGCTGCCACAAAGCCAAATCTCCCCAGCAGTATAAAACCCAACTGCATACTAAATGTACAAAGTCATTAAAGCAAAATAAATGAAACAAGAAGGCTTTAATATCCTTTGCCCTGGACAGTCTGGAACAAGGTGTCCCATTTTTTTCATCTGAGTGATGGAGCTGACATGCTTATTTAAAAGGCCAGGCATATTTTTTTTACCCTGAGTGAAGCAGGAATCAGTTGTTCCTCATATATTAATATAGTTAACACTAAGCAACACCAAAGTGTAGGGGTTGGTGTGTGTATGTGTTTGGTTGCTGTAATGACTTTACATTTTGGATCTATTTTTGTGTTAGATTTTGTTAAAAGGGTGATAACTTGATTCCAGTTTTTTACAATTTACACAGCCATTGAGATGGGGAGAGCAAACAAGACTTTACTCATTGAAATTAAATCTTCATGGTGATGTTTCAGCAGTCATTTATTGTGGCAGGAATAAAGAACCACAAAAACAATAGGAAATGGTTTTAGGTTAAGTATCATATCAACACAATATTTGCAAAAGTTTGACCCAGATGATCAGCTCTACTGTCTGCTCTCAGACAAACAGGATTTCAATCCTGCATGGGGTCTACTTCGTAAAAAACAAGTCTGTAGGGACAGACAGCTCCCAACCAAATTCTAGTAAAGCTAAGACTCTTTTGGCTGAACTGTCACATGACACTGGGTCTCTTAATAGACACAAGAAGACATTGCAGAGTATAGTCAAGGCACAAGTATCAGACATTAAGAGTTGCATGCAACTCCTAGAGCAAGTTATCAGGGCAATACAGCAACACAGATTTTAACATTTCATCCACATCTAGATCACCTTCTCAAATAGAGGCACAACTCTATGGAATTGCCTCACTTTCTTCCCTTACTCATCCTCTGCTCCAAGAAAGCAACCCATTTCCAGCTAAACAGGACCTCCTACATCCATGCCTTACTTTGGCAACTACATTTTTTCAGGAAATTTCCCAGGTTTTGAGGTTTGATTTTTTTTTGGAGAGTGGGAGAAGCAATTATTTTATATACTAAGCTGTGATTTTTAAAGGTGTCTATACTCCTTTCAATATTTGTCATACAACATTAGTCTCATAACACACAGGAGCTGTAATGATGGACGTATAAGAGCTGCTTTTGGCACAGCATTTGGCCCTTTGCAAACACCCCTTCACAGGAATCCTTGTTTGCTGCCAATGGCAGCAACTGAAGTCTGAAATCTGGACTCAGTCAGGACTTGGCAGCCTCTAGATGGAAACACAACCCACCGTCTGCCAAACCAACACCCTAACAGATTATGCTGTTACCCTTTCTCTCTGCTGATGTCCACCAGCAGCCCAAATGAATGAATTGCCTTTGTGCTCTTCATAAAAGAATTCAGTACAGACGGTTTAGGCTGTTACAATGAGCTTCGCCTGCTCTGCACTCAGGTCAGGGCTTAGTTTGTGTTCAGCTTTTGTTTTCATACCATCCTACTGGATAAGGTTGTGAGTATTTGGGTGGCTGTGAGCACGTGTGCTCAACATTTTTAATACAGCGAAGGCATAGCACAGAAGCAATTATGCAAAGGCTTTATACTAGTTTTGCCATCAAGGCTTTTGTAGCATTTGTACAGCTTTTTTGGCTTAACCCCTGTATTTAAATCCAGGTAGACATTATTAGCAGGTTAGACTGGTAGGTTCTTTGGCAAAGTGCTTGGGTGAAATTGGTTTATATCTGCTAAACAAAGTCAATGAGACCTGTCAGCAGGATGAGTTATTGGAGCTGCTCGACTTGCTGAGAGATACCCCAAAGAATAATCAATTGCCTAGCTGTTTGGGTTTGTTTTTTAATGTGACTGATACATTAATGAGTTTCTAATTCAACACATGTAGTATTGCTTTTAGGAAGATGAGATAGTTTGAGGGACAAGGAGGAAGGGTGGAATTTAACTCAGCCATCAGACTTAAGGCAATATTCCTGCTTCCCTCTTCTCCTGCCCTCCAAGAGGGCAAACTGAAATTGATGTAAATACTTCTACATCAACACAAATCTAAATGAAATATTACAGTATAATGCATGTTTTATATTGTTTTAACTGCAGCCACATACAGGGTTTTTATTGATGCGGTTAAGTCAGTTACAAAAATAATTTCAAATCTTCCAACCAATACAGTCACACCACTAAAACTTCCCAGTCACAAGGCTGGAAACCCCAGAATTAAGCCTTGAAAAAACTGAGCACTAGTGGTGTTCCAACAAGTCAAATATTCTTTAGCTTTCTGGTTGGTCCTGCAACTACAAAGCTCTGGTTTTCGGTGATACTGTTGTGACCTCAGCCTTCAAAGCTGCTGCCATCTATCCATGTCAATCTGAGGCTGCAATTGAGAGTTGATGCTGATTTGTACTGAGACAGGTTTGCATTAATATGAGTCTCCCCTAGTCCCAGAGGACTAAACATCAACCCGGTTGGTGCTGTTTCATCTGTGACCAGGCATCCTTACTTCAGAGCAACACCAGCTGTGTCCTGTGCTGCAGAAGCTAAGCAAACAGCTTCCCAATAAATCCAAGTCCTCAATGGATAAGGATGGAGTGGATCTTTTGTGGTTCTTAGGAATCAGAGTCATGCCTTTAAGAGCTACATGCTCTGCACTACTGAATGGAGATTAGTGGAAAGACTGAAAGTTTCTCATATTTTTCACACAGTAGAGCTTTTGCACTTTGCTTTTTCTCTTTGCCCCTCCTGCCCTCCTTCCTTTAAAAAAAAAACAAAAATAAATAAGGCAGTAGCTGTGTTGTCAAATGCATAAAGAAGGGAACTCAACTAAAACTTGTCTCTCATTCAATAGCCACAAGGACAACCCACTCCTTTCCAATGATACCAAGCTGAGGAATATGTCCCATACAGGAGTATGACTACAAACTCAGGACCAAAGGATAAATCAGGTTGGAAGGAACCTCATAAGATCCCTGGAAGCTTGATAATGGTAAATCAGTACTCTACTACAGCCAGCAGATCACCTGCTGCTTTCATCCTCATATTGCTAATTCAATGAAATTGTACTAAAATATTTTCCAAGAACTTCGTTGTGAGGGACTTCATGAGTTACGACTCTTATAACTGAATTGCAGAGTTTGGAAAGCCTCACAACAGGTTTTCAAATGCTCCAGTCTGATCAACTAACAAGCCACAAACAGGAAAGCGCAAGCTATGAGCACGGGCAAGAAGTTTCCAAGAAGGACTTAAATGAACATAAGAGAAACAGGCATGAGGAACAGCAGCCAGCAGATGAATGCATGGTTTCAAATAATGTTCAATTTGTCCAAGGCCTGTGAAACCTTGTTCAGTACCAGCCAAAGACAAACTATTTCCCCTCTTAATGGCAAACTGGGCCCTGGGCAGCTTTATGTAAAAGAGATGGCATTGCTCCCTTTGCAACACAGCTGGGAGGTGTGGATAGCATTCAGCCCTCCAAGTTTTCCAGCAAATGCTGTGTTAATGTCTTCACAGAAAGGACTTATGTTCCACGTCAGTCAGGGTATGTTCTTCAGTGACAATCAAAAGAAAACCTGTATCACAGCCAAATAGCTACCTTCTTTCATTGTCCTGGCAGCTCTCCCTCTTATCTACGGGCCTGTGTCTTTGTTAGGTTCATTTTCTCTGTGTGCAATAGAAATCTCATCTGCTGTACCAACAGAACAGCTAGTTCTGTTTCGCCCTTGGCAGACAAGACACTGAACCTCCCCAGTGTCTGCTTTTTTCTTCTCCCATTCCCAGGGAGCTATAATATTCCGCTTGCCATACAGAACGATCAGTGGCTCTCTTGGTTTAGATTTTACTTTTTTATTATTTTCTCTCCTTTGGGAGCATGAGCTTAAAAGTGTTTGCTAAAGACAGAACTATTAGCAAGTCCAAGCTGGCTCCCTTTATTTCTGACCATGTATTTCTGGGCGGTTTTTTCAGCTCATTTTGTTCTCTTAAGTCAAACAGTTATTCTCATTTATAATTCCTGTAACCAGACTTTCTTTTTCCCATCTGTCTGTTCATACACAGTGCCATTGCTCTGGACCTGTCGTTCCCTAAATTACTTTCCAGCTCATCCAAAAGCATATTTCAATATGCCCACAGACTCTCAAGTATCCATTGGTGTACGTGTAGCCCAAACTGCTAACTTTCGAACACCTGCATTAGTCTCAGCTGTGAAATCCAACATCTCCTAAAAGAAGCCACTCCTTCAAGGACAACTGTGTCAAGCACATGACAAATATCTGGGGAAAAGGAACCTCCTGCGTGCAGTAGAGTTTAATTCACCTTCATTCACACGTCAACACACTAGGCAGCCAGACAAATCAGAGTCACTTAAAACATTCAGTATTATAGTGCTGGCATAAGAGCATTGATTTTTGCTGCATGCCATCTTACTTTTATCAGTGTGTCAGGTAGCCGATTTTCCACCCTTTTCTGCTTGTTTTAGTGCTTTCTGCCTTAAATAGCATCACTGGTTGAAGGGGACCACTCACAGTTGGTAAACTCTATGTACTGTACTCAGAGCACAAGCAAATTTTCAGACTGCATAGCAAATGGAAAGGATTCTTTTCCACATCCATTTCCTATGCCACCTTGCATGATATTTACGCTCTGCTAATAGTAAATGCCATTTTCTTAATTTTCTTCTAAACAGGTACAGAGATCTCGCAGCCTAATCTTGAAAGAAATGAAATAGCTTGCAAACCTACCAATAAGGGAAATAGATCATTTTGCTCCAGAAGATACATTCAGATGGTATGTCAACATATGTTTAACCTAAAGATTTTAACTTCCACAGAAATGGAGGCATGGAACAAGAACCACAGTTAGTGCTTTGATCTTACCGAATTTAGTTTGCACGTATTAAATTACCCATAAGTGTTGATGAAAGCAAAACGATAATTCTGGAGCACAGTAAATTAAATGCAATTAAAAGCACCAGTGTAGCAACACACCTGGGAGTTACATTTGTGTAAGAAAGTGATGCAGTAACAGATTGGGGAAACACATCTCACAAACATTAGTGTAATAGCTGCAAAACAAAATGGCAGATTTCTTTAATTATGGCATAAGCTTAATTAAATTTGAAAAATCTCAGAAATGTCTAATTCAGTAGCTTCTTCTTAATGGCAATATAATACAACTGTGGCAACCAAACAAAATAAATTCCCTCCTGGTAAATCTGCACGTCAAAGAAAACCTTTTCTTTGTACTTCATGAATCCGTAAACTGTAAGTGCAAACTTCCCTATGCACTGGCCACTGCACTGTAGTTAGAAATCTCCTATTAAAACAAAGTGAAGCACTGTTGGCGTATAACACCGTATCATCTTTCCAGCAATAGCAGTTTTCACATATGTACCATATAGAATTATAGAATGGTTTGGGTTGGAAGGGACCTTAAAGATCATAGTAAAAGACCATTAAGTAGACTTCTTGTGAGTGATAACAAATGAGGTTGTAAACTTAACATATGGCCTGTAAGATTTAGAAATTTCTGTCTCTAAAAGTAGGATTAATAGAGCTTGAAAAGCCTCACTGGAAGAAAGGTGCCTTACTGGCTCATTTAGTATCAATCACCAAGCTGCATCACCCAGTCACAAATAAAAAAACAGACAACTTTCACAAAGTCATTACCCTCCCAGATATGACAGAATTTAGCACTGTCTTGGACATCTTGGACAGCTATTCCTTTTCTTCCTCCTTTTCTTTTGCCTTACGGTGGACCACAGAGGCACATGTCAAAATCTGCACAGAAGAGAGATGTGAGGACTAAGCTGTGGATGGTTTTGAAGACCAGAGGGGCAGTTCATCTGAAGACAACAGGGAGGACCTAGTGAAGGAAATGACAAAAAAATCCGGAAAAGAAGCAAAGATGATATAATTACCCTACCCCTCACTAATGCATCACAGAACCTTTACTGAGAAGCTATTTCAAACCAACTTCAGTCCAAAACTGAAAACTCCCCTAAGAACCCTAAGTGAAAAGTAACTGTAAAACAGTAAGAAATCATAGGACAGTTTGTGTTAGAATGGACATTAAAAATCACCCAGTTCCACCCCCCTGCCCTGGGCAGGGACATCTCCCTCTAGACCAGGTTCCTTAAAGCCCCATCCAGCCGGGCCTTGAAACTCTTTTTTTAAAAAGAGTTCCCCAAAATCCCAATGCCCAAAGGGTATATAACAGAAAATAAATCTAGTGCTATTGGGAGCTGAGATCGATGACCTCTAATGTTTTGTTATGCCAAGGATCTGGCACTTAAACTACCAAGCTAACATCCACAGAGACTGCAGCTAGAAATAAAAAAATCTGGTATCTTAAGGGTCTGTTTGCAACATAACATCATAAATACAAATGCAACAAACACAAACACCTGATTTAACTTTTACCATGGGTTGTTGAAAGAAAATGGGGATGTATCGATCATTTCTGTTGACTGGGGGAAACGGGGAGAGAGATGTCAGAGGAAAGACATGATTCATTTCTTCCATCCTCTCCCCAGGCACCTGGCATGGGCCACTAGCAGGGATGGGAAGCTTGGCTAGATGGGTCTTTCACCCACTGTTGCAGATATCATTTTCCTACAGAAAGGATACACCAAGCTCAGCCATCGAGTCACATCCAAGAAACTGAAGAGAAAAATTGTTGTGGGTCTGCTTCAAAGAAAAATGCAAGCTGGCTACTAACTTAGAGATCAGAAGCAATATTAAATAGTTAAGAGTCTTCCGAGACGTGTATCTCTCTGGGGGTCTCCCATCTCCCGTGTAAGGAGACAGATTGACACAGGAAAGGCTGTGGACTTCCCAATATCTAGACAGAGAGGAGCCCAAGGGAAAAGCTGAATATCTGCTTTGTTTTCTCCAAGAAAAAAAGATTTTTTTTGGTGCAGATTTTCTCTACGTAAGTGATATTTTAAATGCATCCATTTGTCACAATCATCTGGCATTGCTGAAACACCAATGCCTCACAAACAAAGCTTACATTCAAAGGAAGATCTTCACACTGAAAAAAAATGCGAGTCATTTGGCTAAAGTGCAAAGAATTAAAAAAAAGCTGCTGAATGCCAAACATCTGATATAAAACTAGAATGTATTTTTTTCCCACAAACATTCAGCTAACCGCAGAAGCATACAAAACAGAGCTGGAAGGGACACCATTAGGTCAGGTAGTCCATCCTTCTTCCTCAAGGCAAAAATCAACTATTCAAAAAAAAAAAAGAACCTGAAAATTAGCCTTCATTGTAATGTGCAGGTGCCTTTCACTGTTTTCATGCTGTGGTGACAAGGAAAAAATCCGCATTTCAAAACAATAACAAATAAAATATATTCCTATTGTCTGAGACTGGTATGCAAAGTCCTACAAATTAGTGCAGTGAAATGTGAGGGTTGTACAAAAAATGAAGAATACCCACCTAGTGAAAGAAATGAACATTGTGAAATGAGTGATTTGTTGGATGCTGTGAGCACAAGCAGACATGAATCCTTTTCAGAAGTAGTCAGAAAAGCTTACAATGGCTCATAAATCTAAAGCTGGGGGAAAAAAAAAAAAACAGAGAAAGAAATAAAGTAAAGCAAACACTTTGATAATGGGGGATCTCCTTCACACGAGGGAAAGAGGTAAGTGTTACTGGGTAGTGCCAAACAACAGGTTGTTTAAGCTTTTGTTCAAGCACGAGAGAGTTGACACAAGAAGCTGTGAGTTTTATCTGATCTGTTGAGAAGATTCATATTCACAACTGATCTGCAACCAGAGGGACCACATCGTTCCCTGCTGTCACTGCACTGAAGGTAGGGAGGAGCATAAGCTACTCTTGGATATTCAAGCATATAAAGTTAATTGTAAAATCTGGAGTGATCTTGCTGGCTTAGGCCCCATTCTCTCTGGCCTAAAATACTGACCAACTGCAGTGGGACCCCTTCCCAGGCATAGTATGGCTGTGAGACTCATCTTTACAAGATTGCTCAGAAAGGAACATATGAAAGAAATTTAAGTGCGTATACTTGTATTCCATCAAGGGACTTACCACAATTCAAAGAAATAAAGAGGGCGGGGCGACGACACCCATGAAATACACAAGACTACTTCCATGTCTACTGATGGCCATATCTGGAAGCACCAAAGCGGTGCCATGTTTATATGTCAGAAAAGTCGTGAGGCCATGTCAAAAGACCCCTAATCCACATCGGAATGCAGCTGAAGGGAACGTGAGCCTCTGAGTCACACATGTTTTAGACTAGGTGCTCTCTCTTTTCCTCTCTTTCTATATAGGTATGTATATCATGGTACGTGGTATGGTTCTGTACATATATCTCACATTCTGGAATTGACCAACTGAAAATGTAAACTAGTAAGAACCTCCTCTTTAATAACAGAGTTGCTTTTCATGTTCTGTCTTACGAGGCAGCAAAACCCGAGATTGTCTAGCAAATATTAAGACAAAGATGTTATTTTAAAGTAATAATAGATATGGTCTCTTGTTCCAATTATAACCACGAGGACACGATTTATTCTACTCTTCCAAACACAAGTTTCCATAAGAATAATGCCCTTTATAACTTTGGCATTTATTGCCAGTACTCTGGGTATTTATCATTTTTGGGACAAATAGCAGTCAAAAGGCCTGTATGCAAACATTTAAATTTATCTGCATGACTTTTATTGGGGAAAAGCTATACAATATATATGGAACTTTTGTTATTTTTTCCCCTATTGCAAAATACACACGTACAGGAATGCAGTTAAATATTGGTTATGCATCCATGCCCTAACTATAATGGCGAAAGTGACATCTGAATTTTTAGCTGAAATATTAAATAATTATATTAAGATCACAGTAATATTTACTTTTAACATTCAACAAAGGCCAAATTCAGTGAAAGCTGATTGCAATGTGAGTGAGGCTACCTTGGTATAAAAAGAAAAACCTCTAAGGATTACTGTACCTGATTAAATAAAACATTGAACTGAATAAACCCAGAAAGGAAACAACGAAAGGGATATGAATACAAAAAGAGCATGCTGAATGAAAGTAAATTGTGCAAGCATGGAGAAAAAAAATGCCACTCTGTTCACTTTCTTTGCCTCATTAGAGACCTGGAGAGAATTTTGAACACACTAAGAAGATGCTGTTGGTCCAAGGTACACTGAGCTGTGCCAACGAGATTGCTGTCTTTCCTTACATTGAGTGCACTGAGCATTCATGGAGAATGCTGGACATGCAGCATTTCTGTGCTCCACTGCCACTATCATACAACCTTGGTTTAATGGACCCCATGCTGGAGTGAAAAAAACTCTTTGCTGCTAGTTGTCAGTCAAGAATATCTGTCAATTGGATCAGCTTGTGTCAAATTGTGGGTGACCCGAGCAAGCTAAAATATCTTGGGAGTTTCACTTTGCACTAATGATCATTTCTGAATTACCTCTTGAAACAACAGTTTTGCATCTGTATGAAGCAATGCATTTACCTATACTAACCCCCATTGTTACACTAGACCTTTTTCAGCTGTTCAGAAATGTGACCTTTGAGACTAAAGTTTCATGACATAGGAACTGTAGCAATAAGACTAGTTTTAAGCTTTTATTAGCTTTAATTAAGACTAATTTTCCCTGGCTACTCGTTCCTGGCCCTATTCAGCACTGTATCACCCCTTGAGTTGTGCTGTTTTAAATCAGGTTAATTAAATGACCCAGGCTGAAAAACAACTCTTTAGGCAGGATTTTTTTTGTTTGGATCACAGGTCATTTTCTTGACATATTTAATAGAACAGCCCACAAGAAGTTAACTCGACTGACATGGGGGCACGTTGCATCCTAGAGACCAAAATATGCAGCCAGGGGAATGAAACAAGTTACACCAAAACCTGCAGCGCAGAGTCACAGCCTAAGATTCTTCCTCTCATTAAATCAGTGTCTGGCTAAAAGTACTAAATATAAATTCTCTGTGCTGTGGGAAACCAAGAAAAGAGATTAACTGATTTCAGGCACAGGCTGGAAGCTATAGAATGTGTCTCCAGATCCTTGCCTCTACAGTAGGTGATTTCAGATGGAAAATGCCATCTGTGCAGTGCAACTGCCCCAAAGCCTGGAGGTCAGTTCCCAGCAAGATGTGACTCAAACTGCCTCCAAAGTTTCCAGTTGCCTTTTCTCAAGACCTTTGTCAGTGTTACTTCTAACACAGAGCATCTTGATTCAAAACTGAAAATAGTAAAGACACTTTATGTGCCAGCTAGAGCTACTAATAGTGCTCCTAACAGCAATTCTTCCATATTGAAGAAAAAAATGAAATAAAATCAGCAACAGAGCAGAGGAATGCGCTTGCTCCCTGGCCTCCCCACTGCAGTAACAATACAGATGTTTTGCACTTTCCAAAGCAGGAATTCAATCCCATTTGCCCCTTTCTTCTGTAAACCGGTCTCGTCCATTTTGAACTACTCAGCTCCCTCCTGAAGTTGGAGAAACAACAACCTAGTTCTCTTCAAAATGAAGTAGTCACCTTATTCCCATTTGCTCAGGTGCTGGTTTTAAACCAATTTTCTTTTGTCTCCTCTTTCTTTTATAAAATTGACATTCACATCCCTTTTCCGGGCACGTTCGGTGTCCCAGCACAGGCAGCAGAGGGATTCAGGCTGACAAGAGAAGCTGATGGATTCAGCCCCCAGGCAGTGCATTAGCTCTACGGCATGCAAGACCCTCTGCCCCTTTCCCCCCCAGCATTTATGTATCCAAGGACCAATCTGACTCCCCATTGATGGATTGTTCTGTTCTGGTCCCCTGTTTGATCTCAAAACTTATAAATATTTCATTGAATGGGAGAATTATGACATCAGCGATGACCCAGACAGACATCACAAAGGCAGCAAATTCATTTGTGCTCAGCTGTTCTGTTGTTTAAGATTCTGCACAAGGTCTTTCACATTTTGATAAAGTCGTAGTTCACAGCTATATCATAACTCTAAGTATGACCCTTTAATGACATTGCAGTTAAGAGATATGACTTTTTTTGCCAGCTGGCAGTGAAATTTTTGCTATATCCATTAGATAGAAAGATTAGCTAGATATTGGAGAGTGTATATAGAAAATACTATCAGCCGTCAATCTGGAGCTGAAGGGAGCTTCAGGCACATGACGCTCACAGGTTATTTTCAAGCTAATGGAATTTAGCATCCTTTTCGATCTAACATCTGTATTCAAAGAGTCAATCACTGTATCTTTGTCACAACATCAGTATTGTTGAACATTAGGCACAGTTTTTTCTTTCCCCCTCCCCCCCTCACCCCCCCCCCACTTCTGCTTTGTTCTGGGCAAACATACTTCAGATCAATAAAATCTTCATTTCAGTTCATCATCAGCTCATTCCTTACTTTAAAAGGGTCTTAGCAAATAAGACATTTTAGAGAAAAAAAAACCAAAAATGTCCATTATTCCAACTGAGAAGTTAGCTTGTTTTGCTATGAGACACATTTTCAGATAAAATATTTGGGGAAAAAAAATCATACTCTTGTGTAAATTAGAATATTCAGCCGCTAACAAAAAATTCACAAGCTCTGAGCATCTTAATTCAGAATAATAGCACAGTATTTTCCTATTACAAAAAAAAAAAGTTCTGCCCCCTCGACTTGCTTTTATCAAAAAAAGTGAGAGTGAGCATGTAAATGTATTTTTTTATATACACACACATACATAGATATAGTATGCATCCAGAGGCTGGAGGCTACCCTTTCCTTATTTCAGTACTTTCTACCTTTTTCTTTTTATTTGTGTGAGAGATGGCACAAATCCATGGCCTTGCTCCTACTCTAGGTGGTTCTCATGGGTACAGCAGCGTATCTGGGGTAACAGTATTGTTAGAGACAGTACAGAGTCACACAAGGAAAACCATCTGGAAGATTACACGGACCTCAAGGCCATTAAGAGAACAATCTTCTCCCCCATGATGGGAGATGGGCCCACGACATAGAGCAGAGCTCCAAACCAGAATTCAGAAGCTGCCCAAAAGTTAGTCTGGGTGCCACCCCAGTAGAGAAATGTATACCAGTAGCAGAGACCACATGCTTATTACAACTTCCATGTAATCCAGGCATGCTCTGGTGACATCTGTGATCCCAGTGCAGGCCCTGATGAAAATGCCTTCAAAGGTCAATTTTTTACTCCTAACAACTGGAGAATTTCAGAGGTTCATGTATCCAAATTATACTAATATATTCCAAGTACATCGTTTCATTTGGGGAAACTCAGACTGTTTGAACAAATATTTAATTAATCCTCAAATGGCACAGCAGGAAAATATTTTTAATGATATCCTGCGGTCAAAACGAAAATTTGCTGTCGGTTACCTCACAGCGGCGCCCAAGTTTTACACTTTTTTTCATACAGATAAAAAAGTTATGCTTAGCAATAGTTGGCAAAACCTGACCTTTCTTGGTCGTATCTCACAACACTGGAACATCTCTGGAAAGTAACATGTCAGGTGTTGGAGAGTGTGCACAAACCCTGGGTGAGGGGGTTCAGGATGGGAAGCAGAGAACAGGTGAACCTGGGGAGAGGATATGCAGTTACCTCCACCAGCACCTGGATAAGAGACCACCGACATCTGTACTTCTGTGATACTACAGTCTAAGATCTACAAGAAGCAGTGATTACCTTAACTGATTTTAAAAGGTTTAAAAATACATTTTTTTAAGGGACCAAGACTTCATCTATGTCAAAATATAGACAGGACTAAAATTAGAAGCTGGAGATAATTGCTTAGAAGTTTCACGTCTATGTCTGTGCATTTTGGTAAATTTTCCAGTACCTAGAGATTTCGGACCAGCCTTTGGTTAGAGAAGTCAAGCTTTTCCTGCTGGATAAACTGGGTGTCAGAAACTTTAATCACAAACTCCAATGAATAGTGAAATTCTTGATATGGCCCTGACCTTTTACAGCTAGAGAAGTTATATCTCTCCTCCTTAGTATCACTTTGTAATTTGCAGACTGATATAAACCAGTGTATTTTCAGCATCTCCCTTAAAGGGATTTGAATATCCAGAGGAGGAGTATACTGGGAATTGACAATCATGCCTCAGATCCCGTAGGAAATGGAGATGTGTCCTGATGGAGGGGAAATCAAGATCTTGATGTAATCAAATCAACTTAGTAACAACTGTTTTGGACGTTTCATGCCAACAAGGGTTTTTCAAGATTGCTCCTTCAGCAACTTTGCTGGAACTTGAAAAGAAATGTGATGCTGATGAGGTAGTAATTATTAAAGATATACTGTCATGGCTCAGTCTGTTGTTACAAAATATAAAAATTGATTTTAACCTAGTTCAAACATCTCCTTTATTTTCAGCTGTCAGTGAGCACACATTTTAGGAGTATCTCCAGTAAAAGTAAATTAAGAATTCCTTCTTTTTAAATGTCTGAAAGTGTTTCAGGAACCCAAGTAAGGGAATACAGATTCACATGTGCACTTATGTTTGGTATTACATCCAAAGAGGTAAAAGAAGCAGAAATATCTGTTAGCAGGTAACTGCAGGCTAAAAAAAATTAAGAAACAAAAGTATTTTTAATTAAAATTAGTTGAAGACTAAGAAAGTTTATATTCCTTAAATTAATAAATTGCACAAAAATATAATTTGACACCATGCATAATGTCTCTGAGTATTTCTCTGACACAGACACATCCATCAAATTATACCAGCCTTTAGATTTTTATTTCATTAAGAAGTAGGAGGAAAACTTCACCTTTGAACATGACAAATGTCACTATAAGCAAAAATGGACAATGATGGATCACTCACTAACCAAAGAATCTTCTCCAGCTTCATTCCCATCATCTGCACTGCAACAGCAGAAACTGTTATAGGGCTGGCCAGGAAAACACATGAATCGCACAAGTGTGCATGTCGAATGGACTAAAAAAGTCTTTGGAAACTGGCTTATCTACATAGAGACATAACATAACCATGTAGCCAAGCTTAAGATATTTGCCTTTGCAAATACTAACTGCAAGATAGTCATACTTTTAGCAAAAGCAAGCAAAGAACAATACACACTTGCTCGGGACACTGCAGACATCTTGCACTCATTTGCATGGCACCTGCTGTGTAATTTTCAAATGTTAATGTTAAGTTACCGATACCATTCCCAGCGTGGAGATACCTGATAACAAAAGAAGTGCCTGGAGACATCCAGGCACGAATACCCATATGAAAAAACAACATGGCACATCCTACTGCTTACACCACCAATTCTAGATCCATTAACACTCATGATACCTAGATATGCTTTAGCACAGAACTCCATACCACTTTTAGTCAACATGTCAAAATAATATAAAGGAAAATGAAGAAAACGTAATTTTCCTTTAATCATTCTTTTTTTTTTTTTCCCCTATAAATATCCCAAAGAGATGATTTTCATCATTATGGAAAGACAGAACAAAACAGGGCAAAATTTTAACAGTCAGCGTTGTCTCTGCCTGCTAATTTACTTTACATTAAAAGCCAGACGGCATAACTGAACCAGAAAAATGCAGTAAATTTACATAGTCAGAATTTTCAGACTTTTTACGCATAATCGCTATGTTCGCAATTAACCAAATTAATCCCAATTTTAAAGAGCTTTTAAGAGCAGCAAGGAGTACTTGATTTATCTGTTACTTGCTCTCCCATTTATTAACCTTATTTTTCCACTCTTCTGCAGTTTACTAGCAGTAAACAAATCCCAGGTGAAAGCCAATAAAATACTTCTTTTGTAATGTTAATGCTACTGTCTTTATAAATCTCCGATTCCAGGCACAGCCTTACCTCCTTACTGGCTTTGATTTACGAGTGAGCTGACCTGGGCCTAACCTTGTCAGCTTTAGTTCTGAGACAGTCCTTAGGATTATGGGTCTCTGATCTGGCAAATTCCTGAGAGGAAAAAATTTAACTGAGGAAGGCTCTCTCTGACAAGTGATAAAGCCCTGTTCTTTTCAGGTTACACTAGAGACAGGGTTATGGGCAGAATTAATTGAGGGAGACACAGGGACATTAAAAAAAAAAATCATGAAAGGGAAAAAAAAAAGAGAATACAGAGTTTATGGGAGAATTACTGAAAAGGGAAGAAGGAGTGGTTGAAGGGAAGCAATCAATTCCCATTTATAAGGTAGGGAGTCTAGCAAACTAATTAGCATTAGAGCCGGATCAATTTTCTTACACCAAGTATTTTATGAGATTGTTACATGACAGTATACTAATTAAAACTGATTGGCCTAATTAGAGCAGCATTAATAACATAGCAGGCACTGGCAGCAGCACCACTTAGTCCGTGATGTGCTTTAAAGATAAAGATACGTCACCAGAAACAGCCCTTGTTTTAACATAACATTTTGTTTTGCAGCAAGCCAACGGTGTGTCACCTTTGATCACACCATTGGTCAACAGCTTGCTTCTTTTCTGCAGTGGAAGAAAAGGAAGAAAAATGGCAAATTAGCCAGTATAAAAGGGAGAGACACATTGAGAACTGAAAACAATGGTGTGTTAGAAAAGCAATTAGTGAGAAACAAATATAAAACATGGGCCTGATTCTCCCATGCCCTGAACCTTGGGAAATAATTTACTGGGAGATTGCCCCAGTAAAGCTTCGCCCAGACTTTGCTATTGCATAAAAGACATGCAATGCAAGGCAGCAGAGAAATAAACTGCCCACCTCAGCAAATTACAGCCCTTGGAGTCTACAAACACTGATCAGTCTACAGGTTTCCAGCCTTCCCCCAAGGACTTTCTGAATAACTTTCCCAAAAGTTGTTAACAAGAAGTTGCCCAGATTTAAGATGTGATGAGACCTTTCCTTTATAAGAAATTTTTCTGAACATGAAGAAATCAGGACTATGTGCTTTTTTCTGCTTTTATTCTTTGGGGAAATGAGTGAAATTTCATAAAAAGCATGTTTCTAGTTTGGGTGTGAGTAACGAGAAATGGCTGTACGAATGAATGAACAACCTTCTACAAGTATTTGAATGAAGACAGGACATCAAATAGCTGTAGAAATGAAAAGCCATTTAAGTATGTAAAAGGAAACAAAACCATTATTAAACAAGTTCAAAGTGAAGAGCTATTCAGAATTAAGTGAAATATTCCCCAGTGATATTTTGGAGCACTTGCCCACTTTTGTTTGCCGTTTAGACTTTAACTGCTGTGATTCTGCCATGATAAGTGAGAAATCAACATGTACAGAAAACCCAGGATCTTTAGGGTTTAACAATATATTGCTGCAGATCAAGGTATTGGAAATCTTAGATTAACAAGTGAGATAGGTATTGTAAGTAGATAGATTATTTTAAAATAGGTATTGTAAATTAGACAGATAATACAAAAAACTTAGAAAGTAGAAGTTTTTCATATTTTCTGAAGAAATACTTCCAGTCTATAACAATTATAGAGGTAGTACAGTATTGCTGACAACGCTCTGTTCCTCATTGTACAATGGTACAAAACAAAACCAAGTACAATGATAATTTGGCGCACTGCTTCTGAAAGATACTGCCTTGAAACCACGCTGGTCACTACTGCCTTCCACAGCAACTACTACAAAGTAGGTACTCCATACATGTTACCTCCAGAGGAGGTACACTTCCAAAATACCCACATGGGCAAATTTTCATAAGCAAAATAATGTCATTTCAAGATAAAACATGCTTTGTGAGTCAACAACTGCAAAATAATGTTACTAATGCACCAGAATCCAAGTAGGAATTTATTCTGGGAACTTTTTAGAATCAAAATCACTTAGGTTGGAAAAGACCCTTAAGATAATTAACTCCAACTGTTAACCTAGCACTGCCAAGTCCACCACGAAACCATGTCCACAAGCACCACATCTATGAGTCTTTTAAACACCTCCAGGGTGACTCAACCACTTCCCTGGGCAGCCTGTTCCAATTCTTAATAACTCTTTTGGTGAAGAAATTTTTCCTAATATCCAACCTAAACCTCCCCTAGTGCAACTTGAGGCTGTTCCCTCTTGTTCTATTGCTTGTTACCTGGGAGAAGAGACCAACCCCCACCTCACTACAACCTCCTTTCAAGTAGTTGGAGAGAGCGATAAGATCTTCCCTCAGCCTCCTTTTCCAGACTAAACTACCCCAGTTCCCTCAGCTGCTCCTCATAAGACTTATTCTTCTGACCCCTCACCAGCCTCATTGTCCTTCTCTAGGCTCGTTTCAGAATCTCAATGTCTTTCTTGTGGTGAGGGGCCCAAAACTGAACACAGTACATGAGGTGGGGCCTCACCAGTGCTGAGTACAGGGGGACAATCACTTCCCCAGTCCTGCTGGTCACACTATTCCTGATACAAGCCAGGATGCTGTTGGCCTTCTTGGCCACCTGGGCACGCTGCTGGTTCATATTCAGTCAGCTGTCCACCAACACTCTCAGATACTTTTCAGCCAGACAGTTCTCCAGCCACTCTTCCCCAAGCCTGTAGCGCTTGCATGGGATTTTTGTGATCCAAGTGCAAGACCTGGCACTTGGCCTTGTGGAACCTCATACCATTGACCTCAGCTCATTGATCCAGCCTGTTCAGATCTCCCTGTGGACCCTTCCTACCCTCAAGCAGATCAACACTCCCGCCCAACTTGGTGTCATCTGCAAACTTACCAGGGGTGCACTCAATGCCCTCCTCCAGATTGTTGATAAAGATATTAAACAGAACTGACAGAAATGGATCCAATACTGACCACTGGGGAACACCACTTGTGACTGGCCACCAACTGGATTTAACTTCATTCACCATTACTCTTTGGGCCTGTCGAACCAGACAGTTTTTTACCTAGTGAAGAGTACGCCTGTCCAAGCCATAAGCAGACAATTTCTCCAGCAGTATGCTGTAGACAACGGTGTCAGAGGCTTTAATAAAGTCTAGGTAGACAACATCCACAGCCTTTCCCTCATCCACTCAGTGGGTCACCTTGTCATAAAAGTAGATCCGGTTAGTCAAATAGGACCTGCTTTTTGTAAACCCGTGTTGACTGGGCCTTATCACCTGGTTGTCCTGTAGGTGTCATGTAATAGCACTCAAGATGATCTGCTCCATAACCTTCCTGGCACCAAGGTCAGACTGACAGGCCTGTAGCTCCCCAAATCCTCTTTGTAGCCCTTCTTGTAGATGGGCATCAAACTTGCTAACTTCAACTGGGTCAACCAACCAAGTGGGACCTCCCTGATTAGCCAGTACTGCTGATATAGAATCACAGAATTGTTTAGGTTGGAAAAGATCTTCAAAATCATCAAGTCCAACCATTAACCTACAGTGCCACAATGGTCAACTTCTCCAAGTAGAGAAGTACTTACAGAGAATTCCCCTCCAGAAGAAATGGGGGAAAGAGGAAAATGCGAAAACGCATAAAGAGCCTGCCATAAATGACAATGTTCGTGGTTATAATTTTAGTTATTTGCCTATCATACATGAATATGTACTCATTGCTTTTAAATAAATATGTATATTATAATTTCCTAAGTCTGAACACATACTTGAAGCGAAGCATAATAGCGCAGAAATAAAATGTATAGAATAATTTGTTGATTTTAATATTTTAAGCTTCACAAATTAATTTTAAATTATTAAACTCCATAATAATTATGTAAAAGATATATCCTAAAAAAAGGACTTGTGTAATGGACAAGGTGAATCTGCCACTAAATTATACTATGAAACCTACAGGGAGTCTCTAAAGAAACCAGGGCAACTAATGGACCTTTGCTTGCGTGAATCACATGGCTCAGCTTTGCAGTCTTCCCTGATGCACAGCATCTGCCAAGTGTTACCTTAAGACTTTCTAGATATTTTACACAAACATACCTCAGAACTGTGGGAGTATTTTACTGACATTCATTTGATAACATTTGAATAACTTACATCTTGGAAAGTTACAAATAGGCTATTATTAAGTGCAAAAATATTTTTAAAAGCTGTAGAAATTGACCATTCTTGCCCTGGTACTCATAACTGAACACCTTCCATATAACTTTCTGATGGGTTACACAGTTGAATGCACATTCTGTAGCTGAAGGTCATCCCCTAGGTTTGTGTGTCCCTAAGTCTCCTACAGCACTACCTCCATTTCTCTGGCTCACTTTATGAGCATAAATCTTTACCTTTTGAGGGGTTTGGAAACTGTATCTGAAATCCCACCTGTCAGACTTCAGGATGTCTGCTCAACCCCAGATCCACCCTGTTACTTAAGCATATTTTTTCCTCAAACAGGCAGATGTGCTGGCAGTCTGGGTTTACAGTTTTCGTATTTGGAAGCACATAATAATTGACACAAACTAATGCAAAGACTGCAAAGGTTCCAAAAATCTAGTCACTGCTGTACACAGTGTACGAAATATATGGATATAGAGGGAATAAAGTAAAATCTGCTTTCAGTGCTCTGCGTCAGTTTCTTTGTCTGTCCTGACTGGCTTTTGCATTTAGAGCAAATTTATCTTAGTAGTCCAGTTTTCTTTGTTCTGTGCATGGTTTCTTCTCCGATCCATAGTTTTTTCCGCACACAGTTCCTTCACTGCTGAGTAGCCCTGCAGGTAAATTACCCCTCCAGCTGTAAAAGAATTCCCTTTTCTTATTCTTTAATGCACCTATTACCATTCTTTCTACTCCCTTTTCATTTTTGCCATTCCTTAAGCCAGCAAACTAGTACCAAGTAGTTTCTTCCTTTTTGCAGAGTTTTTTAGTCTGCAAAGCCTCCTGCTACAGACTAGAAAAGATAGCTTTTTCATAGGCTTCATCTAGGCCATTTTTCCTGATGTTGTCCTCTGACGAAGCCCAGACTTTAATGAGACTGACTTGGAAGAACCATAACTCACCCTCCTAGTTATGTCTAACAGTTTATGACTAACTCCACATACGCAAAGGCATTGATTGATTAGGTTACTTCACACCACCAATCAAAATTCATGAATTGTACAATACATGTAAAAACAATCTAATTTTCAGTCAGCTCTTCCTATCCTGAATGTCAGGTCGCCTTTATTTGTGTGCCCAAGTATGGATTTGGTAGATAAACTTATGGACCAGTTTCAAAACTGTAGTTCAACTAGACCCAAAAACTATACTGCTAACGTTCACTCCAGTTTGTTGATCGTGGCAGTGCCAGACATATGCACTCTGGGTAATAGCACAAAAAGTGTCATTCAACATTTAATCTGATCTAAAGAGTTGCTGTCCACCATGGCTGTGTAGACACGTGAACTTTAGTTAGTTTAGCAAAAAACAGAAATCATTTGAGTGTTAGCAAATATCATAATACTTTTGAGAAATCTAAACCTTTGAGTTATACAACAGGGATGCCATTTGAGTTATATGCAGCATTGTGAAGTCTTGCATCTGTTCAGATTTTTCTGAATGCTTTGAAAAGGCAGCTGTCGTCTTCTTCAACAGTACCCTGAAGTGTATTAAAATACCACAGGAAGGGCATTAATAAAACAGAGGTGCATCAAATGCATAAAAATAAGAAAGTGCTGAGGGGTCTGAAATTTTAGAAACTGTAATCATGTTTCTGAGCTTTTATTTAGTTTTGTTTAAATATACCACTAATGGATGTTAAATATATTGGTCCACATCCTCATCTGGGAAAAAGAGAATAATAATAAAAAAATCAATAAAGCTTAAATAGATTTATACGAGTTGTGGTTCTGCCCCCCTTATCCTGATATTTACATTTCTGGGAGTTCATTTGTCTTCAGTCTGCTTCCTGAAGACTTTCAGTTTTGGAAGCCATGAGAAAACCAAGATCTTTTAGACTACCTCTGATGCAAGTCTCACTGCTGAAAACATAATCACCCTTTCATATAATCTCATTTTGACTGGACCCGTTCAAGTGTTTTTACTGCTCAAAAGGAAAATTAACAGTCCAGATAAAAAAGTTCACATGTTCCAGGATAGGCTGCGTTCAGCTGTAGAGCCAAATATAATCCACTTCTTAAGCCACAGTCTCCCATTTTCTTTTACTTGGAGCCTCTACTAATTAAAACACAGTGAGGCACAACATCCAAGAGATTAAATCACCGTGAATTGACTTTCAGCTAAAACAGCCAGTGCTTTGTTTGCCTTAACAGACCTTGCTATTCATTGCCACTTAAAATCCATCACCACGCAGTCTCAAACCGTCAATTACATTGCATTTTACTATGAACCCTGATGCTCTGCAGACCACGAAAGAGTATGCCTTCCCAAAAATCCGAACTGGAAGTAGCTTAACTTCAGTGACAGGGTAATCATCCTGTAAGGTAACGCTTCAACTCATCATTTACACTTGTAATGCATCCACTTTCAAATGACATAAGAGGCTTCTAGGTCCTGTTCCTCTGAAAAATTTCTGCATGAACTGTATGACAAATCCTGTTCCTTCTCTGGGCTCCTGTGGCAGTCACAGAAAAGCTGCAGAGGACCAGCGATGCCTGGATTAGAGAGACTGCCTCACTTGCTCGGCTACACCATAGTGCACGGACCTGGGCGCATGGGAAACTTGAATAAAAACCACAACAGAATTCATGTTCATTTAAGAGCTCAAGAAAATCCTACCACAGGACATCTACTCTTCTGGAAAACAGTTTCTTCAAAACCAACCTTTTTGTTTTGGTGGAAAAGAAATTTTTCGTTTTGAGACTTTCCGTATAAATGCTTTGTGAAAAGAGAAGGTATTTGACAATAGCATTTTTTAAACATGTGAGATTTAAAGAAGGAAAAAAGCATTTGAGTGTTATTAGAATAAACATTTCGATGGACTTAATTCTCACGCTACTGCCCCATCCAAAAGGGCATTAGAAAGCAATGTGCTTTAATCCAGTTTTAAAATATTTGCAATAGCAATCTGTCCTGCCAGTGGGGAAAAACTCTCTTTAGTGTCTGGCTATAGGAAAAAGATTCCAGTTATGGGAAATAATCAATTTTTACAACCAGAGTTAAATCTATAGTGAAGACACAGCATACCACATCTGTTCTAACATTGCCAAAACCAAGGCTGGTACTGTGTGACCAAGTGCTTTCGTCAAATCCTATACTGGGTGCTGCAATGAATGGCCAACACTTATGTTTCTTTCAGAACATAAAAGGAGAATAAAGAAGCCCCCAGTATTCACACACCAAAGCATTACTGGCTGACCTGGTGCACCAGAACCTTGAAAATCACTCCTAATTGCAGCAGTAGCAAAGCCCCAGACAAATTGCAGGTGAACTTTGCAAGGGCAAATTGTGGGAAGGGACACAAAGGAACCAAGGAGAAGTTCCTCATTCAAGATGACACTGCAGCCCAACAGCACTACTGGGAATAGCACCTTGGCTTCACCCAAACCATGTAATGCACTTGAGTGCAATTAGCACGCTATGCACAATTTCACTCAACACAAGGTTAAAAAAGATTTGAAAAGAGACATCAAAAATAGTGCAAGAAAAGTGCAGGAATGTACAAGCCATGAATCAGAATTTGGGGGTCAAAGGAGCATTTAGGCTGTTGGTAAGCCTACAAATCAAACTGCAAACCAGGATCTGAGTAATGAGTCTTCATTCTAGATACCATCTATGCCAGGAGTCTGTTAATACTAGGTCTACATGCAGATCACCTGTATCATTTTCAAACTCCACTGGATTTGCAAAACACACTGATTTCTTTTGCCAGGTACTATTAAGACTTATAACTAACCCCTCCATAACAACATCTCACAAGAATGAGCAGGCTCATAAACAACAAGATCACCTTTAGTGATACTTGGAAAGAGCTAGAAAGGGTTAAGGAAAGACACTTTATGATTTATGCTTCATCCCTCCTTGAACAAACAAACGTGAGATGGGTGATGTTTCGGGTTGTTTTTTTCAAGTTCAGAATGGTTTGGGATGGCAGTTCTCAGCACGCTGTCTGATCATACCTCAAGGAGAAAAGCAAAGTGTGTCCTGAGGAACTGAACAGGAATGGCTTTGCATGCTTGGATCTACAGGCAACTGCACAATTGGCTCTGAAATAATGGAGAGGAAATTAAGAAGCAATCAACCAGAAAGTCCCTTCTTTTCGCCATCTGTTTGAGTTGAGAGGCCTTAGGGGGGCACATTCCCTCACCTGAACCTGCATAAGACATACAACATCACGAGGAATTCAGGGTCCCTCCGCAGTAAAGAGGGACTCAGTCTACTCTCAAGAATGCTGTGGCTGAGCACCTTGTCCTCACAAACTTTCAACTGTGTTTTTGGTCCGCAGTGCTACTTGATTCCTTCTCATAGAGGTAGTCCTGGCCAGTCCACCAGGATGATGGAGGACCCCAAAAGAAAATCCAGATTTCTGTCCCCATCCTCACAAGAATGGGCGAAATGCTCTCCAGAGTCCCAGGCATGGGGACTGTCTGTAGCCACCGGAACTCACACTCCTGCAGAAAGGGTCTGGGAACTGGTTGTGGCCAGGCCACGAGGCACAGAGGTAGCCCTGTGCTTGGGGCACAGGCTGGTGCCAGGTCTAAGGCAGAAGGGGCAGCTGAGCTGAGCGATTCCCAACTCTCCCTTAGGCAGGGATGTTCAGGGATGAGGAGCTGGGTTGCATCTTGGCAGAGCTCCATTTAAAACCACAGTTGTGGGGTTTCTCCACTGTGCATCAGCACACTCAAGGGTCACCAGAAACAGCTTACAACTTCCTTGGGGCATTTGCTGCTCATCAAGGCACACTTTATATCAAGAAATCAGATCCCTGAAGAGCCCTACTCAGAATGGAAACACAAAAACTGTTTGCTTCTCTGGAAACATTTTTATGCCAGTATGTAACACAATTGTCCCATTTTCCCAGTCCGAGTAGTGACCTCCCCAAATTTTGTATGGTTCACACAGGTTTTCTTCACTGCAGGATTTATCAGCCAGCCTGAAGCTCAGCCTCCCCAGCTGCCCCTGCCAGAGAGCTCTGCCGTCTTGCAGGGCCCCTTGCCCAAGATGTTCCCCTCTCAGTTTTGCTGAGTGACAGTCATGAACAGTCTGGATCAGAACACTGGTTCAGCTGTACAAAACAAGTGAGCAACCCTTCCCTCTCCCACCCCCAAAATTACACCAATGTTTGTGCCAGACATTTTGCACTGCAAATCCAGACTATGCGGTTACTCTTTCACACACAGACACAAATACACAGGCAAACACTTCTGAAATTTTTCTTTAAAAATATTTAGGGTTTAAAAAAATAATTAGGTCTAGTGCTGAAACCTCCTGAGAAGAATATTTCTTTTTGAAAGTGACACTTTCCCTCAAAACTTTATTAACTAAACAGATTAAAACTGCCTAAGCTCTTTTATCCTCCATTTCCATTCTTCTTTGATTTCCTTTTTGCTGATCAATCTAAGAGCAAATATATTTTAAATATTTATGTATCATTTTGTTCTTGGTTTTGGTTGGGTTTTTTTGGGGTCTAATAAAAAAAATAACAAGTAGAAAGATTAAAAAAGTGGAAGGCTAATAAGAAAGAAAACAAAGAAAAAAAAAATCAAACAAATAAAACCTAGTCACCTCCTCCAGATACTATTTCTGCAGCATAATAGAAAAACAAAAAAGGAATGAACACACGGAAGAAATTCTGAAGAGGTTTTTTTGAAAATATGCTATACATAAATAGAAAAAGCTTGCAATCAATATCCAGTGTGAAAAAAAGATTGTAACCAGGTATAGTCATATTGATGTATCTAGCAACTTGTTTTGGAAAGGACAACTTTGTGACCCTGCTATACATCAACTTCACCACAAATAGCAAGCAAGAGAGCATTCAGAGGATGCTGCCTCCCCCGATGAGCCTGTGAGGAATCTCAGTATGACAGTAATAATTTTATGAGTATTATGCGTCCCATCTGTGTGATATTTATGCATTTGCTTTATGATTCCAAGATGTTAATTCAGGCAGGAAAACAGGCAATAGCTTCATATAGCACCATTTACCAACCTTTAAAGGACAACACAGGTGGGTTTTCTGCTAGGAAATTACACCTCAGGCTATTCTGAACAGCAGCTTCTGGCTTGTAAACACAGACAATGGAATTCAAGAGAGAAAATGTGTAACATTTGGTGGCTAAAAGCACAATTTCTAATGAGTGAGAGAAAAATGCAGTAAGGAGTTCCCTGGAGTCCATTGAATTCCCCATAGCTATCAGGAATCAGGGAACCCAGGAAGAAAAAAGCTAATAAGCAAGTAATTAGCTGAAAAGGTGCAATAAACCTTTTCCTAATTTTCAGAATATTTTTTTTTTTTAAACACCTCATCTTTGTTTCCTTTGCTGAATTACAATTACATTGTGTTCCTGGTCAATGGTTAAAGTTGCCCAAGGAAAGAGCAATGGTTACTGAAACCATAAAGATCACTCAAAACCTTCTATGCCTGATACCCAAATCACGGTCACCACAGGGACCTGGTCTAAGGCCAGGACAATCATAGGCTTCTGCTCTGCAATAAGTGGGCAAGTCCAGCCATTTAAATTGGTGCCCACTAAAACAGGTTGAAGACAGAAGCCCAGTAAGACCTAACTGACCCTATCTGGAGTTTGGGACTGCAAAGCACAAGCCAAGATTTCCTGACATAAAAGCATCAGCTTAGCTAGCCAGTGCTGCCTGGGGCTAGAAAACAACAGAGCACCATTTCAGAGGTACAAGCTCTCTCTAATTGCAAAGTTCACACAGCACTGGCAGAACACTCCCTTCAGTTCAGGTTACAGGGTGACTTCAGCGAGACACATACTTCACACAGCACACGCAGAAAAGGAATGAGTATCACCTGTACCGTAGGACCAGTAACACCCAACGGTCTCTGTCCTTATGTCAGCTGCTGCTCTTATAGTGTTGTTCCCCTCCATGACTATAGTAAGAAAGCAATAGGACAAACATCATTTGAGACACACAGACCTGGGCATCTTCCTCTGAGTAGCACAGTGTATCTCAATCAATACACGGGACTGTTGCTGCTGAACTCTAAGTGTAACACCCCTGAAACAATTTGCACCTATCTGCAACTTCCAGTTTTGTGCTTGGGAATGTACTCCCCATCTCTACCTACTTCTGTCTTCTACCTTGACAGCCTGCCAGTACCTAAAGGGGGACTACAGAAAAGATGGGGAGAGGCTCTTTTATCAGGGAGCACAGCGATAGGACAGGGGGTAATGGTTTTAAACTGAAAGAAGGGAGATTTAGATTAGATATTAGGAAGAAATTCTTTACTGTGAGGGTGGTGAGACAGTGGAACAGGTTGCCCAGAGAAGCTGTGGATAACCTATCCCTGGAAGTGTTCAAGGCCAGGTTGGATGGGACCTGGAGCAACCTGGTCTAGTGGGAGGTGGCAGGGGGGTTGGAATGCCCCATGGCAGGGGAGTTGGAAGTAGATGATCTTTAACGTCCATTCCAACCCAAACCATTCTGTGATTCTATGAAATACGTTTTTAAACTGTTCTGCCAAGGGGTTGGGACTCTCACATGTTCTTGCATGGGGTGGTCATGTGAATAGAAACTCATTTATGAGACTACCTTTCCCTATATATATGAATGTGACACCAAAATAAGTTTCTGAGTGCTTCACGCTTGATTTAATAGGCCATTTCTTTGCATGAGGAACTGCACCAATTCATGTTGATGTCAGTAGAAAATACTCTTATTAACTTCAACAGTTTTGGCTCAGAAATGTGGTGGGGGTGGTACCTGCAATGATACAATTGACTGCAAACATGTATCACACAGTTAAAGAGCTCAGTTTTCAACAGCTTTCCTCTCATAACAAACAGGTACTCAACTCTGAAGTCCTTCCTTCCTGCCTCATTATCCTGCGCTACAAAAATCATTCCCTCCTATTGCATCAGAAAAAGAATGACCAGCTGTGACTACATGCTGATCCCATGATCTCTCATTACTGGCAGCGCTTGTTAGGGAAAAAGAACTTGAAAACTTCAGAATAACTTGGAAGAATTTTCGCTGTGAACATTTGTGAAAGAATCTTTAAAATAATGGAAAGTTCTCGGGCTCTTCCATTCATTTAACAAAGGAAATGTAGAGCAAGCATTTGCTAGGGTAGATTTTCTGTTCACATAACAAAAGTTGTAAATGGCACATTATCTACTTTCTCATCTTATTTGTAAAGTAGGAAAAAAATCTATTTTATTGAACTGGATGCTCAGTGCTTTCTCACTAATGCAATATTAAGGGCCCTTTTCTATTACTGGAGCAGAGCTTTAAATTAAACACCAAATACGTTTTGGCAGATGAAGCATGGCAAATGTGGCCACCCTTCAAGAAGGGTTGACAGTTTAGCCGTGTGCACTGTGGGTCTATCATCAAGCATTACTGACTAATGTATCACTGCCTGATAGGGCGCAGTTCTTGTCCACTAACCAATTTGAGCTTTCTCCCTCCCCCTTCCCATAAGAGGTTTTATTGATATTGGTTCCTCTAATAACGATTCTTTTCTAAATTCAATCAACAGCTGTTTTAGTAAGCCAGAAACAGAAAATAAAAGCTTTGAAGGCTTGTTTGTTGATTTAAAAATCGTTTACAGAATCTGAGGAAAATATTCTCTCTGACCTGTGAGAAAAAAAGCAGCTCTGGATTGTTGATTTATATAGGTGCAAGGGAATTCAAAATATGGGAAATATTTGCAAACTATCTATCTCCTTTAAATACAGAAAATTGAAGGACACTAGAGACAGCTAAGGGGTTTAGGGACTATTTTAATGCTTTGATTCCATCAATATCAGCTCCCTCACAAAACTTAATAAGTTGACATGCATCATCTCAACTTCAATTGTTCATGTGCATATACAGTCTCTCCTAACCTTCTCCTAGATGGTGGTGTTTTACAACTGGCTAAGAGCACATAGAAAATTGCCACAGCTCAGTAAGTCTCTTTGTGACCAATTCTGTGCAAGTCTTAAGTCTTTCCTAAATTACATTCGCTACGGGAAAGCAAAAAATGTCTTATCCTTGGATTTCTCTGGATTTGGTCCAAGTCATTCTTGAACTGGGATGCCCAAAGGATTAAGGGCCATATTGCTCTCCATGCCTTACACAGCTCTGTTGGCAGAAAGCAGTCCTCATAGGTCTCTTAGCAATATCAACAGCAATTTCATGGACACACATGAGAAATAATTTGTCCCTTACTCTTTAAAATCAAAGACATGTTTTAGCCGAAAACTTTACAAGATCACTTTTAAAATTAGTTGTATTAAAAAAAAAAGTCAAAACAATGAATAGAAAGAAAAGTGTAAGGCATCTAGTAACTGGTACAAAACTACTTTGTACTTACACAGCTTACCCCAGCTTTATATTGATGAACAACCTAAAAACAGTATATGTGCTTTTACGTTGACATTAGTTTGTTTGCATCACAATGCCTTTATTTAAAATCAGTAAATTCCATAGATTTCTATACTACATCTTTCCAGTGAAGACCAGAGTCCGAAGCTGACTTGTATGCAGCATGAAAAAAAGGCTCAGAATTTTCAGAAAAAACACTATCTTCTACAAATCAAGAGAATATATAGCATCACAAATAATTTGTATGAAGCTACAGTTCCTTTAGTTGAAGTTTCAAAGATAATTTAGGTTAACTGTAGTAATTTACATTAACTATATAAAATATATCTATTAAAAAAAAACGGTGCTTTTATAAGGGAGCAATTAAGAAGAGACACATTTCAGTATAATGTTTTATAATTTGCATGATGCAAGGGCAGGGGGCGCACAAAGCCTTGCAGGGTGTTAGGTAATTAGCTCAGTGAAGGATTTCACAAGAGTGAAAACACATCTACTGCCACCCTCTGATGACCAGCTGAGGTCTGTCTATGATCTGGAGCAGTATCTTGTTGGGAAATAGTCAGAATCCTCCATAAATAAGAAAGAGTTGTAAGGAACTTTCAAAATCAGCAGCTGCAAAAAAAAAAAAAGTCACCCAGACAACCGCTAGAAGGCCAGTACATAGCCCCAAAACAGCTCTAAAGGTCTTCAGATTTGTCAGAGAGAAGCTTTTGTTTCAGATGTTTGCTCCAATATGGCTCTTCAATGACCTCCAAATCAAAGGAAGATGGTACAAAGAGTTGGAACAAGGACATAACTGCTGATGAGGAGTGGAAAAGGACGGTAGAAGGGCATAGACACACAAGCAGAAGGACTCAGCCTTTAAATGAGTCACAATTATCAGGGGACAAAGGCAGTAAGAAAAGGTTCTATAAATACCCCAGAAGTAAGAGAAAAGCAGAAGAACATACAAATCCATTACTTACCATGCAAGGTGAGCAAATAATGGATGATATAGAAGGCTGAAATATTAAATGTCCTTTTTCCTTTAGTTTTTACTAAAAAAGTTGAACTTTGAACAAATGCTAGGCACAATTAATATTAACAATAAGGATCAAGTAATGCAATCCAAAAAAATTAACAAATAGATCAAAGAATATTTACGCAAGTTAAATACATCTAAGTTGGCAAGTGATGAAACTGATAAAAGTGATCTTTGGACCCTGAGGAGATATGGAACAGGGTAAGTACCCAGACAATTGAAATACAAACATCTATCCTAAAGTGAGACCGAAGGAGGAACTAGGGGAAGACAAAGGAAAAAATAGAAGAAAATAATAATAAAAAATATATAAATATAGTATAAGTATTTTATATTATAAATAGTAAATAAAAGAAATAAAGCTTAGCTTCTGAACCTATACAGAAATTGAAGCAAGTTTTCTATCCACTTAAGATGGAAAGAATTAAAAAACATAGATAAGTCCTGAGAAAAAATCACAACATGTCAATCTCGTTCCCCTTTTGAACAGGTAGTTTGAATAGTTTAGAGGGCAGAAACAACTTCAGCAAAGCTGCTGACACAAGCATTATGTGACACTCTCTTTAACCATCTTTCATAATTATCTAGGTCCACAGTACCTAGCTGGTGCCCTGTAGCCTCTGTGGGAGCATGGGTTAGATCCAGAAAGTTTCTGAAAGGAAAGGAGTGCTTGCCCCAAGCTGCAAGGCAGAAGGGCACAGATGGACACGTCTCACCAGAATACCTCTTTTCCATGCTTGTTTGCTTGTGTTTTAAGGTATCTAAAAATTACAATTTGAAAATTACTAGGGCAAGTTAGCACTAGTGCAAGTAAGGCACGTACAGCACATAAAATGGTCATCAATGCCTCAGTCAAGCCAGGGCATTTTCAATTGGGTTCTGCAGGTCATTATCCTTGAGGAATTTGAAGAAAATCACAAAGATAGAATAAACCAATATTATTTTAGAATGACAAATTTAGGGCAAAAAAATTATAATCTAGGAATTGCAGTTGACTAAGTAAAACATGCAATAACACTGGGATGTTGTCAGCATGCAGCACAAATTTTACTACATCTTCTGGGTAGGCGTGACAGGATAAGACAGGCCGGTTCACCTCACCTGGAGCATTTGCTGTATCCAGCACTGGGAAAAGGGCTTCAAGGCAGACAAGGATAAATGTAACTGTGTTTGGAGGAGAAACAAAAGATTGAGAGGTTTGGAAAATGTGACCTCTGCAGAGAGGTTGAAAGAACTGATTTTATTCGTTCTACAAAGGAAGAGATGCAGGAGGATGGGGGTGGGGGGGATGAGGCACAACTGTCAAGATTGCTCCAACTATTTAAGAAGTTGTAATAGGAAAGTTGTTCCCAAACTGAATGATAAATAACAACTAAATTAAGAATTAAATTTTCAGGAAAAAAAAACCAACCAAACAAAAAACCAAGCAAACACACTCTACATAACTCCAAGGGACAACCATATATCATAATGGGTTATTTAGGGAGACTATAACATTGGATATATCTGGTGATGAGCTTGAGAAACATTAATCAGGAGTTGCTTGTGCCCATCGCTTATGTTTCATTAAAAGAGCAACATTTCTAATCTAATCTAGTATTTCCATGAGTAGCAAGTTTATTTCAAGTTTTCAGGGCCATTTAGTTTTATTCTAATCCAAGATGTTAAGCAAAAATATAAGAACCAAAGCGTATTAAACACTGATAATCAGAACCTTGCTGTACTATTTTTGAGTTAAAATAGCAACAAGCAATTTGGCTGAAATAAGACTCAGCAAAGCAAAGCTCTAAATGAGTGCTAGGCATAGAATGAGGGACAGAATGAGCCATATATGTTATACACTGAGCTACAAAATAAAAGAACAATTTGAAATAAAATATTGAATGGAGACAAATTACTACATTATCAAAACCTCTAATTCAACCTTTTATAAACTGCGACTTTTGGACTGAAAAATATTGAAATATTGAAACTAAATATTTTTAAAACAAGGGAACAAGTACATTAATATTTTCTTCTCTATCTTGACCTGAGACTGATGGTTAAAATTAGATAACAGAGTGGTGCTACTGATTCAGGATTTCCGAATCAGTTGATTCTTCCATGGACAAGGCAGTAAAAGAGAGAACAAGTACACGTGCAAATACTAAAAGCTTTCAAACTACTGCTGGGAATTACAGGTAACTAATTAATACACAGGTTTAATCAGTCTACATTAGAAAATATCTTGTAGGAAAAAATAGATGGAAAGGTCTGAAATGTTATTAAAATGCCTTTTTGAAGACATGAAAGTGTAGCACAGAGCATGCCTGTGCTTCAGACAACCACTTAAAATCATACTTATTGGCTGGGTTCATCAAAATTGCTAGGTGTATTTTTGGAAAAAGAATGTTCAATCTTTGTTTAAAGAAATAAATTACATAATTTGAGGAATGCATTTGTTGCCTTTCACTATCTCCTTTCTTTTTTCCTCTCTCTGAGGAATAAAAGAGAAAAACAATACAAAACTTTCCCATTTATACAAAAAAGGGTCCATCTAGAACAGAGCAAGTATGTTGCATTTTTGGTGGGGTTTTTTTAGTAACAAAGCAAGCTCCCCCCCTCCTCATCTTGTAGATTATTTTTGCAAGGAAAACCTTCCAGCAACTGGGAAGGAAATAAGTGTGCGCTCTTCTTGACAGCATGCTGCATTAGCACTCAGCGCACATAATACAGTTATACGTGCATGTCCTAACTACCGACACTCAAAGTGCTTCCATTATGACTTGTTCAGCTAATGCAGCAAACCACTGTAAATTGTTCCATTTATAGTCGATTTTAACATAGAAAATGGTTACTATACTGCATTACCAGAATCCTTTATAGAAAATTGAGTTATTCTGGTTTTAGAAGAGATGGGGAACCTATGCAAGTTGCATCCTTAGCAACAAAATCCAGGCCTTGCTATCTGAAAGCAACTAAATCAAGCAAGCAGTAATCACTGCGCGTGTGGGATGGAAAACATTAATCTAGAGGAGTAAACATACAATAGGCTATCTAATTTGAACTATAATTTGTTATTTTTCTGTAGTATACCATTACACACGAAAAAGGAGAAATATATGACAGATAAGTGCTATGGGCTTAGAAACACAAAAACAAAGGTGAAAACAAATAAAACACATTAGATTCTGGTTTGATTTACAAGCTAACAAAAATTTTCATTTGAGTTGTGCAGGGCATTACAGAAAATTTGCCCAAGTAGGTTACAGAAACTCACAATTCCCTATGTTGTATACATAATTTGTGCACGTGCAGATACACACTTACAGAGAAACACGTTACTAAAATCAGTAAAATATTTGTAGTACAAAACCAACTGGAGTAACCCCAGGTTAGACAAGGACAGCTTGTATTAGTGTTATCACCTGAATGATAAAGAAGGTATAACACAGGAAAAAGCCTGCCTATACTGTCATTGTCTAGATAACTACTGAATAATTGCACTAAACCAAGGCAATTAGTGTTTCTTTTGGTCTTGTATGTATGATAATAAGAGTCATTCTCCTTGTAATAAGACATTTGATTAATACAAGTGTCTGGTTATTTCAGATTATTAATTCCCTTAACCGTAAAGGGACACCCATGCAGTAGCAATATTGATGTAAATTGAAGCTGATATAAATTATCTAACAAAATTGAAATTTACAAAAACCATTAAGCTCCACAAATGCGAAAATAAATCATACTTGGCAAACCTTTAAGACTTATTTGCCTCTTCTATAATTCAAATTACTCCATTAAAATTATTCAAAATTTTGGCCCTAGAACAATTAACTCAAATGAAGTAAATGGAGTTGGATTTAGAAAATCTGTGGCCAACAGTGACCTCCCTGATGCAGCACATGCTATGTTTAACCATTCAATACTCCACAGGTATTACTAAGAAATCTTATATCACACATGACAGTCTTCTCTTATCAACATCATTAGAATATTTTTGCTTTCCCACATTCAGGAAATAACGTATTGTTTTAAGTACTGGCAATAATAATTAGAAAGAATCTATTTTTTCTATAAAAGAAACCCATATGCTAGAAATAAGAATGACACATTGTTCAGATCACGCAAAAAGTCCAAGAGAACAAAACCAATAAGCAATATTCCTACATGTTCATTTTACTTTCATTGAGGGGTTTTGTCAATGAAGAAGAGACAGAAGCACAACCTCCTGGTAAACCCTTCCATGTGAGGGAGAGAATACCAGTTCGCAATGACATCAGTGTGTCCATCCTTATATTTCCTGGAAGAGATCTCAGTAGGGATGAAGACTGTTGAAAAAAGCTTGGGAAAAAACATTATGAAAGGCTGTAAATGTACACAAATTAGTAAGTTTTATTATTGCATTAGAAGAAAGATAGACCCAGAAGATTTTAGATAATACAAAAGAAACATGGTCTCACTAAAATAAATAAGCAACTCCCCTCAAACATCAAAAGCCCTTTGACCCCACAGATATAGTACCACAAAGCAGGAAAACTGGGAACCTTGACTCCTTGCTGGGACCAGTGACAATCTACAGTAATGCTATGGAAGCAGGCACTCTAAAAGCCTTTGGTCAAGCCAGCCCTGGTGCCACCAGCAACCAGTGGGTAGCAGCAAGATTGGGCTGGGTCAGTCCTGTCAAAAAAGCCCACCTTAACAGCTATAACCGTATGGTTAAGCAGAGCGAGCTCGTATTTTGTGACAAGACAGTCTCAAAGAAAGATAAGGAAAATAAATATGTGAAGTCAATTGGAGCATTAGTTAAAGAGTATTAAACCTTTATATGTTGCTTCCACTTAGAGGTAAATTGCACTTGAATTGTTGTAACTTAATCCAGTTTAGCGACTTAAACTCTCCTGAACATCCCCCAGTTTAGACATGGTCAACATTTGGGAAGACTGTGATAATCTCATAAGAATTCATAGCAAATTGCTTTTTATTTATTTAACTATAATATTAATTCTCATACTACAAGAGTGGTGTCTTTGACCTAAAACCTGAAAAAAAACCCCAACCCTGCCAGTAACTACAGATTTCTCTTTTCTTCTTACAAGCTCCAGACACTACGATCAGTATTGAAAAAAAAAAAAAAAGAAAAAAACAAAACCAAAGCCACCAAACACCATTAATCCTGAGTTTTCATTCACTGCAGAAGTTCTGAGCAGAATTAGTGTGGCTGAAGTTATGATTAACAATGTGCAACTTTAATGGGGCCACAGTTCTCAATCAGTGATTTCTCCTTGTGCTTTACGAAGACGAGGATCCCAGGATCACCAATACAGTAATGCCAGTCTCAGCTTCAGATGGCTTGCAATATACTTGTTTGAACAAGTTTATTGGTCTCAGGACTACTATAAAATTCCTGAAAATTAAGTTACCTTGTTAACAAAGTAGAAAAACGGTCAGGATTTTTTTTTGTTTGTTTTAGATCTTATTATTTGGGGTAACTTTTCTCATTTTTAGGAACATCTGACAACAGTAACAGCAAAATAAGTATGAAGATGTGGGAAGAACCTTAATCCAATAATGAAAGAAAGGTGCATCTAATCCTAAATAACTAAGACACCTGCTGCCGTCTGCTTTTTGAAGTATTTATATTTTCATTGCTGAAGAACAAACATCAGGTGTAACAGACTAAAAAATACATTTATGTTTATGAAACCATTTTTTATCTATGCATAAGTTTATTATCCGTAACTTCCTTATTTCCAAAGAACGCATGTTTCAGACAAAAGATTATTTTATTTTTTTTTTAAACCCAGTCCAGGCGGGGACAGTTTTTAGCTCTTTGTAACTTTTTTAGCTTTTCTGCTTGGGGCCTGGAAGGTCACCAAGCACATCAGGCACTGCGAGGCACGTGGCAAAGCTCCAGGGGAGCGAGCGACTGATTGCTCCACTGTGCCGTGCTTTGCTACGAGGGGCTGCTACTGACTATCCTCTTCACAAGAGAAATTCTGCTGATGAGAACATTTGACTAAGAGGTTACTACTCCTGCTGCATTTGTTTGGTCAAGTTGGTGGCTCTTTGATCACAGGATGCTGAAATGCTGTTAATTTGCAGCAGAAGCTGTAACAGTGCCTCGTTCACAGAGGCTCTTCTGAGACGAAAGGGCCCATTTAGTCCTGCTGCTTAGAATTCTGCTTGCAGCAACATTTCAGATCGAGGTGTCCTGGTGCAAGGAAAATAAAATGAAACAGCTTGCAAATTATTCTTACTTGCTGTCAGATGCAAGTTTAAAAATCATGTTTATAAGTACTTGAATAGAAGAAACTGGGAGAAAATATAGGAATATATAGTTTCAAACTGGCATATTTATACAGAAAACAGAGCTGTAAACTGCCTGGACTGCACCAAGAGATGCATCTCAGCCTTCATCAAGTGTTGAACAGAACTCACGGAGGGAAACACAAGCGTTAGGTATGCTAACTGAATTTTAGCAATTGCTGGTTACTGCTAGGCTGGGAGAAAGCTATTGTTTTATTTTAACTGGGGCGTGGCAGGAAGGAAATTATCTTGGTCATTGAGTGGAGCCCACCTGAGGATGATGCAGCAGACTGTATGTGGCTTCCTTCCTGCTCACACACCTACATACCTTTCCATTTAGTCCCTACATTTTCAGCAAGGCAAATAATAAGAAAACTGAAGGGAGAAAGAAAAAATAAAATGAAACCTCTTCCACCAGCATGATGTAATACAGGTCCCTTTGATCAGGTTTCCAGAGAGTAACTGTTCATTTTCACACAGCACAAAATCGTTACTTGAAGATGCAAACTTGCTTGTGTTGCCTGTTTTAGATCACGTGATGCTTTTCTAGTAAGGCAGCATTTATTGACTAATATTGCCAAGTGAAAGTATAATCAATCAAATGTAATCAGATGGAAATTTCAGACTGTATCTCTTTTTGGGTGAAACACTTTCCATATGTGACAGATAAGATAGGCTTGTCAGAAAGGATTAGTTCCAGTGCCCTAGCTCCCTGTACATGTCCCATGAAATTCAGAGTACTAAACCAATGATGTTCAACTTCAGACAGGGAAAACTACATAACCTTTTACAGAGACCCCTGAAAGCTTCATACCACAGCACCTCTCCTCTGCCGTGTACCTAGATACATACCTACCATGTTACCAAAATGCAGAACTCACTGTGACAAAATGGGCACACCCTGGCACAATTCAGCCTCTGATCTCAGGTTCGGTGAGCCCACACCTGCTTATGCCATGTGTGGGAAAGAGCCATGATACCTTTGTTCTGGCCAGAGCTAGGAACAAAAGCTACAGGCAACGCGAGTTCTTCTTACGGGACAGACAACAGGACTATGGATTTGCGGGTTGACCTCCTCTGGGTTAACGGGGTATTTTGTATCACTAGTGCTGAAAGCCTAAATCAGCCAGGTCTTTGAGTAACAGCAACATAGAAGTTGTGGAACAACTCCTACCTCTTGCAACTCCACTGACAGCAGGGAAGCGCTATGAGGGGTGAATCTGGCCAGGATCCTCTTTCAAACCAGGGTAATTAGTAGAACTGGAAAAATGCTTCTAAACATGAACGTGAGCTGGCATCATTTGTTTAGCTGGTTTGCTTATAATGATTTTCCACATATTCTAAGAAAATAAATATTAATTGTCAAAGATTAATTCAACAATGAATTTAACACAAATATTAAAAATATTGATAGAATGTACATGTTTAATGACACAGGCAAATATTTTACATCAAAATCAAGTTTAAGATATTTTCTTACCTGATGAGATAATAGCTCACAACTTTCTTCTATTTAATCAACATTAACCAGGACATATTGAATTTTAGCACCCCTAAACAGCTCAAAAAGACACAAATGCATTGATGAGGGGCTCTTTAGCTGTTTAGCAGCTCCCCTGAAAGTATTCTATAAAAGCAGCTTAAAAATGCCCTTCTCATCAATTTCTGCATTTATTACCTGCAGAAATTTTTTTTGAGTTCTGGCTTTCTGAAAATCATTCTCTAGAATGAATCAGCACGGTAACTGGCGTGTGAGTAATCTGGGCAGAAATAGGCTATGCATTTACAGTTGTTTCCAGCATATAGTTTGCTCCATTCCAGAAACCGAAGAACTGTTGCACAGATATTTTGCTGCTTGCCATCCTGATAAACTGTTTATATAGACAGCGGCTAATGTTTGAGAATCTATTAATATCTTTACACTTGTCTTTGAAAAGGTTAGCAATGAAACAAATCTCTGAAGACGCAAAGATGCCCAGAATCAAACCACAGGGTTTCCAACAGAATTTACCACTTCTTTGCTGAGTTTTAATATTTTTTTCCTACACAGAGAAGATGGCACTCTGAAAGATATTAGCAGGCAGTTGTGGTAGTACTCTAAGGAGTATGTTAAAGTTATTCCAGAAAAGCCACAATACAGTCATGTTAGCTAACAGTCTATGCAAAAGGAAGGTGAAGGCAGCAATATGATGTAGAATATTGAATGTTTTTGCTGAAAGCACGACAAAAAGTTGAACTTCACTAGAATTAGAGCAGCAGAGATAAGGGCCGGCAAACAATCATTTGAAAGAGGAAATTATTATTAGAAAGATGACTAGCTCTTAAAGTAACAGTTTTAATCATAGTGGTATGTGTAGAACTCAAGACCTGCAGAAAACATATGGACTGGAAAAGAAAATATTAAAACTAATTCCATATCTTGACTCTTACTTCATTTTTTGACATACGCTTCAAACACTAACAAAATGATTTTGTAGATCACTTCCTTTCTAAGGTACATAAGCAGGGATGTTTGGAAACCGTAAAGACAATCTCTTAATGAATGAGGTTACAATCTTCTCCAATGTCCCAGTGCAGGATATTTCCTTCCCAGGACCATTTATGAAATGTTTACGTGCACACAAAATTCTCTTAAGAAGATCCAAGTTACTCAATTTTTAAACGTATGCCTCAGAAATGCTCAGAACTTGTGTGTGTATTTACACACACACACATATATAAACTAATTTTAAAAGCTACTAAACAACATTTTCTGTTTGGCCATAAAGAAGTGTTGACATTTTATGTTTTTCCAGAATATTTTTAGCTGATCTTACAAGTTGTGGGTTTCAGAGAGGGAGAGAGGTTGGGTTTTGTTTTGGCAGTGTTTGGTTGGTTGGTTGGGTTTTTGCTACACTGGCAGCGTTCATCTTGAATGGGAATTCCCTTCACTGTTTCTGTGCAAAGGAAGCGGATTGTTACCGGGTGCATTGGCTTTATATCATGATGTCACAATTAGACGTCAAATACTTCAAGTCTATAACAGATCAAATGAAATCACCCAGCTACTTTTACTGATTTTCCATAAATTCTGTATCATACAATAGCTGCTCACACCATCCCATATCATTCGGTGGAGGCTATCATGTAAGCCCAGCTCCTCTCCTGGGATGGTAATGGAGCAAATCCTCCTCAAAACCCTTCCCAAGCACATGAAGGACTAGAAGGTGATTGGGAACAGATAGCGCAGATTTACCAGACCAGGTGCAGGCTCACAAGTGCCAAATAGAGAGGAAAAACACTAACACAGCCCAGCACGCAGTTGGCTGTCACTGTTGCAAGGCACACTGCTGCTGACTTGCGTTCAACTTGCTGTCCCCAGGGACCCTGAGTCCTTTTCTCCACAGCTGTTTTCTCTGCCATGGGCCCAGAGGAAGCTGCTGTGCAGGGTGACCCCGGCCCACAGACCAGACCTGGCACTCGCCTGTGTCGATGCCCTGGAGTTGCCGGCCAGCCTGTTTCTCCAGCCTGTCCACGTCCCCCTTAGCAGCAGCCCTGCCCTCCGGCACATCAAATGCATCCCCCAGTTTAGCAGCTACCATGAATTTGCTGCAAGTGCACCTCTACTTCATCATCCAGGTTGTTAGTGAAGACATCATATAGCATTGGCATCAATCAGTATCTACCCCTGGGAGATGCAACTGGTGATCAGGATCAGTCATCAGTTTGTGTCACTGATCACAACCTTTTAAGTGTAACCATCCAGCCAATTTCCATCCACATTCTCATCCACTCATCAAATCCATATCTCACCAATTTGACTACAAGAGTAATGTGGGAAACCATGCCAAAGGCCTTGCTAAAGGTGAGGTAAACAACATACATTGTTCTCGCCTTGTCAACACCACCACTCATCTCATTATAGAAGGAAATGGGATTGGTCAGGCATGATATGCCCTTGATAAATCCAAGCTGGCTTGTACCAAATACATTTTACTTCATGTTCTTGGAAATGGCCATCTGCTGCTTCTTCACTGTTAAGAAAAATAACACAGATTTGGGTTTTAGCTTTTTGTTTTCTAGCAAGACAGGTGCTTTTTCATTGTAAGTTCTACATAATGCCTAGGCCTATAGGTAAGCATGACCACTGCATCCATAACTGATAATCAATAATAACTCAGTCTCATCTATTTGCTGGCAGAGGATTATGTGTTTTTCTCTATGAAAAAGTAAAATGTTGATGGTGCCACAAATATATTAGGTAGACCAGAGTAAACTACCATTTTTAGCAAAGTTTATGTTTCAGCCATATAACATCACATGATTGCATATTCTGCTTTTAAATTGCTCTGGTAAGAAGCAGTACTGCAAAGAAACACCCTTTGAACAGTTTCAGAAAATCTCTGTGCAGATTTATATTAAGCTCAAAATTCAGCAGGAGTCTGTTCAACATGGTGGAGAGAAGAATTGAGTTATGGAGCTTATGGCTTGAGGCTATCAACTGAAACTGAGCCTTAATTAAAATGGATTTGATAATGCACTGTAGAGTTTGGGATGGCTTCAAAAACCGTTTCAGAAAGCTGATGTGGTTTGCCAACTTTAAAGTGAAGTAACTACTATATGGATATTAGAGTTTTTAAATGATGATTAAAAATATAGAGTCAAATTCCAGGTTAACCAAGCGTGAGCATCTTCTAAACAGAAGCCTGCTAACAACAGATACGTAGTATGGGGAAATTTGTTTGTACCGCTTGTGGAGCTGTTGACTACCACTACAAATCTGCAGGAAGTCAAAGGTTGGTGGTTTCCTTCATGAGCAGCTGGCATTGTCATCCTTCCATTAGTACTCCAGTCACAGCTTGCAGGTATGGTGCTTGCAATGCTCCAGATCACGTGTTGCAAACAAAAATGATTAATATAAAATGTTCATATTTTACTTGAAGAGGAAAGCCTTAATTCTAGTTTTGAGGTTTATTTATTTTTCCTATTTGGAAGCTTTTGATAATTTGGCCTTATTACTCCTAAGGGTCCTGCAATCACAGATAGCCTTTTTTGGTAAAGAGAGAGGCAGGAAATTAATAGGAAATATTATAGAAAGAAACAGACAAAGTATCATGCTCAGTTCAGAACTGAGAAAGTATCTTTCTCGACTTCTCAACTCTAAACTCAGGTTAAAGGATATATTGGCTGTGGAATGTTGATTATTTTTTGTTTTCATTTCCCCTTAAGACAAGAGAAAAATCTAAAGATTGCATACGTACAAAGATTTCCTTACTATTGCCTTTTCTTAGAATTTCAGCTAGTATAATTTTTCCAGCTTTAACCAGTGTGTGTTTGGGAGGAACAGCTCAATTATAAAAACTGGAAGATCTCCAAACTGCCTTCCATATTAAAAGAAAAAAAAATAAATAACACCAGTGTGTCATCTGATGCAGGAGACTGATTAACATTCAACCCCAGAGAGTCAGCTAGAACTTTCAGGAAAGAAAACAAGAAGAAATAAAAAGTTTGGAAGTTAACCACCCATCAAAAAAGTGACCTACGTAGATTAGTAGTTGTGGTGCTGTTACAAGACACCTAAAACTAAATTTCAAAGAGACTCCAACCACAAAGTCTCACACAAATTTTGCACCCTTAATCTGTAACTGCACTTTCATCTAGATTTTCAAGGCACTCGAGAAGCATAAGTGTGCCTCTCACTCATTCGTCAGTTACTCCCAAATTACGCACACAAATCGAGGACATATACTCACTATCAAAGGCCAAAAACATAGTCTATCAAAAAGCACCTTGCATTTTTTCCCCTAAACAAAATAATGTTCAACGCACAAGGTCTTGACTCATTGATAAGTCTGTTACTATGTAAAGCACAGCCTTTTCCATATCCATTTTTGCCAGTATCCCTTGTTCTGAATGGGCACAGATTTTTAAATGTAAATACCTAATAGCTGGACAAGGCTTCTTACTTCACTAAACTGACTAAACTGGACCCGGTCAAACTGAAAAAATGGTGAGTTTTTTCAGAAGAGCTGCAACTAGCTTTATTTCAAGCATAAGTTAAGAAATTTTTCAAGTGTACTTATGCAATAATTCCTGGAGTGAAAATTTTTCAGGCCAACATTTCTTGCTACCTGTAGGCTTTGTTTCATGTTGAGTTTCCCTTCTAATCTGCTAAGATCTGCTTTTTTGGCTTTGTTCAATATGGCCAGTAATAGATTTCTTCATGCCTCTAATCACTGGTAACTGGTCTTCCTTCCTCAGTACCCACACAGCCCTGCAAGTTGTTTGCCAGATATATAGATAACCAAAAATCTGCAGGAACAAGTACGAAGAAGAGAATGGGTAGTCTCCTTCATTCTGCATCGACCACAACAAACAATCCTGCAGCAAAGCAGTCCATCATAAAATGATAACCAGGCACCCTCTGGCAAATACAAAGCTAATGCTCAGGGCCCAGTGGAAACCTATCTCTGGTGGCGCTACAACGCCCTGAAAGCAAACCGGGTTCGGGCTGTAGGAAGACCCAAGCCTTTTTTCTTGTTGTTTGACAGAGACCCGAGGAAGAGAGGTCCTTTGGGAGAGGCATGTCTGAAATTTAGCCCCTGTGACTACCTCAACGTACAGGTGAGCACCTTGTGAAGCTCTGCTTCGTTTGTCTGGAAACTTGGAAACAGCAGCTTGGAAATGCCCCTTTTCGGCAAACAGGCACTTTTCAGACAGCAAGGAGTCTTTCCACATGAGAGACGTTCCTAGACAATTAAGAGTTCACACTTATTGAAGTTGAAAACATTCTGTGAAATGTAAGGTTGATGGTGGCGGACAAAGCATTTTTCTCTCGTGCTTATAACTAACAAAATGACCACTTATTCAAACAGCCATGCTTTGAAATGCAGGCTATATCTGAGAAAATCTTAGTCTTACAAGTACCATTCAGTGAATTACCATAATCTCTGTATTCAACTTTCACAATATGAATAGGAAGGGTGAAATCACTTGGAAATCACAGAACATTCTTCACTTGTACATAATAGTCCACTGGAAGCCTGGCCTGCAGGAAATTGTAGCTACATAAAGGAAAGATGACTAAATTCAACCAGAGGTCTTGGCTATTCTGCAGAAGGCTAAGACTGTCAGAATCATACCTGATTTCTGAATTAACTGATCCATCTGTCCCAAAGTGCAGTGTTGCTTTGAGCAATGATCTGGTGAATATAAGATCACACATACATCATAATCTGGAACCACATCCATCAATAATTATCTACTTATAGATAAAAAAAAAAAACAAAAAAAACCCCTGTCTCTACAAAAGGTTGTTAATTTCACAACTGAGGCAATGATACCCTCCAACATTTTCAGTTATCCATTCTGAATACATACATCCCTGACTTCACTGCTGACAAATCATGCCTAATTACATCTAAACTCTACCATCCTACAGAATGCTGCAGTAAAACATACTGTCAGGGAAGTCGCAAATTTTTTGATCATACTCCAGACAATCTCCATTACCTGGCAGTTCTGGTCACCTCAAAAAACAGCTTCTACCCAATTGAGCTTTTGCGCCACTTAATCTCTCATTCATGCAATGCAGATATACCGCATACAATCAATTTAACTGAAAACTAAATTCAGCTGAAAACTGGATCTGGAGACTTGGTAACTGAATTTTGCGCTGAAGCTGAAGTTCTGGAATGACTGGAAGAGGGAAATCACAACCTACATTCTGTGTTAATGAAAGTTTTTGTCACTGAATAGAAAAAAGATCGTGCTGCCTTAGAGAGATTATGTTTTACAACTTTCATTAAACTTTGCAGATGAAATTGTGGCTCCATGGAAGATTTCCAATAATGCTTAATCAATGTTAAGTTGTACAGTACTCGCTCAAGGTGCTGTAGGGTTAAACACATGCTATAGAAGCACATGAGCAGACCATCAGAGCAGCCTATTTTTCATCAGACTCCACAGAGGTTAGAGTACTGCTTTAAAAGATAGAACAGCCATTCTGGAGAAAACATCACACAAAGTACTCCTTAGTCTACATTTGCATTTTTCTTGTCAAATTAATCAAGTAACTTCTGCATCCATAATTTACCATCCATTTTTAATCATAGATATGCCAGTCACAAAACTCAAAATCCTGTGGGTTTTTAGATGTATCTGCTTTTATTGGTCTCGATTATGAAAGTTGTTGTTTTCTTCTATTAAACAAGAGAGCTGCAGCAGTTTTGTGACCTGTTCATCTTAGCGGGAATAAATGTATTCATACGGAGTAAAGAGACAGCATTTTGTGAACTATCAGCAGCAGTAGGTCCTTCATTTTAGGTACCAATACTAGCCAAACATTTATCCAGATAATGAAATAAGCAGTTCAGTCCGATCTGATAGCGTTATTCACACATTGGTTGAAGGCTACAGTTCTCAGCACTCATAAGTTATTGTTCATAGGTTTTGAAGAATTTGTTGAGTAAAATAATAAAAAACCCCAAACAAACCAAAAACCACCATCCCTACAAAGAATATGAATAAATTAGGAGTATTTAGTTGACAATGATTTTGATCATTCTGAGGATCAGAGAGATGCTTTCTAATGCCAGAAAAAAATTACCCTCCCTGCAGGATTAGTTGGAATATTTAGTGGAAATTAATATCTCCTGGATATTGTAGTCAGACAAAGACATTGCTGTTATCAATTTACACGCTGACACGCAAATAATGGATTTGTTATAAAAAACAGCAGGAAGAAAAACAATGTGTGTGTGTGAGAGGGGAGATTACACAGCCAATTTTTGCTGGTAAGTAAAAGCCTTTATGGAATAAAACATTACAAGAAAGGATTCACACAGGGAGGGGAAAATTGTTTTAAGACCAGTATAGGGCAAGAGTAATGTATCAGCTATTCTCTGGCAGCATTTGTATCGTAAAAGAAAATTGAGGACTGTGTGGAACTCCCAATGCAGAGGGCTGGCAAGATCGAGACAGCTGTCCATATAGGAAGCCATAAAAACTGCCCCTGGTTGTAGGTTTTTTTCTATAAAAATACGTGTGAACAGATAAGATTCAACTCCCACAATTTCCTCCCTCATGAAGAGCTGCTGTTTTTTTCCTTATGAAACATTTTCCCATCTTCCACTTCCAAATTGAAATGACCAAATATTATCCTAAATGACACTCTTCGCAGGCTCTGTGTCCACAGAATACACTATTTGATCACTTTCTGCCTAGATTTACATGAATTAATACATTTGTACAAGTTAGATTCAGGACATGAACTCTTTAGAACAGCAATCACCTCTTAAGGTTGTATTCATACAAGGGATTGTGGGACTAGTTTTTGGTCAGGTGCTAGGTGTAATCAAAAGAAGTGAAGACTATACTGGCATACATTAATATCCCAGATTCATGAGGAAAATTTGATCAAGCACATGAATGAGACCAATGATTTAACCAGTAAAGATATATGGTGTATCAGGACGTGTGAATCTTTTCCCCACGTTTATTACAAGGCATGAACAAGAAGGTCCAAATACTGACACATAGAGATCATATTAGCACTTGATTATAATCACCTCTCTAATGCAACCATAAAGTAGATTTACCTATGAAGACTGAATTTAACTTAAAGGGGAATAAGGAAGATAAAAGTGTTAATTTGCTAGTTCTATTTAAAAACAACAAAGAAGTTGCTAAACTGATAGCAGTATCTTCTAAGCAGAATGTTTATTCTGATTCTGACCTCACAGTATAAATGAGAAATGTCCCCACTGAAAGCAATAGAGCTATAAAATCAATGTAAGGAAGGTCACATTAAGACCCTCCACATTTACCGTTAAGGGTGTTACTTGGTCAAGGCACTTGTGGGATTCTGGATCGATCATCAGTTAGTTGTGTCATTCTGTGCTTCCCTGAAAGCGTGTGCAGAATGAACACTGGAAGCTCGACAGCATAATATCTGGCAGCAGTTAGAGAAAAGTCAGGCCATATTTTTCAGTTCCAAAAGCAATAAACAAAGGACCGTCCCAACTGCTAGGTATCATTTAAGTAGATTCCCTTCATGTAAGAACCTCATAGGGTCACAGCACCAGAACCTTTGCCTCATTGAGAAGTGGTAGGGTGGAGGGGGTGGTAGTTCTTTGTTTTGGAAAGGTTTGGTGTTGGTTTAGGAGATTTTTTTGCTGTTGTTGGTGGTGGTGAGTTTTTTTACAATAACACTTGCCAAAGTACAGCAGAGAGAAGAAACAAATAATAAAAGTGGGAGGTGTAAGTGGGTGACAGGGTTTCTGACTTGCTCCTTCCTTCTTTCTCTTCCAGACTCATTTGTCTTGTGTGTTTAATTTCAGAGTACATGCTTCTGCATTATATTGGCTCCTCACCTAACAGTCAAGTTTGACTTTCAATCATCAACCTTGTCAAGGGTAAGAGTGAAATGAGTTATCTTTGTACTTGTGTCATCTCTTCCATTGCAGTAGTGGGAAATGACAGCTCAATTTCTGAATTTCACTTTGCCTTCTTGCACTAAACTCAGTCCTCAGAAACTCACGCCACTGGAAGTAAGAGAAAGTCAATTTCCTTTTCCAGGTCATCCTTCCCGACAGTACTACTTTTAAAACCTATAAAATATCTTCTAGTAAGTCCTCACTTTGAAATGTAATTCCTTTATTGTCAATAACGTGGCTGCAAGTCAACAATGTTAAGCTATCAACATAACCCTGAATAAATAGTAGATCTCTCCCAAAGAAAATTTCTGTTAGTGTCAAGATATAGAAATAGATACCATTCTGTTGATCCCAAGCTGGATACTTATCTTTACCCAAAGTACAAATTTGTATGATTAAGGAAACAAAAATCTGCTACAACACAATCAATGTGCAAAACCGGGGCTCCCTCAGCAGGCAAATACATGCGAATTAGTTTCAATCTGCCATATCAGGCTTTACGTCTCTCATTTTGGTAGGGCAGGAGCTGTAAGAACCATGTTGGCCTAAGCTCTTGCCCACATTCCCTAACACCCCCTGCTTGTCACCTCTATTCTTCTACGAATGCAGCCGCATGTGTCTTTGCCCCTCAGCCTGGCTCTTCCAGCACAGTCTGGGAAATTACAGTCCTCACGCAAATCTTCCTAAAGACTCGTCTCTTCTGAAGCTCATGCCTGATCATCAGCAACAGTAATTTATATTAAAACCACAAAAAGTAAAATCTCCTCCTGCTCCCTTAAACATATTTCTGCATCTCTTGTGCTTTCTGCATATTCCACCTACTCTGTGCAAGGCAGGGATTGTCTGTTGGTTTTTTGTCTCAAAATGCACTCAGCACAAATTTTTTAGCACTTAACAAAAGCCAATCTTTTTGATAAGTGAGAATTAAGTGTACAGTCATGGATCAGTACAGTACCCTTGTACTCTGCCTAACAGAAAGACTTTCATTTCAGCACATTTCTGTATCATAATAAACTCTGTATTTCTAGAGCTTGCTTATCAGACTGAGGTTTGACCAGATATTTAATAATTGAATCAGGAAGGTCAATTACCTTTCCCGAGATCACTCTTCATGAAGACCAAACAAGATTCATTTGGCCCATCTTCCTGCTACCCAAGGAAGCAGGAAGTAGAGCATTTGATTTATTTTATTGCGCTTCAAAGATGACTGCTGTGGGTCACTTGCAGGAAAATTACTATAAACGCCACTTGTTTTGCCTTGCCAGGGAAAACAGCAAACTGCTGGGGTAGCTGTACTGAGCTGTGCAATGGCACTTCTGTGATGAACAGGCTTACAACCTTATCAACAGATTTAGAGTTTCTAAGAAATTCAAGATCCAAGGCTTTTGCCTAAAAAACATGAGGTCACTGACTGATCTTGGCTTCACTCATTCCAGAAGGGAAAGTTTCCTATCTTGCTCTCCCCTCTAAGGAGAGGTGTATAAATGAAGACCAACCATCAAACGGAGTCAGATACAAATCAGCAACCAAAAGCTGGGGTGCTTATATGAAATAGTGGAGGTCTTGAATCAGCAGTGTTGATGATATAATATCTCCATGAGCACTGTTTAAAATTTTGAAATGTACATAGGAACTAGAAAGAAAATACCCCCCTTTTTTTTTTTTTTAACTCATCATAATCAATATCAGGTTTTTTTAGGTAATTATTCCAGAGATTAAATCAGAAGTGCTGGAAGACCAGTTCATTTATATATATATATATATATATATATGTTTGTCATAACAAAATTTAATTTTTTTAGCAGAAAAAAAGTAAAGAAAAAACCCACAAAATGCCTAAAGTTACAGATACTCATAAAAAATAAATTACTTCTGTTTCATCAACTGCGACTGCCAGTGAAGATTTGCTCAATTCAAGCTAAGGCTTAAGTTTAAGACCAGATACATCTGCAGATGTGTTAGCCTAAGCAACTGCAGACACATTAGCCTGAACAATTTCAAAGGGAGGCAGGAATAGGAAGCACTAGGCAAAACGTCCTTTATGTACTTGTGGAGAAGGTAGAGTATATCTTGCTGCCTGTTCTGCCCTGGAGACGAATGTGGACCCTGGAAGCTGTATCCGACTCTGAGTAAAGCCAGTGAGTTAAAAAACTGCACGCAAGATTCAATGCTTATAGTTGCCTGTAGATGCTTATAACTTCATCAACAGAGGTCCACGATCAAGTTTTTTTGCTAGGAAATATGCAAACACTGTGAACACATGCAGTACAGGATTTCAGTTACAAACCCCAAAGCAAGAGGTTTTTGATATTTTTCTAGAGTTCATTGTGAAGGTGAGAAGTATGTACATCATCGCTACTAAAGACATTAAAATGACAGAAGGCAAGCAAGATATCTATATCAAAGGAAACCTATCACCACATTTTGTAGTAGTCAATTTACAAATGGATTGTATAATGCATTTGTAAAATATAATGAATCAGTGACAAGAGTGAGGACAGATCAAAAAATCCTGGATTCCTTATCCTTTGCTATAAGCGTTCAACTGCCCTCTTCTGTGTTCTGGAAGACCATTCCTGCCAGTTCAGTGGTGATGACTCTTCCTTGCTCGGAAAACATTTCTCAGATAAGTATTGCCTTTTACAGAATATTACATCCTTCTTAGGCAATCAATAAAGCACATTTATACCTGTAATGTCTTTGTCCAGATTGTTTAACACCTGAAAACGCACTGTACTGTTTTAAGATTTGGGGCTGGATGGGACAAGAGTGGAGAGGCCAAATGCTTGCTTGAGTTTTTGTTTTCGTTTGTGTTTGTGGTGGTTGTTGTTTTTTGTTTGTTGTTTTGTTTTTTTTTTAATTTAGTTTGTCACAGAAAGTCCTGTGATTGATTGGGGATTAATAATCGTGACATCAAGTTGACTGTAATACACTCCTTTTCCAGGAATGTCATGTTTATTGCCTCGAGTGAGCTGCATCAAATTGAAAGTCCAAAAAAATTATGTGCCAAACATTCCTGTGGGCGCAATTCGTCACTCGCCCTATTCCAAGCCACTGACATGCAATTAAAATAGCATCATATAAATAGATGGGGAAAGTTTGAGAATATTTTAATTCCTCAGAGAAAAGCGACTTGGACAATACAGTAAATTACTTTTTATTACCCTTCTGTTTTGCACTATCATCTTTGAATAGGAGACTATACTGGAGAAAACCAGGAATTTTTAAAGTTTGGTGATAGAAACTTATTATCTCCCTTTGTTCTCTTACATCTGAAAAAAAATCCTAGATTTTTCAGAAACTCCAATTTATGTTTTTCTATTGAATGTAATGAATAAAACTATTTCATTTGATGCCAAAATCTAGATTTAGAATATAATGTCATGTGTCAGTTTTCGTTTACCTTTACTTTGCTTGAGGAACTATAACAGAGTAGTCTAGCAAAAGCCCTGGGCAAAGCTCCACACCTCCCAAGAAGGTTGAAACAGAAAATATTTTTCAATACGTATAAAATTTTTGAAGTTATAATAATATGAAGAGAGAAACTTATTTGTCTTTAAATTAAAAAAATAGCTATTTTCTATTTTTTTGCATTACAAAGTAAAGCAAGAGGGTAAAAAAATACTGTGGTCTGTCTCAGATTGGCAAAAACTTGGAAGATAATCTGAAACTGTAAGAAAATACTGTGCTGCAACTTTTCAGTTTATTCTAAATTCAGCCCAAGATTCTTTTAACACCACAAGAAAGTTGACTGTGACTAATCTTGCTAGAAAAACACCCATTTTCTTCTTACCTGCAAGTATGGCTCATGATAGATACCAACCCAAAGCCCCAGAAGCCATATAGTTCAAAAGTTTCTTCAGCCACCACTTTGTTTCTAGTCACCTCCACATTTAATTTGTTGGGCGATAAAGTCTTTGTAATGTATGGATATAATAATGTTTTACCACCTGTTTCTTGAGCTCTTGTCAAGTTCCTTGTCTCATATAATGGGAATTTAGTAATCACCTAACAAGTTAGATTTTCTCACATCTGCTTAAATCAGCCAGGGGCATCAAACATCTATACTGGGGTCATGCAGTTGCCTCCTATTCAGAGCTGGTTTTGTAAAATCATCTTAAAAAAAATATTTCATATACACTGTTCACTGCAACATTTTCCCTTCTGATGATGTTCGTTTTGCTAGTCACTGCATCAGAAATTTTAATACCATTTTTGGATAAAATTTGCAAGATGAATATTGTGCATGCCTTTTGTTAAGTTAAAGCAGATCCTGCTATTCTCTGCTGATGAGTTATACCTATGCACTTCCCAGGAAAGAGGAATACTGTACAAAGTTAAGTCAGTTTTTATAAGTGAATTGTAGCTTCTGATATAAACCCTCCAACTGTTCATACTAAAGGTAAATGCTATTCAAAGACCTTATTTAAAATATATATGTATAAATTACCTCTCCTTAAAAATACAGGCACTGATACAGCAAATAATTGAGCTAAACCAATGCATTATTTATGTGATAAAGCTCCATATCACTGCAGCAAACTCAAAGAAAATACACTATTTAGCTGCCTAGCCAGAGGGCGTAGGTCACACCAAAGTGACTGCTGGGGACTAAAAAGAGGGCAAAGCAACTAAAGGAGAGGGGAATAGAATGCAGTCATGTAGCAAAAAAAAAACCCACCCCAAAACACCCCACACCATAAAAATTTTGCCAAGCAGTGACTACTCTCAAGACAAGCAGACTTGTGTAAATACCTTCCTGAGCAGACTCCCCTACACAGGACTGTAACGAAAGGTTGTCTTGTACTGACAGGGCGAATAGCTGATGTTCAGGATGAGAAGACTCCACAGTGCACACTGCCATGGACCAGACAACACAGAGGCCAGGCGTCATCCCCCGTCTCCTCCCAGGCCATTCTTTTATGGAGTGACTTGTTGCTCCATGGACACTTAGAAAAGAAAAAAAACCAAACATTTTTTCCCCAAGAGCACTAGGCGTCCAAGCAGGCACAGGGGAACAAAACCACACTGCGTTTTCTCTCCCCGTAATCTGGCTGCAAACTTTCAGAGGAGAGAGATTCCTGTAACTTAGCAAAAAATCCGCAGTCTTCAGCAGAGAGGCCTATTTTTAAGTTTACCAGAGCTAAAAGCAGACACCTCACCCAACAGAGACTGATGCTTATGGCCAGACTCAGGGTAGAGAGGGAGCAAAGCTCCCACACTGTAGACCCTTCCAGTTACAAGCATAGAAATAGGACAGGGGAAGGGCGGTGTTGAAAGGGACTAAATGTTTCTAATAAAATGGCATAGAAATACTGTGGTTTAGCTGAAAATGTGTTGCTTTAAAAGTCTAATTTTACTATCATTGAGCTGCTACTTAAACATTACATTCTGGCTGCCTTAACGGTAGGAATGTTTCTGTTCAGCAAACTGTGTTCCTGGGGGAAGTGCACAATCTTTTTTATTTGTTACCATATTTAGATCTCTGGATAAAGCCTATCAGAAAGCCTTTAAAAACAAAAGACCTGGCTAAACACATCATGCACAGGTCATGACAAGCTCACAGAGAGCTAAGAAAATTTTAACATCTATGCATAATTCATTCTGGTTTTGTGGAAGGGACAACATTGAATAGATGCTCCGTAGGTGTGAACTGAGAGGAAATTTGTATACCTACTTTTTCAATCTTTGTGGAAAACCCCACAAAACAGTGTGGCTCGCCCCATTAAAATAAAAAAATGAAAAAATTAAACAAGTCCCAAATCCTTTTTAGACATTTTCCATTTTACCACTGAAAGAAAACAAAATTACACGGACTATCTTGTGTTTACTATTATGCTGAGGAAAACCAATAGATAGTAGCAAAATATGTCTTTGATTTATAGGCATTTGGAGACAATTGAACACGGTCGTTTTGTGAACTGACCCATCATGCCAGCTACAAGGCATAAATTAAAACGTGGTTATTATGGAATAAGATACCTGAAACAATAAAACACAGAAACAGATAATACCAATATAGGCATGCTTAAAGAGTGGAACCCTACAATTTTTTTCGCCAAAGTAGAGTTTCTGGTTACAAGACCACACTATTTTTAATACAGACTTGATGGATTACAAGAGGAGCACTAACATATCAAACAAAGACCAATTTATCCCAATAGCCTGCCTTTGACAGTAGCCAAAAGTGGCTGCTTAAAAAGACATAAGGAAAGGGTAAGGTACACATCAATATTTCCTTAAAATACTCCTCCACCAATTTGTCATTGGGCAATTTTCATAGCCCTCAGAGGATTTCTCTGTTATGAATTTTTCCAGTCTCTTGTTAAATTCATGTTAACTTTTAGCACCAACAATATCCTAGGGCAAGGAGTTCCACAAATTAAATAAATACTATTAGTAATTGTTTTTATTATGAACCTGTCACTTGTTAGCTGCTTTGGATGAATAGGTTTCTCTGCATGAGAGAAGGACCGGCAAGACCCAATGGTTGCTAATTGCTTGAATTAACAGGGATCAGTCCTTACATAAAATGAAGATACTCTACACCAAACCATATTTTGCCCCTGCTCTCAAAGAGGGCAAGGGGAAAAGAACATAGACACCTTCTCAAAAATATTTTAAAATAACAAGACACAAGAAATAAAGCTGTAGTTGACAAATCTGACAGCTCTGGTTCCCCTGTCAACTGTTCTGGTTTCAGGATTCCCAGGACACTCTCCACATTGATCACATCTATACAGGCAGTGCATTAATGAATCAGCCTATATCAGGCAGGCAGAACTTAAATGCTATAAAGCATTACATATCAAAGTCAACCGTCAACCTGTTTAATTACATCTGAAAATTAAATGAAAGTCCATGTTGTAAATATGAGAAATGTGCTTCACATTCATATTTATCACCAACGCTAGAACAATCATTGCTGTTAATAATCATTTCACTATTTTTATTAAGTCATCATAATAAATCTCAACACAGGTTTCTGCTTACTTCCTGACAGCATTTGAGAAACTATGCGTTTATGATGAAAAGTAGAAGCAGCTGCCGTGAGAGCCATGAGAGTCCCTGCCTCTCTGAGGCATTAATGGGAGAAATCAGCTCCTTTGGTCCCTGTGATAAATCTGTGTCTGCAGGCACAAATTTGTGAAAGTTCATTTTGAAGTTTCCTGAGTCAGTATTCATGTCAGAAGTACTTGAGCAGTGACCTGATCAAGGAACAGATAAAATTTCTCATGTGACTTGTTCAACCCGTCACAGCTAATCAACAAATCTCAAAGCAGCAACTATCAATCATAAAATGCTGTCAATAATCACTTTACGAGAGATCCCCAAATGCATAATTAAACTCTACACCTGAAATAATTCTGTCTGACAAAAATTCTGTATTCAGATATCAACTTGCCATGATTTGATGTGACTTATTGATGTAGTACTGTCACTATATAAATGGGTGGCGGAGAGATAGAGAAAGTTTCATTCCACAAGATACTGAACCTGAAAGGAGTAAAATTTTGTTGGCAAAATTCATCAAGCAAAAAGTTCAAAATACTTTTTATTTGAAATCAGAACTTTTTATTTAAATAAGGAGACCATTTTTTGAAATTTTTTTTGAGGTTTCAATGTAGAATTTTTAATCAAAGTATTGTCAGAAATATCCATGAACACTGGGGAAGCCAAATATGAAAATGAGTTCAAGGTAGGTTCCCTGAGCTAGTTCTCCCTCCCTCCCCCCAAATTCCCACAGAGACTTTAAAGTCTCATTTTCATCCTGATTAATAAAACGCCAAAGTCTCTAAAGTCAAAAAGTTTCAAGATTTTATTGTTGCCCTAATTAAAGCCTGTTACCCTTCAGTTTGAGATCAGGGTCCCTATCTCAAATTCTGTGATGCACATCACTTGCTTTCAACACCTAATTTCTCAACAAACATGGAGGTTTGTTGACAATAAAGAATGTTTCAAGACATTGTTGTTGGTATCCACAGCAAGCTGAGGTAACTAGGAAAAAAGAGAAGGGCTGTAACCTGTACTTGAATAATCAACCATTTCCAAGGGTGACTGAAATTTCCAACTGGTATATCCATTATAACGTATGCTAGAGATCAAATATATTAGTCACTAATGATTAATTCATATCACAAATGAAAGTCACAGATATGGTATGGCACTCAAAGCGCTGCCAATCCTTATAAAGAATAACAAATACAAGACCAAAACTAGAGAAAAATATTGTATCTCTGAACATCCCACAGTTACTCCCACAGAGCCACGTAGTAAACTCTCTCTGCTTATCAGGATTGAATTTCAAACTCAGTTTTTCCCAAAGCATAAGATCTGATTTTATCTCGCCTATCAAGAAACAACACCAGCTACCATAATATTATCAGCCCTCTTTAAAAATGGAGGTACTTGTCTCTGTGCTACCTGTTGCAGGAGTGAATGCTGCAGGCTAAAATATGCTGTGAAGAGATGACGACTTCCTTGTTTGGGTCCTAATTTCAGCTAATGTTAATGTCTATGATCAACATGGCACGCACTTACAAGTAACCGCCCTACCTTAAATATAAAACAATATAATTCTTTCTACCTTACTTAATTAGTTTAGAAACAGCACACACTCTAATAAAGTAAATAGGGCTCAGTAAACTGTTTTTACCTGACAGTCAAGCTGATTCAAAGTTTTGAATTCTGTAGCAAAGTTGTTCCTTTCAGGCTGAAGTGGCCACAGAACTCATGGTTCCTTGAACTTGCAGGGTCAGGGACTTCTCAGTACACAGACAATTTCTGCTGCCACGTGTGAACATATATAGCACTTTTATAAGTACGAACTGAAATCTTTTTCTAAGTATCAACAGATCTTTTTTACAAAACCATTTGTACTTTTGCTTTGTACTTTATCTTGACTAACAATTAAAGGCTACATTTATATGCCGTCTCTGAACTTGGCCTTGTCAGACAGGTTAACAGATGCTTGACAGACTGGCAGAAACGATTTTGCACGTCCTTTCTGACTGTTAGCTTTTAGTCAAAAGGAATATTCCTTTATTAGGATAAACACTTCTCGCCCAGACCTTTCAAATCTCAAATATTAATAATTTTACCACCAGAAGCCCAACCAACCAATAGAGTATATGCAGTATATTAGACACACACGAGCTATGATTGATTGGTCTTTATATGTCCCTAGCAAATAAAGTCTTCAGTGGCTTCATTTGCTTTAAATGACAGCTGCCCAGATGGATGCTTGTAAATAGTAATAAGGCTAGTAAAAAAAAAAGGGGGGGCTGAAGGAAGCATGTAGTGTTTATGCTACAAGCAACAAAAATCAGCTTCTTCTTTACAAGGCAGGAGCAATTCAACCATCATCCAAAGGACCACTTCCACATGGATGATAGAAATTAGTTATTTGCTGCTCAAGGAATAAATTAATTGAAAGGAAACGAGACAAGATGCTCAGAGGTAAAGGAAACAGTACCTTTGCTAGGTAAAAATTCTGTGTTCTAGTTCAGCGTTCTACCAGAAACATATCTCTACACTCTTCTGTCCAACAAAACATGGGTTTGATTTGCTTTTGTGAAGTTTCTACAGCTCAACACACTAATGCTTTTCCTTTCTCACATCTAACAAAAGATCTAGACAAGAAATCTAAAGTACGTCATTTTGGAAGGAAAAAAAGTTCTGTCATCTAGAATATCTTTTTTTTTTTTTTATATAATATATTTTTATTCAGTACTGTGTATCTTGCTGTGGTCCGTACCAAGCATCAAGGAAACCTACTTCAACATATTTTTTATTATCAAAAACGCCCATTTGAAATTAGTCCATCTTTGGACTACTGGCAAAAAAAAAAAAAAGGAATTTTACCCAGACCTTCATTTGCAATTTGGTGAAGAATGAGCAAGACAAATTGCGCTTGCACATAATGAAGGAAAAAAGATTTTGTTAGTTCTGTTTGGGCAGAAACCAGGTCTGCTTATTTCGCTTTTTCTTCACATAGCAGCACGCTCTATTACAAGACGGTGCGCATCTGCAGATTTTCCAATTTTGCTGAGCAATGATAGCAGTAAAATGGTAAATGAAGACAGTGTTTGAACATTCACCATCCTTTCACTTATGGCCTGCACAAACATCTGAAACGCTCAAATACTCATGGATTTATCTCTAAAGATGACAAATCAATGACAACATTGTCACACTTTATCCAAAGAAAACCAGAAACAATTACAAACTTTTATGACAAGCATGCAATGGTCGACTTCTAAAGAGCAGAATAAAGAAATCTTCAATACATCTAGGCAGATAACTGAAGCTGAGCAACCAACATAGCAAAAGTACTTTTTTCCCCAGTGTAGAAGAGGTTTATATAATCATCATATCTTTTGGTATTCATCCCTTTGTCTTAAAATATTTTGGAAATCCGTATGCATTTTCAACTAAACTTGGTAAAGAAACTGCAAAGATTTCAAACATATTTTAAAAAGATTTGTAAAAACAGGCTGCAAGTAGAGGAAAGACTAAAATAAGTGCTCAGAGGGAGAAAGGAAAGAAAGTTATAGCAGTAAACTCAACCTCATCACTAGGCACTACAGAATATATGCAGGGAAGCGCCACAGCAAACCAAACTCCATAAGTTCTGCTGTTCAAAAAGTTTAGTCTTTGTGTGATCGTATAAAAGTTAGGAAAGAGTGGTAAAAGTAGGTGGTGACCTGCTGGGAGCTAAAAGGCAACACTGTGCTCTTGTACATCGCTTTGAAACTGTGGAGTTATTCAAGAGCTTTATTATCCTGATAGCAAAGACAAAAGTAGTTAATAACTAAAAAAGATACATGAAGGAAACTCCCATAGACAATCTGTCAGATATTTGGCACGGAACAACTTCCATATGAATAAGAAAGAAAAACCCCTAAGAGAATTATTACAATGGTATGCAAGATTATTCCATTACACAAAATGAAGCCTCCAGGAGTTCTTGTGGAAAACACAAAATAAAGAATGAAAAAATCTGTAACGTGCGTTAGCCACTAATTGTATGCAGTTCCTAAGATTTTTCCCAAGCCTGGACAGAACCACACACTGGGGGTTTGTTCTGTACTAGAAAATACACCCTGTCAGAGCACAGCAAAACCAGAAATCTCATGTCCATGGAAAGGACACACGGGATCACCCACAATGGTGATCAGTGGGTAGCTGCTACAGATACCCTTGCTTCCTGGATGATCCTTTCCCCAATTTAAAATAAATAAACAAACAAATGTTAATCAACCCTATAGGTGATTTGCACAGTGTTACATTTGGCCCAATATGCCGACAAAATCATCTTCCTCATGACAAATACAAATTCTTTTGTGCGTCATTAGCAAGAAAAACAAAACAAATATTATGAGAAAAGATTAGTAAAACTCACTCTTTATAGGAGTACTTTAATGAATTCTGTTTATAAGATGCATTGAAGAAAAATATCATCTCTATACAGCTAAGTAAGGTTATCCAACAACATTTCCATAAGAAATGGGTCACCAATATACTGGAGCAGAAATTTACATTGGTAAAAGATCATCAAAAGCATACAAAATGAAAAAATGCCTGTAGCTAATGCTATTTTATATTCCTAGGGAAAATAAATCATCAGTACTTAGAAACGAGATCAAACTATCCAATGCACTTCAAGCTATTAGAGGGGGAAAAAAAAAGTTCATGAGAAACATTTCTCACTGAAAGAGCAAGAAAGCCCCTTCTATAATTTATGTATTCGACTATCCCAAAGCTTTTTAGAGTCCTGGCATTTGTTGTCAAGTTAGGGAGAGAAAGTACATTCAGAGGCAGAAATGCCAATTTTGCAATTTCCATGTAGGTTTGGAATTCAGATATGAAGCCTGTTCTTCATTGTACTATATAGTTTTTCATTGATTTTGACATAGAGGGAGGGGATTTGGTGGGGGAGGGAAGGGAGATTAACATCTTCAGGTTAATCATCTAAATATATATTTAGCTGTCTATATAATTTTTCAGAATTTGAAGAGGCTTAAAACATTATAAGAATTAAACTTTGAATTCCTCTACCACTTCTCTGGTTACTTTACTTCCTCACATTTAAAAAAAAAAATATTTTTACGTAATGTTAATGCTGTGCACCATTTTGTAAACTTCATACAGATCTTAAACAACCCACAGAACTAATATGTTTCCTTGAAGAAGTGATAATAATAAACGTTAAAATTCAACATGAAAGCAGAAGTGCATATTTTGAAAATTATTTAACCTTCTTAATATAAGCACACTAACAGAAACTACAGTTCTATTACCTCACATGCTATGCATTTCTAAAACTTTTTAACATAACCTTTGTAATCGCTAAACAAGCCTATATTCTGTGACAAGAAAGAGTATTTCTGTCCAGAAGGCAGCTACGTTTTAAAGCATAATCTTAAATATATCTGTAATTATACCACAGTAGGGGGAAAAAAAAAATATTTTCCAATATAGTATAAAAAAGTAAAATAAATATTTAAAATATTAAGAGCCATAGAATACAATGTGAAATTAATGCAGTAAGAAATATCAAACCCAACCTCCAGGTTAAACCAGTATTCTGAATGCTTCAATAGCAGTTGAACTGGTGAAGCAAGCAACTGGAACAGCACAAGATGGAACAGGAAATGAAATTGCATGTGATGCTAAAGTGCCCAAACTATTAAACAAATATTTCCTAACTATTAACTTAGAGCTGGTTCATCCAAATCAATTTGCAAACTGCTCACCTTTTCAGATTTAAGAACCCTTCAAATTAAAAATTGATGGCAAATGCATCCTTGAAGGCTGATTCCCATTTAACATTCTGTAGCTATGCAGACAGAGTGGTAAAATTACATTTTGCAGGAGCTGGGTGCACTGAAAGATGAGGTTTACAATTGTGGCTTAGTATTAATCTGGTTACTTATTATGTCCTCAAAATCAACAGGGTAAAGAAATACATATAATATACACATTGTATTACTACAACAGTTTAAAAATTTGATTTTAATTTATTTTAAAAGAACGCAAAATTAGGAAACATGTTATTAAGATTCTTTAACAAAACATCTACAGAGCATTTTATCCATGCTTGTAGTTTTCCTTTCTCTGAACAAGAAAATTTAGAAGTTGCAACAGTGAATGTTATTGTTCTGTTCCTTAAAGGTCAGAGGCTCCTTACTGACCTGACCATGCTAGGTCTCAGAAGTGGTCTGGACTTTTTGTAGCCTGGGATGTGTTTAGCTGTGATAACAATTACCTACCAATCAGGTAACTCTTGCTCAACTTCAGTTTTGATTTGGTTTACAATGATAACAGGCAGTTATTTTGTGTGGATTCCAGAAGAAAATGAAATATGTAAAAATATACCTGCTGTGCATCAACATTTTGGATGCTTATGAGTAGTTTCTACAGTTACTGATTTAAAAAGAAAAAAGGTTTTTTAAGTTCTTCAGTGTTGAAAGGCTTCCCCCAATGCTTTTGTTCCATTAATGTTTAGACAGGAATAATCTGCTTTACATATTCCTTTGACTCTTCTTACCATGATGAAATGGAAGATGTTTTTTTCAGGTTGATGCATTTTCATCAGCTACTATCAAACAAAACAATTGTTTTATGACAGTGTATTTTTATTTAGAAAGGCAAACTGGTAACTGGATTCAAACTAAATCCTTTGATAACACAGAACATGCAAAACAGTTTGGCCACAAGTTCACTCCTGAGGCACTCAGCCAAACATGATAGCCATCACAGTTTGCCTTTGGGTACCCACTCTCCTCTTCCTCTCACCAAAAAAACCAACAACGTGGCTAGGAAACCTTCAACATTCTGAAGCATTTGCTCCATTAGTCAGTTGTCCACACCATTATTTGCACTTTAACACCTGAACATCCTTGCTAGGATGATTTTTATTTATATTTTTAGATCTATTATTTTAAATTACCTTTCTGAACACCACTGAATTACTTTCCTTTTATTCTGATGCTATGCCCTGTTTAATACCTTAGTTTTGCAAGCTAAGATACAGGCAAAACCACATATTTCAAAAAATACAAGCAGAAGTACGTGGTTGCGTACCCAAACATTTATTATTTTTTTTACCTAGTTTTTTTACCTATTTTTTTTACCTATTTTTTTTTTTTACGAGAGTAGAATATATTAAAAAGTGACTTTAAACAAAGAAATACCAGACCAATTGCAAACAATCCGAAGTCAAATGACTTATCTTGTAGCAAGACGTTAGCTTTACTGGTGTCACCAATGCAGTTTTGACATCATTACTCTGGAACCTGCCGGCTGTCAAGGGAAACTCTGCAGCGTTTGTGTGCTGGGCTCTCCCCTGCACTGGTGGACAGACGCTCAAGTGGCGTTTGGGGCAGCACAAAAGCAGATCAGCACTTGTGCAGCAAGTCCCAGACTTTCCAGCTTCACTTCTCACAGAGAAACTTGTGTTTGTGCAGTTGCCTTGCTGCTCTTAACACCAGGTAAAAAGATGTACACAAGAGTGTAACTCCTCCCACATGGCAGATGCGTAGGAGTGCTGCTTTTGAGGCAGCAATCCTAGCCTGTTTCCTCAGGAAAGCAATACTTCCTTAGCAGTCTTTGAGGAGCTACACACACACACACACACAAAAAAAAAAAAAAAAAAAAAATCAAAACAGGCTACATAACTCCAACACCTCCCATCTCACGACTTTCATGATTTTACATTGTTGCATGGCTATAAAATGAAAAAAAAAAAAGCTGTAAATTAAAGTTTTCTTCCCTGTCATGGAGCAAACCAAGAAATAGAGACTATCTTGCAGTTCAAAGATAAGCCAGAAATTGAGCTTTTTCCCAAAGTGTTCTCACAGAGAGGTGGTCTGGTTACCATGCCTTAGATTTGCCCCGGCTGTAAAATAGTTTTTTTATTGTCACAGGAACATGGTACATACCAAAAAAATAAGTACTAGAGAAAAAACACATTAATTAAAAAAAAAAAAAAGTCAGTTTTATGAGTAAGTGCTAGGTAAGGTACATCACATATCAGGAGTCTTAGTCCATTTACTGATAGATTAATAATAAAGGAAGGTTAAAACAATGAACAGCATGCAGTATGGCAAAAGACCTCAACACTTAGAATCATAGAATTGTTAGGGTTGGAAGGGACATCAAAGATCATCTAGTTCCAACCCCCTTGCCATGGGCAGGGACACCTCCCACTAGATCAGATTGCTCAGAGCCCCGTCCAGCCTGGCCTTAAAGACTTCCAGGGAGAAAAAGCACAGAGATAATAAAAAACTTCACTGTGGGAAATTTATGCTGGCAGGCAACAGTTTCGTGCTTGTAAACTGCTTTGAATGGGCTGACAGACAACGCAAGTCACATCAGCTTAATAGCCTAGGTGTGTGCTCCATCTAGTGTGGGGTAACTGAGAAGCAGTGGCCTAGATCCTTCATCTAGGAAGTCTTCTACTAAAAGCAGGTCTAACAGTTAACTAGAATGCCAGTTTAGCAGACCTGAGGTATGACAAGACAAATAATATTATTTTCAGAAAGACTTGTGTCAATATTTTCGTTAGAAATAAGTGAGTCTGCTCACCACCTGAAGAGATATGTTTTTAATAATTATATAAATAAATTAATAGCTAAGGAAGAATTGGTGGATTCATACTACAGTGGAAAAAATTAGAGTGAACTTCCTCCTCAATTGGGCACCACTGCTTAAATCAAGCTGCTTCTCATAACAAATCCCTTGTACTTGCAGGATGTGACAGGATCACCAGAGCACAGCACCATCCCACAGGGTAGGCATGGTATGCTGGGAGTAGAGGTGGCACCAGCCCATAGAGTTGACAGCCTGGAAACTGATTTCCCAGCAATTTGTCTGTGGTCTGTCTGGAGCAGCAGCAACAGATATGAGTTACCGTATATCTCTCTTATGTAGAGAAGGTCACTCATGCATGTCATCCTCACTTTCTGCATATTAATCCATCCTTGAACTGTTTCTTTAATTGCAAGGAAAAGTTACAGAAAAAAAGCCCAAACAAACAAAACAACAACAAAAAAAATCCGACACAAACTTAAAGTCTGCTTTAATGAATTCTCAGATCTGAAAACAGTCTGCAAGGTTTGCAAAACCTCAAACTCCATGAGATTTAAACCATTGCTGAAATCAATTATCTTAATTTATGAGGCATTGTTTAACCAGCATCCTAATTAAACAGCAACTTCCTATAATCCCAGAAAAGAACAAAGCACAGCAGGTGATATTAGGTCACCAGCCCCTATTTAAATATGTGCCTTCCCAGCTTTTTTAGTTATGCTGACTTTTCAGAAGTCAATCAAGAGCAGGGTAAAATAGATATAGATTGAAAAAAAAAAATATTTTTTGGCATGTTCACTTCACAGAAAGCTTTAGAAATTGTATATGAAGAATTAAAGTAATTTTAGAGGAAGGAGAAAAATTCACTATCCCCAAGCTTTTCTTTTCACCTCTATGGCTTTGGAGGGCCTAAAATAAGGCAAATAGGTTAAACAACTGCAGCTTCTTAAAAAAAAAAAAATAATCTTTAATAATTCCTACAGATACCCTTTCACAAAAGGATGATTTTACAACTAAAGCAGTAATTGTGTAATTGCAAAACAGTATTATTTAGTTTCATGGAAGAGCTAACAAAACATTCTTAGTGATTCTGAAGTGAAATTTTACACGAAGTTAACCCCACTCACCTCAGTTGACCTCTGGATTCATCTTAACTTTGAAAAACTGCCTTCATGTTGCAGAAAAAGAATTAGACAGAATACTGAACTAAGAATTGATATAATAGATTCAATTCTAAAATTATAGAAAGATAATTCTACTCATAATACTACATAAAAACTGAAGCAGACATTATTTTGCCCTACCTTTGCTCTACCTACTTTCTTCATCAAGCTTATATTTTTTGGAGAACAAAGAAAATCTGGAATTACTAAATACTAATCACATGACATCACTGATGTAATATATTGGTTACCTTGCTCAGATAACTCTACCAGGGCAGATAATACTGCCATCTCTATTTTCCCCCCTCCATATTTTTGACAGAGATTCAGACAACTGTTCAGTCCAGACCTACAAAGGCTTGGTAATCTCTAGCTCGACATCTTCCTTTTCTTCTGACCTGCCAATAACCCAATATTATCTTGAAGACAGAGTACCATTCCTCAAAACCCTTTCCTACTCTACTATTTTTAAAACTACGTATCTCCCACTTATTTGAATAATTGGTAGGAGAAAGACCCCATGAAGTTTTAGTAGCATTAATTGCATCAAATCCCTTTTCTCTTGTAAGTGTTTCTATTTTTTCTTGGTATTTGCTCTAAGAGCAGTGCACTGTAACTCTGAAGAACTGGAGTCTGCTGCCAGCTTTATCAGACTCCTGGATGATCTCGGCCAAATCTCTATTTCTAAGCTTTCTTTTCTTAGAATCACAGAATGTGTTGGGTTGGAAGGGACCCTTAAAGGTCATCTAGTCCAACCCCCCTGCAGTGAGCAGGGAAATCTTCAACTAGATCAGATTGCTCAGAGCCTCATCAAGCCTGGCCTTGAATGTCTCCAGGGATGGGGCCTCTGCCACCTCTCTGGGCAACCTGTTCCAGTGTTTCACCACCCTTATCGTAAAGAACTTTTTCCTAATGTCTAATCTAAACCTACCCTGCTCTAGTTTAAAACCATTGCCCCTCGTCTTATTGCTACACGCCCTTGCAAACAGACCCTCCCTACCTTTCTTGTAGGCCCTTCATTAGTTCCCCCTCAGTAAAATGGGAATATTGAGTCTAAAAGCATATTCAATACGACCATGCAAGGGATAGGGTGTTTCACATGATTTTGTGTTGCACTTCTAGTCATATGACTGAATGTCTTTTGTTCACATCTTGACTTCTTCCCAGGTGTGAAGCAGATAAGATGGATGTTCAGGGTCTCCCTATCCAGGCTGCTATTCCCTAAGCATAATCCCTTTTAGTAACACATCTAAAAACCTCTCTCTTCCACTAGGTAGTATCACACTCGAAAGGCTAGTTCTCTTTCTATCAAAATATTTCTACTAGATTTTACCAGCCTCAAATAGTCAAACCAATCTTTTGATATGTATTCTAACTAAGGGGAGGGCAGGGGCTGGCAGGGAAGTATGTTAGCTGATTGTAACAACCAAAGACTCAAGAGGAAACACTTTAATTACTTCACAGAGGCAAGAGAGCCATCCACACGCAGTGATGCAGGGTATTAAGCATGACTGCTCTGCACCCAGCTTCAGCCTGATCTGCGGGGCTGCTCTGTCAGCCCTGGCTCAATACCACCAAGTACCACCTCAAACAGGCTGACAAGGAAAGTTTACATACAAGTGATTGCAGATACTGTTTTTCACTCATCATTATTTACAACCTGTAGGAGAACATTGGACATTGGTCTTTATATTTATCTGAAAATGTTGTCACATCTATCTGAACATTGTTAAAAGATTTCTGGGCTTTGTAATATGTCAAGTAAAAACATTACTGATAAGATAACCCAGGAGCATTACAATTCATGTTTGTTTTACCAATACACCACCAGTTTAAATGGAAAATTCTTTGTCTGTCTCCTTGCATCATTTTTATGGAGTTGGAGAATTGAAAAGGTTCCAAAGTAGTGGTATTTATGACTGCAAAAGAAAACACGGTTCGCTGTAGGAAAACCCACTGTTTCAACTTTGACATTAGACTTGAAAAGGAATGGCTTGAGTTGAAGTCTGTCTACTTTATATTCTGCTTCTTGAATTAATGCCTCATCATTTTCTTTGCTAGTGCTGTGAAAAGTAAATTCTTCCTCAGACCAGAGTCAGAATAAACTACCATGCTCAGTTGCATTCAAAATGAAAGATACCAAGTATAGGACTTGAAAAAAAGGAAGACTCACCTGTAGCATTTTTGGTGGATAAAAAGCCCTAGTTTTCTTAAAAACAAACAAACAAACAAAAAAAAAGCAACCAGCACGGGTAGCCTGTTACACAGTCATCAGTGGTAAAAATATCAGTACTAACATACAGAAAGTTTCTTTGAAACTCCGAGAAAACTCCTGAGGAGCAGCAACAGTGCAACTCTCACAGAAAAAGCTATAAGACACAGCACAATAATTATGCAAAATTAACAGACATTCCTGTCACCCACAATTTTAGCAGGACTGCTTGGACCTCAGAAATAGAATTTCTACTGATGTTGAGTTTTGTTTCTCTTATATCTGAGGCATATAAGGGAAAAATCATTGCTTTTCACAAGACCCATTTGCCTTTTGGATGGTATGGGGTGGACAGGATCAGTGTTCTCAAAATCATTATAGCTTTGACAAATCCTTTATCTCATCCAGAATAGTTTAAGCATCACTTCAACAGGATGTATTTGCCCACAGAAATTGGACAAAGAAAAAACTGCCGTATAAAGCAGAGATAGAAGAAAGTGTCAGAAGAAAGAAATGACCAGTGTAAAAAACAAAAACACAAATAAACCAACCAAAAAAAAAAACCAAAACAAAAAAAAACATTATCTATTCAGATCAGCTGAAAAGTTGTTTCAGAAAGCAAACCAACTTACAAACTAACCATATTTCTAGACAACATACAAGATACCGTAGAATTTACAGTATTTACTGTCTTCCATGGTTGAAATCATGTTTTTCACCTTTGCCCCAACCTTACCATTTTGCCTCTCTTCCCTTATTTTTTCTTGTTTTATTTATTTGCATAAAGGCAGAAGAAATAGAGAAGGCTAAGGCATACACCTGATTCTCACACACTGAAAAGCAGGAACACGGGAAGTTTTCTCCATTTGAAATAGGGTGCAATAATTCATTTTCTTCCATTTTCCTTTGCCCAGCTCTGATGTAATGTGAATACATGTACATGGAATACAATATAATTACATGTATAAGTGCACGTATATAGAGCGATATACACACCAACAGTGCATATACTTATGTATATTTATGTATTTTTATGTAAGAGTGGAGCAGATAGGCAAGAGCAACATGACTGTTTAAAAGGCAGAAGAGAAACAAGAGAATACAGTTGAAGATACTTTTCAGTTTTTTTCAATCCAGATGTTAATACTGACAATTTCAGGTGTTAGAAGGCCAATTTCCCCATTAACTGCTCGTAGTTATTTTTGGTTTGCATTTCTAGATTACACTTCTCTCAGTTGAAACAGGTCCTGGAGGCTCAGGGATTCCTCTTCAAAGTGAGGGTGAAAGAGGCCTGTAAATCACAAACCTCTTGGGGAGGAGACAACAAGGGGAGGGGGGGAGGAGACGAATACAAAAGATTGGTGAGGGAAAGATAAGGGAGGGAGGAGATGTGAATTCATGTGAATCATGAGATGATTGAAAGCAATGAAGAATAAGGATCTAATCTGCTAAAGCTCAAAATGAACAGAAATAATTCCTGAACTACCAGATTTGGACCAAGGAGTTTAAAAAACAACCCAGTGGGAAGAATTGCTGAGCTCCTATGCAGCAAGCATCTGCTCTGATATAAATACACGCAGAAACTAAAACAGGGAGAGGAAAGAGTCAAAGTGTAATACAAAAATAGCACAGCTATCTCAAGAAGAATATTTTGCAGCATTCCCTGCGAATTGAATACATACTTTCAAACAGCTGCCATTGTACTTTAGAGGTATTTCAAGCACATGCAGGAACATGCATTCCATTTAATATGAATGTATGTGCTAGGTATTTTAAAATTCTGCAGTTCAAACATGGCTAAAATTGAACCTACTAAAACTTCATATATGTTAATGCAAAGGCTCTCTCGAAAGCCTTCAGAGATTTACTATAATTTCAACCATATTTGTGTGGCCATATTTTCACACTGAAACCCTCAGCACGACCAATACACTGAGAAACCTGAGAAGAGAGAGAAAGAATGCAATGAGTAGGCAGTACCTGTGATACTGTTACTGCAAGAGAAAGCCAGGCCATTGAGGGCTTGGGCTGTGTCAGTCGGGCAGCAACCTGAAGCTTTCACAAGAACTGTACCATGGACAAACTTGAAAAATTCCAAGTTAACCTTTCTACAAAACAACCTGACACCGATCATGACAATTATCATTCAAGACAATGAGCTGTTTTTAAATAAGGAAGAACATTGACCTAAAAAAGGGGGAAAGACACTCCATCCATACGTCTTCCAAGTTTAACTTTTTACTGCACTTGGTCTCAAGAGGTACTTGGCACTTGTAACATCCATTGACTTCCAAGGACTCGGAGAGAATCAAAGACTTTCCTGTCAGGAAAGAATGTTTACATTTATAAATATTAAGCAATGAGTATGTCAGATTCTAACAATTTAAAATATTGTTCTTCATACTTAACCCCAGAATCTTTAATACCACGTAATGAAGCCATAACCTTCTGTCAGATCAAAGAAAGCATCACAGAAAGAGAAAGGTTCTCAAAAGTACACTAATATGCCTGGGCTTATTTATGCTATAGTTGCAATGTGATGCTTTCAGATGCCTTAAACTTGTTGCAAAGGCATTCATAATCAGGAAATAGTTCAGCATCTTAATAAGAAGCATTCTGAACTACAGCCTAGAAATAAAAACCCAAAAGCATGACCCATACATACTACCTTTAGTAACCACCTGTAGTTCCACCACACGTCATCTGCTGTCGAAGTGATCTATGGCTACCAGACACCCATTGTTACAAGCCTAACACTGAAGCAGGGGGCTCCTATGCATGCATCTATAAATGCCTCCTTTAAAAAACAGACTTTGAAACACACAAGCAGCAAGATGGTTCCTTTCAAGGACAGTGCATTTGCAGGCAATAGCCAAAGTTTAACATTTTAAAGACCATGTCAAGAGCACTTAGACATTGAGATAGGCATTTGTTTATAGCACAAAATTAAAGTAACAGGGGGTGGGGGAAAGTAAAAAAGGAAAAAAGGCCAATACTTATATAGACCCAGTGTTAAATTGCCTGTGCCTCCTGGAACACAAATGTTTCATGGACTTCAATAAGAAGGAAACGCAGCTTTTCGTTAGCTGTGATATGCAAATTTATTACAGCAGTTTTAAGAAAAATGTATCCTTACAATCCACATAAAGTTTGCCTTGATCTATTGTTTTAATGCAAATGCAAAATTAGCTTACATTATCAATGGACACCAAAAGAATATGCAGCTCAAAGTTTTCCATGGCTTGTGCATGACACAGGGCAACAAACTGAAGTTACACCTGAACCCCACATTAGATTCAACTAGGGTGTGCGCTGCAGGGAGTTGGGGGAAGGAAAGGAGACACCAAAACCATGCAAAAGAATTTGCAGAGTGTGAGGGGTCAACATCCTGCCTTCCCAGCAGCTGCAGGCTGAAGGAAACCAGTGAGACGCACACATTTCAAAATTCTCCAGATCACCTACTCAGTGGACTGAAGTGACCAAACTGTTAAAACTAAAAGCCAGTATAAAATAAGCTTACATGTGGTTTCTCCTCCTCCACAATTCCTCATGAACTGAACACATATAATTATTTCAATTGCTTATCAGCAATTATCTTTGGGCAGGGGGGAGGAAGCTCATGGATTTGAGACTACCTTCGGCACCTGCAGAGTCTCTGTTTAGGTCATAGATACAGTGTAATAAAATTAGCGTAGAACAAGCCTTGATTCATTTTGGATCCTTCATGTAGATAAAAGGCAGGCTTTCTATCCAAAAATATCAGTCTAGAATCTTGGAATTCAGAATTCAGTAAGTTGAAAGAAAACCCCAAACACTAGGTACTATTTTGCTCTTAATATACAGATGCACAATTTTTGCTAGCTCCAAGGGGACCCTAATGGAAAGATTCTAAGCCCTCTCCCAGAAGGAAGTTTTGAGCAGCATACATCTTTCATCTTACACCACCAGTGTATTTTAAGGGGAATTTATGCAGTTCTCCTAAGGTTAGTGAGGAATACATTCATACCTTGCACTGAGTCTGAATTACTAACTATACATGCACATAATCTAACCCTTTAAACTATCATCTCTCTTAACTATTTTATTAATACTTCAAAGTATTCTTTGCAAGCAGCGTTCCTTCACAGTAGCACAAGCACATTTTGAATAAAGTTACTCTTACTGGCTCTACAGCAAAAATAAATACATTTGTGTACAAACTGCATTTGCAGCTATTCCAACGGGAATTAAAAAGCACTTTGTAATGCAAGAGGAACATTAATCTTAACATGCTGTTTAAGTATTAATTTGTTTTCCAATGGTATATGCCATACCTCTGGGCATGACACACTTCTCTGTAAGAAAAAATAATAATAATCCACAGACAAAGAGCTACAGCAAGTTGCATATGACTAGTGCTTTAGAGCATAATTACCTGGAAGACAGAAACAATCACTGTAACTCATGGTCAGTGGATCAGTCTAAGAAGGAGGAGTGATGCATGGTGATAGTTGCACTATTTCCCTTTATTACATTAGCAAACTCACCAGCTGAGCTTCCCCTCATACTTAATGGATAGAGTAAATACAGCAGTGTCAGCAATCAAAGAGGGCAAACTGAGTACTTTTAATGAAAAAAGACCAGCTCTTAGATTCCTGGAAAATTTAATACTCTTCCACATGGAACTGTTATTGCATGATCATAATTTTTTGTCCCAGCAGTCCATTTCAAACTCACAAAATATCTTGAAGAATGTAAACAGAAAATCCACTTATTCCTTATGCCCCAGTATCATGCCCTGGGAGACTATAGAGGCTGCACAGGTAGGAGCTGGCTGCCTTACCCATCTCACTCCTGGTTTGGTTCATGATGTCAACAAAATGCACTTACTGAAACAATGGAGGATGCAGTAGTTGAAAGTAAAATAATTACATACAGAGTCCATTTCAGATCAAAGTGACTTTAGTTTGATTGTTCTATAATCATATGGTTTTGCCATGTACTGAGTCAAAAGGAAAAATCCTAAAGCTTTTAATCCATCAATGGCAACTAACACACTAGGTTTTTCAACCCATTTTACATCTCCTAGGTAGATTTGAACCTTTTTTAAAAAAAAAAAAAAAAAAAAAAGGAGGAAGGTGTTTCTGGTTTGATGCATGGCATTTCACTTTGCATTACCTGCTGCAACTCTTCCTTATTTCTGCAAGTAAGGATCTCCTCGGTCCACTACTGCAAACAAACAGAGAAGCAGACACATGGAAGGACATGTGGAGAGTTAGGCCTTCCCTACCGTTATTCCCTTATTATGCACAAACATAACGTAAGTCCAAAGTAAATATTCCTAAAATGTGACTCAACAGTTAAAAGTTTACAAATTACATATCAGAGATAGCTGGTGAATTGTTCTTATCAAGTTACACGTACAAACTTGGATTAGATGATATACTGTTCACTATAGAGGTGGAAAACTAGTTAGCCTCTGGATTTGCCTATCAACAAGAAATACCTGTAGACGAAGCAGAAGCAGCATGTAAACACCATATAGAGAAACCCCATGCATTGCTACAGGCTTGGGGAAGTGTAGCTGGAGAGCTGCCGGGCAGAAAAGGACCTGCGGGTTCTAATTGACAAGCGGCTGAACATGAGCCAGCAGTGTGCCCAGGTGGCCAAGAGGGCCAATGGCATCCTGGCTTGTATTAGCAATAGTGTGACCAGCAGAAGGAGGGAGGTGATTGTCCCCCTGTACTCAGCACTGGTGAGGCCACACCTTGAGTATTGTGTCCAGTTTTGGGTGCCTCAATATGAGAGAGATATCGAGGTGCTGGAGCGAGTGCAGAGGAGGGCAACGAAGCTAGTGAAGGGCCTGGAGAATAACTCTTATGAGGAGCGATTGAAGGAGCTGGGACTGCTTAGTTTGAGGAAGAGGAGGCTGAAGGGAGACCTCATCACTCTCTACAACTACTTGAAAGGACACTGTAGAGAGGTTGGTGCTGGTCTCTTCTCCCAGGTAATTAGCGATAGAACAAGAGGGAATGGGTTCAAGCTGCAGCAGGGTAGGCTTAGGCTGGACATTAGGAAAAAATTCTTCACAGAAAGAGTGGTCAGACACTGGAATAGGCTGCCCAGGGAGGTGGTGGAGTCACCGTCTCTGAATGCGTTTAAGACTCGTTTAGATGTGGTGTTAAGGGATATGGTGTAAGGGAGAACTTTGTAGAGTGGAGTTGATGGTTGGACTCGACGATCCCAAGGGTCTTTTCCAACCTAAATGATTCTATGATTCTATGATTTTTGACCAAGACTGGACAGAGAGCAACTGACTGTGCTCTGAGATTCTCCGAGTTTAATTACCTCCTTTACATAACTGAGTTTCATTCTCCTATCTGAAAAAAATACACTTGTCTGTTTTTAAATAAGAATTTTCCCTTACTTTTATGAGACTGGATTGCACTTTAAAGATTGCAACACACTACTGGAGATCAGGTCAGATGGAGCCACTGGCATTTAAAATTCAATTAAAGGCTAAAACTATCATATAAGCAGTGATGAAAACTAAGCTAGTTTCAGGAAATAAGGATGAAACCCTTTCCATAGTGGAGGTTAAAATAGAACAAGCAATTAAGAGCTGGAAAGGATATTCTGCAAAGGCTTCAGAAATCTAATGTATTAGTCTGTTGCATATTAAACAGAAGATCCTAAGCCACCAACTGGAGCCAAGGTTCAACTATGAGACTTCCCAGCAACAGCTCCAATCATTTGTGCTTTCCACAGGTAGTTACTGACAGCCCTACCATATCCCAAATGGCTAATGAAGTACCATAATTTAAGAACCTATTACTTATTCTATATGTGTCCTTGATCTGCAGAATTTATTTCAAAACAGACATGCCTGAGTTGTTCATCAGCAACACAAACATTTGGTTCTCTTCACTGTGACACAACATGAACATTGCATACACAATCTGAACCTGAACTGTTCTGATGAAAATAATTCAGGTGTGCGAGAAACACGATGTATGGCTTGCAAAGTTTCCACCTCTAAAAGCTCCTATTGAGATATATGCTTCTGAAGCTTTGCACAGAAAAAACAATACTGAAAATTTTCAACTAACTTTCACAACACCATATAATCTTTGATTAAGTGCCTGACAGCTTACAAAGTGCATTACTGGCTTTTATTATAGCAGCAGATGCTAGGGAATATGATGGATATCAATTCCCTCCTTTCTTAAAGTTCACTGGGCGTTTGAATCTTACCTGCATCCTTCTCTCCCACACAATGGCAAAAGACACTCGGCAACTTTGTCTTAGGTCTTACAGACCACACAAAATAGTGATCCTGGGTAACTCTATACTATAGATGCAAATTTGCCCCAGAACAACAGAGAGCTTAGAAACCCTGTACGCTGAACAGAAATACCAGACTAAGAAGATGTGACAGTCATCAAAAAGAGAGATGTAAAGATAGCATTTTTTAATATTTTCACAAACATGTTACCCGGGCACCAAAACAAATAACATTTTGTGAGATGAAGCTGGATGTTATGATCAACAGAGGATGGGGAGAACACTGCACACAGATGAGATGATCACAAGGACTGGAACAGAATTTATTTTCATACATCAAAATGTAAAGTCATGATGTGACCACAAACTTCAGCAAAAGAGCAGGCACTCATCAAATGGAACAAATTCAGGTTGAGGACCCCCCAAAACAGCATTTCATAAGTTTTCCAGTAGTGTTCAGTCTGTTGCAGTGATGACAGCAACAAACAAGATCTTGTCAACTATCTCATGGTTATCTCAGAGACAGGAAAAGAAGTGACCTACTGCATGATACACTGGTGAACCTCACTTGGAGCAGTGCCATAAGTTCCAGCCTCCCAACCACTCACAGAAAAAAACAAAGAGGTACAAAGAAACAGAATGGAAAGGAGATTTAATCTCTCATTTGTTTAGCCTCACAAGATGAAGGTTAAAGGGGCAGTTTGTAGCTGCTGTGTTCGTACGGGCAGTTAAGTAAATATCACTGGACAAGAAAACAGAAAGGAAAATAGGAAAGAAATGTTTAACTTAACAGATTAGGTTGAGACATTTCTGACAATAGAATAAACCACCAGAATTGCACTAGTACTTGAAGACAGTTTCTACTTCCTAGAGCAGTGATATTCTGGTATAGCTTTCTAATTGAAGCAGAAGGGGCAAAAACTGAAATTACTTTTAATGTGAAAACTCATTCAATGGCAAAGGTGATTGTATTGATGTGGTACCCAGAGAACAAGGCATAGTGCTGAGCAACTAAGGAAGTTGCCTGAATTGTATAAGCTATAGCAAATTACTTCAAAAAACACCCCCAAAACTAACCAACAAGCAACACTTCAGAAGCACGTCAGGAGCACTAAGCTTTTAGCTTTCTATTTGACCATCGACAGAGGCTTCAACAACAGCTTCTTACTAGGAAGTGCCAGTGCCGTGCCATGCTCCGACAGAAACAAGTTGCTGTCAGAGTGCAGCAAGAGCCAAACTCCTGATAAATGTGTTGTTTTTTCTTGTTTAGAACAGAACTCATCTCAAGAGCTCTGCTTTGCTTTGATACTGTACAACAAAATGCAGACGAAAGAGGTATTAGATGCACAAAAGCAGGTACGCTGCAGCATTTGGGTCTCCAAGAAACAGAATATTTTTCAGAGATGAAGACTGTTCCTGGTTGGTTTCTGGAAATCTGTGGTTTACCTATGAGCACAATGACGATGGCTACAATTAAAGCATCAGTTTACACAGTTTGGGACCTTTTTAAAGGGGAGAATAAACTTTACTCCATCCCTCTATGCAGGTGTTCACCAGTGACTCAAGTGGGAACTGTCCTCAACATAACTCCCTGATGAGGTTTTCCTTTCTCCCTAGTAATATAAATGTGGCCTTTTTTTCCTTATTCTTTTAGATTCTCACAAACACCCCACTGAGTAACAGCAACACAGAGTCTTTCTAGCAGACAAGGAAGGAAAGATTGTTCATGCAGTCATCACTGCACTGCTGAAACTTACTCACACTCTTGAGGCTCTTATTTAGATACTAAGGAAGTTTAAGGGATCTTCTCTTTGACATTCGAAGGCGCGTGGTGCCATGCCACCTCGTCGCATGGCCTGACAGCACTGCACGAGCCATTACTTCAAAGTAATTTTCAATTTTCTCCCACTCTAGTTCAATCCCATTAACTTGTATTCATGAATTTATTTTGAAGCCAGATGTGTATTACTTTCCACTTGTAGACATACAATTTCATTTGCTCTCTTTGAGACCACTTTAATAGCAGATCTAAATCCATTTTGAATTTTACCTGCTGTTCAGCAGTGACCTCAATTTTTGATTTTGTGGCATCAGCAAATTCAATTAGTTTATTTCCCAAATCTAGGTCATTGATGTTGGCTGGAAACAGAAGAGGTCAGAGCACTGACCTCTGTGGAACTCTCACTGCCAGCTGAACATGCCTTCCCTGTTTCCTGTTGTGTAATTGGATTTTACTCATTTTTATCAACTATTTCTAATGTCTGAACTTGCATTGAACAGCAACCTGAGAACTAAAGCTGTCTTTTTTTCAACCTACCAAGAACATAATTTCATGAAAGTCAAAATTATCACTGTTCATGTTTGCTAGACTCTGAAAGAATGAAAAAAAAAGAACCCGAACAAAGCAAACAAGATGGGGGATTTGCTTATAATTGGTATATCACATGGTGTCAGTACCAGAAAAGCAGAAAGATCTATTTAAGTAAGAGCTAGTTGCTAAAACAAGTTACATTCAAGAACATCACTTCAATTTTAAAGGACTTTTTCTACCCTCTCTGCTATAGCTTACAAAGTCTCACCCTGGCTCTCAGCTGTTAGGAAGTCACAAATTCACTCAGGTTGTAAGGGTTCTCTGGAAGTCTGCTGTGGTTTGAGGAATCCACAACAATTTATTGCCATTTAGACAATTATTCTCTCACCCGATGACCTCTCCCCACCCAGGAAAGGGAATCAGGGAAAAAACAAGGAAACCTGAGAGCTGAAATATAAACAGATTTAATAGAATAATACTAAATAAATAACATTAATAATACTAAAGAACCAATATTCATCCCAATACCAATATAAAATATACGAGGATTATACTCAGCCAATTCTATCAGGAGGAAGCTGCACACTCCCAGCAGTGGACAGCCAATGTCAGACACTGCAAGGGCTATGGCTTCAGGAGGAAGGGAAGGGCTCAAGGCAAGAAGTCCATCACCGGGTCAAGAAATTCTCAGGATCACAGCCATCAAGGAAAAGAGAGAACTCCTCAGCAAAGTTTCTAATTTATATTGAATGTGACGCTCATGTTATGAAATAATCCTGTTGGCCAGCTTGGGTCAGGTGCCCGGGTCTTGCTCCTTCTCATCCCTGCACCTGGCAAGGCTTGAAAACACTGAGATCTTGAACCCACATAATATAGCTAGCTATAAAGTAAATATTTTCACAAATTCGGACACTAGAGTCTTCTAAAAGTGCAGCCTTCCCAAGCGCTAGAAGAGACAGTAGTCCTGTGTTGCTCAAACCTGGACAAAGTCAATGTTTAGCCGACGACACCAAGCTGTGTGGGGCGGCTGACACACTAGAGGGAAGGGATGCCATCCAGAGGGACCTTGACAGGCTGGAGAGGTGGGCCCATGACAACCTCATGAAGTTCAACAAGACCAAGTGCAAGGTCCTCCATCTGGGTTGGGGCAATCCCAAGCACCCATATAGGCTGGGCACCGACTGGCTTGAGAGCAGCCCTGAAGAAAAGGACCTGGGGGTGCTGGTGGACGAGAGGCTCAACATGAGCCATCAGTGTGCACTAGCAGCCCAGAAAGCCAATTGTATTCTGGGCTGCATCAGGAGAAGCGTGGCCAGCAGGTCGAGGGAGGTGATTCTCCCCCTCTACTCCACTCTTGTGAGACCCCACCTGGAGTACTGCATCCAATTCTGGAGCCCCTACTACAAGAAAGATATGGACATGCTGGAACGTGTCCAGAGAAGGGCCACAAGGATGATCAGAGGGCTGGAGCACCTCTCCTATGAGAACAGACTGAGAGAGTTGGGGTTGTTCAGTCTGGAGAAGAGAAGGCTCCAGGGAGACCTTATCTTAAGGCCTACCAGTATCTTAAGGGGGCCTACAAGAAAGCTGGTGAGGGACCTTTTAGGATGTAGGGTAATGGTAGGACTAGAGGGAATGGATTAAAACCAGAGATGGGATGATTCAGACTGGACGTTAGGAAGAAGTTCTTCACCATGAGGGTGGTGAGACACTGGAACAGGTTGCCCAGAGAGGTGGTGGAAGCCCCATCCCTGGCAGTTTTTAAGGCCAGGCTGGATGGGGCTCTGAGCAACCTGATCAGTGGGAGGTGTCCCTGCCCATGGATCCAAGGACCAAAGGATCTTTAAGGTCCCTTCCAACCCCAGCCAATTTCTATGATTCTATGAAAGTCACTTAGCCCAACGTCCCAACTCAAAGCACTCTATTTATAACAGGTTGTTCAGGGCTTTGTTCAGGCAGGTTTTGAATATCTCCAAAGACTGCTTTTCAAACTATTTTGGTACCTGCTCTGGTGTCTGACCTCCCCCATGGTGAAAAATATTTTTTCTTATATTGAGCTGGAATTTCTCATATTGCAATTTGTGTCTTCTGCCACGCATCCTTCCACTGCACACCTCCAAGAAAAGTCTGGTGCCATCTTTCCTACACTCATGCCAGCTTATTGACCACCTTAGGTCATGTCTATACATTACATTTACAGGCCAGTGGAAAAGTACACAATTAAAAAATTGGACAGAATGAAAAGACAGAGCTCTCTGTAAGACAATTTAACACATTTATGCTTAAAAGCTCTGTGAATGACTCTGCCTCATACAAGACCCAGCCCCTCTCCCCTCCAGAGTGAGCATGGCATCTCCAAGACTGCAGTTTCTTATGGAGCCAGGATCCTAAGAGCTGATGACCTAGACCAACAGCCAAAAAACAAATGTTCCCATCACAACCAGCACGTAAGAGATTTTCTTTTGTTACCTTTTGGCATCATACCATTTTTTCCATTTTCCAGTTCCGCCCCCCCCCTCCCCCATCAACTAAGTTTCTGCAGGTACAAAGCTTAAAGTGGTCTCATGATTTCCACCTCTATTGAGTACATTACCTTCTATTTAAAGTCATGGCTGAAGGAATACTAAGTTGTAGATTTATTTGGGCTTGTTTCCTAATAGAACCTTTGCTAAAGCACTGAATCCTTGATAATTTTTAAGTTGGTCAATTCAGAGACAAGTCCTTTTCATTCTGAAATTCCAAAGTGAAAAAGAGGCGTTACACAATCTATAGAAAAGATGGTAAGAGGTCCCAACATGCCATTAATGAAAGTCTAGTTGAAGATGTCTGCTAAATTGTCCAACTAAAACTTTTCCTTTATGAAAAGATTAGTAGATCATCTCCTACGAGTCAGTGAAGTAAACCCAGACAAACCTGGCAACAAGATGATTGTTGACCAACCACCAGTTGATGACTTATATACTCCAACACTGCAAGTTCATTCTACATCCATTACCACAAAGAATTGCAAGTTGGGGCTTTTTCTACCATCTGTTTAACATAAGAAGAAAAGAAAATTTAAAGATTAATATATCCTTTGCAAAACAATGACCATTCAGCCTTGGATAGTTTCCAGTAAACTCTCCTTGTAAACAGAATACCTGTAGTGGGTAAATGTAGCTCTGAGAAAATAATTTTTAAACAAGCCTAACAGTTGGAGATAATATTGGAAATTCTACTTCTGGTTAATCAAATTGTAATAAAAATAATGAGCCATATACACCAATAAGCAATATTTTATATTGATGTAGTCATGGAAAGGAACTTTTTGAAGTTGTTATGCAAAAGTCATGTCCCTGTAAGGGACGGACTGTAAATTCCCTGATGAGGGGCAGAAGGCCCTCCAAGCCTTCAATGGAATGCCTCAAACACTCGCAAGGAAATAAATAACGCAGGCCTGGTCTTCAAAGAACTGATAAGGCTCACACTTCTGGCACCTGAAAGTGTGGGAGAACTGTCTTGTGAAGACAGGATAGTTCTGCCACTCGTGTGGTGAGCTTGCTAGTTCTCAGTTCTCAAGGCCATTGTGTCCGATGAGTGACCTTTGCTTCATTATCCGCAAAATGCATATGAAAGCGCATACCCCTGCGTATGCTCATGAAGATTATAGAGATCATGCTAAACATGTATGACTATGGCACTCGTCTCTCCACTTAAATCATGCTAAACGTCACCTGGGAGAAGGGAGAAATCTGAGACGAGGCTGTCCTCAGCAAGGGGAGTGGACCATGCTAATTCAGCAAACATAAAAGGGGAAAACAAGTGCCCCTAGGGGGAATAAAGAAGAAACAATAGAAGAAGACCGTGCCTGGGAAGATTTTTCCAAGAAAGAAGAAGATTATGCCTGGGAAGATTCCCTAAAAGAGACGCTGGAACCAGGACTGGTGATCTCTTTATCTCTGTCTTTTTTCTCTGTCTTTTCCTTTCTCTATCCCTCAGTTTCTCTTTTCTCTTAGAATTGTTAAGTAACAATTAGAGTTGTTAAGTAATGACTTTAAGTACGACCTTAAGTACCGCTTGCCAGAAGTTGTCCTATCCCTGTTAAGTAACACAATGCATACCTCACCACTTGCCATAATTTGTTATATACCTAACCAATTATCGTGGACTTGTTAAGACCTATACTAACCATTTCGGTAAGCTAATAAATGTTTCTATATGGACCTTGAGATTTATCTCACCTTAGTCCGCACCATTGAGAATTTACGAATCTGAAGTCACTTACCCTCCCTCTTTATTGGGAGTGGGATGTGACAGTCCCAGTCATCCTATTTCTAATTGACAAGTGAAACAAAACCAAACAGACTAACAGACAAACAAGCAAAAATATCTATAAACCGCAGCTAACATTTAGCTGGAATGAATCACTTTCTCATCACTTTCTAGCTATCTCTAGGTGACCATAACAGTTGAAGAGGGGAAAAAAAAATTTACATTTACATTTACAACAATCACTTGGGTTCTATCTCAAGATAGATTACCGGAATTTTACAAGGACATTTTCTGAAACAAATCACTAAGTAGGTAGGGCTGCAATTTTAAAAGAACTTAGAAATACTAATTCCTTCCACCTGTAATGAAAGAGGCTTTCTGAATTGTGAACTGTAGGCATTTTTCTGAGTTCAGCTAAACAAAAGGAGCAAAACAGGGCATCTGCATGCTAAGACCCTGGTCACTGCTCGAAGAATTTCATTTATTCCTAGCTCTAGAGCCAAGGCTGATTGCTCCCCAGTGAAAACAGCTACTTCATTAAAATCTTCATAGCAGTACATACTGTTGGTACTGTTGCTAAAACTGTGGTCTTGAGATTATTCCCTCTGTTTTCACAAGGCTTTCCATATGTTTTTCTTTGCAGCTAGCTCATTTGGCAGCATGCTAGATGTTGGCACTCTGCAATAATATGTGAGAAAAGTGAAGGATTGAGAAAAATAATAAAAATACTTCTAAGCAGAATGTACGGAGGAGGGAAGAGTAATTGTGCAAAGATATCAAGAGGCAGGGTTATGAGGAATTGTCAAACTGCCAGTGGAAAACTCACCCTATTAACCATGAATACAGCATCCCCATATCAAAAGCTCCACAGCCAAAAACAAGTAGCAGCTTAGCTCAAGAATTAAAACAGGCCCTGCGTAGGCACTGCTCCTCTTTAGATTCTGCAGGAAGACTTTAAAAGTAGATGGCAGCATGATGCAGTCAGGTACATCATCCTGAATGTGCATCCCTAGCAAACTGCCTAGACAACAAAAGTGCATGCTGTGCAATCAAAGGAGACATCTTCTGGATTTTATCGTTATATTTTTCCTAGTCACCTAATTCTTCTGAAATGTTTTCAGCTTTATTTGTTTACAGATGAAAGATATGCAGCATAGGGTTATGTGATGACAACCCACAAGTTAGTATAGAAAGTCAATTGAACTAAGTCTTTCTCTTTCCATAAATGAGATGGAATATTATATGTAGATCAAAGAACATGTTCTTTCTTTCACTAATAAAAGTCTTAAATAAGGCAATGAAGGAATTTGGTCTGGTTTAAGTTGCCTTAACACAGATGCCTTTTGCTGTTTTAGTCTCCAAACACTTTTTGAATAGGACATCTTATAAATAGTTTTCTATGCAAATCTAAAATTTTTTCTATTCTCTCTTAAAAAAAAATAGTTGAATGTTACAGAAATGTTTTAAAGAAACACTCCAAGATATAGAAAGAACTATAAATATTGCCAGGGAATGGATGGATTGTAGAGGAAATCAAGGACATGAAATCCTGTCTAATGCAAATTTAGCTGAAATACAATAATAAAATTACTGTAGTTTTTATCTAGACAGGTAAAGGATGACAACATTTATCACAAAAACTGTTATAGAATCGGATTTCTACCACCTATCAAATGCTGAACTTCATTCCTTGTGTAGTTCGTAACAGTTTCAAACAGAAACAATGGAAACCTCAGCTCAATCTACGCAGGGGCAGCAAAATCCAGCACGGATATGCCAGCTTTATGGAGATGGCAATAAACTTCCAAGGCAATCTATGTTAACAACTGTTAACATGTGCTGGGTTTTGTGCTGCAAAAGTGCTGCACCATCTTCTGCATGTGTATAATTATCCAGGTTGCATCTTCTCATGCGATTAAACAACATACATACTGAACAAATCATCTCATAGTGGTAAAACACTCCCCTCTTACTATTACTTAGACTGAATTATGACTGATCAATGCAGAACAGAAAATAATTCCCATAATGTATTACTCCTGCCATCAGCGGTGATGTGCCTTAACTGACATACAAATTTGTGTACCATCACACCAGGATGGACTGCATGTTTCTCCAGGGACATGGTATGGAATATTCTTAACTCCAAAGCTGTGCTCTATGCTGAAGTTTTACCCCTCTTATGACAAGTGATAATTCTTTGTGCATTCAGAGCAGATCTTTTGGATTCCACCCTCAGAAGGGAAATTAATCCTTTTGACATATTTGAATCCAAGAGTTTCTGCTTACCCATACTTGCTCAAATTAAAAAACAAACAAACAAAAAAAACCCTAAACAAGCCTCACAACAAAAGACCTTTTCAAACTTCAAAAAGGCTCGATACACCCATCAGTTCCAGCTAAAATCTGCAAAAGAATGAGAAAGAATTGCACATAAGGGTTTTGATCTCGCACGTCTTCAGGTCATTGGGAATTTTCTCAGTGACTTGAAATGGGAGGAAGATCAAGCCCAGGGAGCATAGCAGGGCAGCCAGTTGGCCACAAGGTATTGATTGTGAGTCCTGTGTCCTTTTTGAAATAGTGTGTTCGACCCTCAGGCTAAATAGGCTGGCATAGATGATCTACACTGAACAGAATACTACCAACTCAGGTATTCAATGAAAGACTCACAAAATTTGGCATTTCTCTTCCTTCTCATGAGCAGACCCGTGTAGCTATGTAGTAATCTCAGTTTCAGCATGAAAACGTTTTTAGCCTTGAGTTACAGACAGTTTGAAAAGTCAAAGCCCTAAAGGCTCAAAAAATCAGAAGGAGTGCCAATAATAAATCTGAGGCTCACCATTTTTTCTTCAGACCGGAGTTGGAATTTTCAAGCCTTTAAGAAAACCACCCTTAAAAATCCAGTAAGTAAGTCTTTTAATCTTTGTTTTCATCTACTAAAAATAGGAAAGCATAAAAGTAGAACTATATATTACTCTAAGTGGGTGATAGTTATGCAAGCCCCTTAACCCAGATATGAAAAAGTTAGAAAAGTTATTTTAATTAATATGAAGTTACAGTATTCATGACTTCGGAATCGGAGTATTTTGTAGTGTTATAACTACTGTGAATGCCTAAACACACCACTCCAAACGTTAGGTTAATTCTGACACGCTGAAGAACTGTTTTGAAGACAAGTATAGAAAAGCATATCCATATGAAAACACAGCTCATGGAAGATAAACACTCCTTCTGCAACACTGCAAAGACTTTGCAATATGAAGTCAAGTCTAAAACAAAATTAGAGCCTTTAACGGAATGGGGACATAATTTTCACTAACATCAAAAGTTTCAGACTGTAGTAAAAGTCTGGTTACTTTGGAAGCTATAAAAACCACATTGCACTAATCAATAGAAACAATGCGTCACAAAAAGTAGAGTCAAAGAGTTAAAAATATCTTGAAAAAGCATGCCTTAGGGTAACAACAACAAATTCAACTTTTTAAAATTTGGTGGTGGGGGGGGGGGGGGGAGGGAATTTTATTAATTCCATAATGCCTTTAAAAATAATAAATTAGGTCAACTATTTTTTCCTTCTCACTCCAAGGAAAAAATAAAAAAAAAACACTAAGAAAAATATATTTCAGACAGAAAATTGAAACACTGCTGTGACAGATAGTATATGATTTATACATTTTAATTTACTCTGTGTCATACTGCTTTAGGAAAGATGCATCTGGTCACTACTGAAAAAGGTCTTCTCTTTGCTTGCAAATTGGGTCAGGTGAAGGGATGGGTTAAACTTTCCCAGAGCAGAGATGATACAGGCAGAAAAAAGTCAGAGACCCATTCAATTGGACTCTACAGTATGAACCGATACCAAGAGAGACCTGTGAAGAGCAGGAAGAAAATTCTGTCCCCTTGCATCCTCACATTGCGACATTTGCAGTGCTTGAGAGCCACTACCAGGTAAGCGGATTGAGAGAAAAACTGGCAGAATGATCCCATCCCAGGAGGATAAAAGGGAGAGATTTGTTTGCAGACACCTACTGTTCCTATTCTGTGCAAGTGTTTCTGTCATTAAAAGCTCAATAGTCTAGTTTATTTTCCAAAAATGTACATCCTTTTACTGTTTTGGGAGCGTTCACTGAAAAAAACTATGTAAACAGAACCATCAAAAAGCACTGAGCAATTTGGAGTCCCACCACTCTGTAAAAATGCAGTAATGAAGATGAAAGTGATTGTTGTAGGAAAACTGCTCAGCTCATGACTTAAATCAAATCAGGATCAAAGGGGCTTATTGATTTATTAACAACATGTAATTAACTGGGAAGAAGAGAACTATATATTCAGAATCAATATCAACAACACAACAGATGAGCCACAACACTAGACACCTACAAAATGTTAATGAACACCTATAAATGTCTAAACACCCTTCTGTAATCAGTCCCAAAAAAGCTGTAATCTCCTGCACCCATGCAAACCGGCCATGTGGGCTATACAAGCACACCTCCCCTTTCTAGTGTGCATGAGCTCCCTTCTGGCACATCGTCCCACAGGCAACATGGGTGCTGCAGCAGCACAGCACTCCCGCTGCTGCCCGTCCCTTTGCCGGCTGCAGGCTGGGCACAGCATCCCGCAGGGAGGTTGTGATATCCGGCCTAGGCCAAGACTAATTACCAAGTGAAGGCCACGTGGACTTCCCCACAAGTGATCAAAATCAAACCCCTGAAGCTTGCAGGCTAGAAAACTGAGTGCCTGCCTCATGCTGCCTTCAGAAGGTCTGCGACAAACAAGATCATTGGGTAATTCAGTTAGTAAGGGACCTCAAGAAGTATCTAGTCCAACCTCCTGCTCCGAGCACATTCAGCCATAGGATGAGACCAGATTGCTCAGGGCTTGACCCGGTCAGGTCTAAACCCTCCAAGGCTGGAGACTGCACAAATACTCTGGATAACTGCTCCACCTCACTGTCCTCAACAGGGGAAAGGTTCTTCCTTATAACCAGTCTGAACTACTCGTTTCAAATTCTGCCCATCTCTCATCCTCCTGCCACACACTGCTGTGAAGAGCCTGGATCCATCTGCTTGATAACCTCCCCATTGGTATGGGCAGGCTGCTCTCAGGTCCTCCTGAGGCCATTTCTTCTCCAGGCTGAAAAAGCCCTGATGTCAATCCTGACTTGCCAGCACAGACACAATCCACCTCTAGCTGAGCACTTTAGGCACTAGGATACATTTTCCTTGAGTTTCTTTCTCAATGCTCCTGAAAAGTAGTTCTTCTAAGACATGGATAATAACACACAAAGCCAGTAGTGCAGGAAACACACTATCAGGATGTTCTGCTTTACTGAAGACTGCAGGGATAGAGAAGCAGCCACAACTACCCAGGTTATCTAGAGATAAACATATTATGCAAGACAAACTGAAAAAGCATCTCCCAGGAATAAAGAATATAGACTTCCCAGTGGCTTAGACAGAGAGTTAAAATAGCAGCAACAAGATTACAAAATAGAGGACTTCCACTGTCAGCAAACAAACCTCCCCTAGTAATAGTACAGCCAAGTCCCACTAAATAATCAAAAATAAAGTTGGTTGACTCTTGAGAGACTGTTAGGCCATAAGTTATCACCAGCTCTGATCTCTAGTTGCCCTCTCAACAGATGAAACTTCCAACAGAATTCTACATTTAAAAAACAAAATATATTTAGGTACTCTTGAAGACTGACACTCTCCCAAAGCCCCACAAAGGTATGGGGGATCTACCCAGCCCCCTGGAGTGAGCTACAGAGAGAGCAAATAGCAGGATTGGTCTTCAGGGTGTTACAGAAAGGCAATCTTACTCTAGTAATTTTTGCAAAGTCCAATCAGACCTTGGGGATAACATGGTTGAGCAAGTCCTATATGGACAACAAGCACTAGTGGTGAAAAGAAATGCACAAGATGCAACTTTCTCATTCAATGAGGGCCTGGTGCTGTTCAGAAGTGAAAGAATCCTGGGTTTCATCAAGGCTAGGTGTCATCAGCAAGCAAACCACTCAGTCATGCACAAGAGTTCCCTTTTATCCCACCCTTGGTGCACCACACTCTTACAGAGGCAGTCAGCTTCCACATTGTCTGCCTTGACAAGACTGTAAATTCCACCTACTTAAAAAGCAGGGGTTATGCCATTAATTCTGAGCAACAGAAGACTCAGAAATCCCTCTGGCTCTGACCTGTTGTAACACAGGACACATACCAAACACCTGTGGTTCAAAGGCAAGCTCTATAAAGCATGCTTAGCATCGCAGTGAAATCCCAGGGTGGGTGGCAGTACATTCTAAATAGTCTCCTCTCCTCTGAATGACCTGGACAGAAAATGCACTGCCAAGTGAATTCTTAAGGCTTTACAGGGATGCAGTTAACTTGTCTCACCTGGGAAGGCTTTATAGACCAAAGTTCTTAACCTCTGTCTGTAAACATAAGACAAGGCAAGGGTCCAAGAGTGAGAAATCAGTCCAAGCTATTTTAAAGTTCATACATGCAAGGCAAGAGTATGCCGTAAAGCTAAGAGGTGATAAAATTTGATGTCTTCTGTAGATTTCAAGTGATTTCAGTGATTATGTAAAACAAATGCCATCTCGAGCAAAAAGCAAGTGTTTGAACAGGCCTCTTATCTGACAGACTATTCCCTTTGCTAATTCGTATACAGAAAGGACCTTCTGCATCTGGCACTCTTCCAATCTAAGCAGCATGCATGTCCTTCCATCGCGCAGCACTAAGGGGATCAAACCAGAACAGCGTCAGCATACCATGTCTTTCCCCAGCACGGTTTCCAGCACAGGTATTCAGCACTACATGACAAATGACTGCTACAAGACAACAAATGTAAAAGACTAAGTATTAAAATTAGCAACTACTGAGAAAGGAAGGGGGTGTGTGTGTTTAATAAATAATAAATAAATAAATAAAGGACACTGAACAAAATGTGTCCATCACACTAAATGGAGAATGAAAAATAATCTCACACAAAACTCAACAGTCCATTAAAAATCTAAAAATGAAATGCCAGTGGTGATCAGCAGAACCTGCGAAACTCAGAAAAGTTCATAAACTGAAGTAGAAAGAACAAGATGAACTTACTAAAGAAAAATCCTACTATTTAAGATCAGTGCTCATTCTTAGCACCCTTGAAATCGTTAGTAATGTTTTCATACAACCAAGACCATACATGTGCATTTCCCACCTGAAAATACCACACCTACCACTAATTTTATATGGTTTAAATTTATTTTGCTTTATTTAGAGAAATTTGGTATCTTTGTACTGTTGTATTATCCTTGGGCCCTCAAAAAGGGAAGTCATCGTTTACAGAGACACAATTTCATCCTACTAAGGATGCAGAACAGTTTACACATGCACATCTTAGAAAGCAGCCACAGGAAAATAATAATAAATAATAATAAAATAATAATAATAATTAATAATAATAATAATTAAAAGAAAAGCTATATTCTCAAAGTCATCAGACAAGCTTCAAAAGTAGAGACAGCTGTTGACATAGTCCTGAGAAAAGAGCATCATATTAAAATCTCTCTACCCACTCTTGTCTCAGCAGAGTATTCCCATTCCTACAGATGGCCTCCCTGCTCTGAAAGCTTTTCTGCAGCACCCTCTGCCAAAAACTGTGCCTGGAATGTCAGCAAGCAAAAAGCGGGGGGGAGGGGACCAAACAAACCCAAACACCACACCACAAGTTGTGTTCAGATTTTTGCGGATATAAGTGTCACAGTGTGAAGCCAACCCAAAAGCACCACCCAAATAAATGAGATCTTGGCTGCATTTTCTTGGCTCTGATAATGCAGTATATGCTGGAAAACAAGGAAGCAAGGAAACAAGCATTGATGTATTTACCTGTTGCAAAATACATGCATTTTGTAACACATTTGGAATGGCAGGCAAGAAGGCAATAGCAGAGACAATCCGCGGTGGGGGAATGCTTAAACCAGGCATCTCTCATCATGTAAAAGGCTGCGCCTTACAAATGTGTAGGGGCCAGGTTGGCAGCAGAGACCCTGCATGTCAGCTGGGCAAACAGAGCGAGTGTCTCATTTCCCCAGCCCCTGGCCTCCATCTAAACTGGGCCGGAGGACAGGAGCCTACATTGGTGTTAGTGGGTGATGTGTGTCATAAAATAGAAATTGCAATCCACCCCCTATACCCACCTTTATAAGTAAATAAATTTTAGGTTATATGTCACCAAGTGCTGAGACATTGTCCTTGTGACCAGCTCAAGCTCCCACATGACATATGGGATAATAAATTCCTATTTTATTTAATAATGTTAGGCACCCCAGTACTCCAGGAAAGCAACGAGTTTGGGGTATTTTTTGTCTTGTCTCTGATGTCATCAAGTCAGAGTTTACACGGTTCCTACAGGGGAAGACACAACAAAGGAGATGTGTGAGGTTAGGCACACCACAGAAATGCAGACTGAGCTCTACCAGACAGCTGAAATCACCTTCAGGGCACTGAAATAAGTTTTATTCTCACATGGAAACAGAAGTAGGCACAGTGCTGAAATGGATTTGAAGAGCAGAAATTAGCTTGCAAGTTATAACTAAAATGCTGCCACTCCAGCTCCTTCAAAGCAACCACAGATTTAAAGCAGCATATAGAGCTCTTGCTCCATCCCACCCCTCATTTTTGTAACTTTTTTAACAGGATAATTACTTCTGCAAAATTAAATTGATCTCTCTCTCCCCCTTTCCTTATGAGATTGATTCCATGAAATAATTTAATGATATGCAACTATTATGTCAAGCATAATTGACTAACCTAAGGTTTAAAGACATCAGCTATTATTAATGAAGTGTTTTAAAACATTTTGCTGACGTGGCCACAGCCAGATAACAGAGCTTTACATGCTCACAGAGCAATGTAGCAACCTCTTGCTGGATTGCTACAGAAGTGTTACATATAATCTATCCCTTGGGGTGGGGGTAGGGGTGAAGATGGTGCTAAAGCACAGAAATTAGACATGAAAAATACTTCTAAAATATAATGTCAAAGGCAGCAGATGCTTAAAAGATTAAGTTCTAGCAGAAATTTAAGCAGCAGGCACAGACATTACACTGCTCTTTCTCCTACTGAACAGGGATTTTTCTCTGTAAGCTAAATCTGACAAACTAGCCCTAGAAGGTACACCTATAGAAGAGGGAAAGGTTTAGGCTTTTCGTTCTTGAATCTCTGTAGCATGAGCATGTTTCTGCAATTCATGACAAAATTCTAGCCCCATTTACACTGAGTTGCCACTGCCTTTCCATGGAGGGAGGCAACCAGCAGGGAAAGGAAATCGTGGGATCGAACTTCACTTCTTTCAAATGCAACTAGTCTACTGGGTGTTTAGATGTATAAGCTTCTCTTATCAGTATATCTGGCTCTTACCTGTGGCAGGAAGCTTGCAGCTTTTCTAGAAACCTACAGAAATAGCCAATACTAAAATGACACTGGACTGGAGATAGCATAGCTCCAATGGAGCGTCTTTCAATTCTGAGTCGTGTCTTCAGGCTCCCTAGGTTGAATTTACCCGAAAGAGACGACAACAGGTTGAATTTTATTCATATATATATATATATATATATATATATATATCCTGACACGCATGCATAGGACCTGATTCTTTGGCTGCTTACTCAAGTTTTAAAAACATGACACTTCATCAGAACCACTTGCTGTTTGCAGCCATAGAAAAGACACCAAATCAAATCTGAAAGCTTTGGCTTCTTGCCATTACAAATACTAAGATCAGCATTCAAGAACAGCTAAGTAGATAAGACACGGTGTGCCCCTCTCATGGCAATTTTAATATTCAGGCATCAAAACATCAGCAAAAATCACTGACAGGCAAACAGCAAAACCCAAAGCAGTGGTGAAGCCACTTTCCACTTTAGTGCTATACTGTTTAGTAATTAACATGTTTCAAAGTTTTATAGGTGCTGGAAAAGTTAAAGATATTTCTGATACCCTTCCAGCGGTGCCTGTTACATTTCTCTGGCCTGGAAGATAAAGACAACTATCCCCTGATCCTGAATCCCCAAAGAATCATCAAAACAGAAGTCCAAGCCTGGCAAAAACCCCTCCAATTTTAGTACCACAAGAGAGTGTAGCAAACATATACAAGCCTTCCATTTGCAGGATGAGGGCCATGGATACACTGAAGTTATGCTTAGGTGGACTGATTCATAGGAAAATTAAAATCTAGATATATCTGCCAGAGGTTAAGAGCAAGACCTCTCTCCAGAGGTGCAGATCCCATCACATCCTACAATAGGATGTAAGTTTCACCAGGACAACACAACATGGCAGTTCACAGGCATAAAAGTCATTCTGCCTCCAATACCCAAATCTG